>NC_064857.1:83698395-83998395 GCF_024139225.1 Suncus etruscus
GGCGTTCAGGGTCTTTTGCCAGAGTTAGCTGGCTGGCTCGAGGTGTGTTTTGGAGCTAGCAGCAGACTGACAAAGGAGTCTCTTCACCCAACCTTTTACCCCTTAACCCTCCTGTCTGTGTGGATTATTTGCTGCGGATAAATATTACCAAGATTTCCCCCCCAAAAGGGGACAAGGGGATGGGAATTAATTTCTCATTCTAGGAGCTCTTTGCGGATAGTCAAACAATCAACAAAGTTGAAAACGGGACCCAACAAATGGGGCAACACCTAGGGTATGTCTCTAGGAGTGGTATAGCTGGACCATATGGGAGCTCAATTTCCAGTTTTTTGAGGAATCTTCATATTGTTTTCCAGAAAGGTTTGACAAGATGACATTCCCACCAGCAGTGAGAGTTTCTTTCTCCCCATATCCCCACCAGCATTGATTGTTCTTGTTCTTTGTGATGTGTGCCAGTTTCTGTGGCATGAGATGGTACCTCATTGTTGTTTTTTGTTTTTGTTTTTGGGCCACACCCAGTGATGCTCAGGGGTTACTCCCGGCTATGCTCTCAGAAATCGCTCCTGGCGATTGGGGGACCATATGGGATGCGGGGGGATTTCGAACCACGGTCAGGTCTGTCCTAGACTAGCGTGCTCATCGCTTGCGCCATCTCTCCAGCCCCCACATTGTTGTTTTGATTTGCATCTCCCTGATGACTACTGATGTGGAGCAGTTTTTCATGTGCCTTTTGGGCATTTATATTTCTTCTTTGAGGAAGTGTCTGTTCATTTCTTCTCCTCATTTTTTGATGGGGTTAGATTTTTTTCTTGTTATATTCTGTCAGTAACTTGTATATCTTAGATATTATTCCCTTATCTGATGGCTATTGGGTGAATAGTTTCTCTCATTCTATGGGTGGCCTTTGTATTCTAGTCACTATTTACTTTGAGGTGCAGAAGCTTCTCAGTTTAATATAGTCTCATTTGTTTATCTCTGCTTCCACTTGTTTGGACAGTGGTGTTTCCTTCTTGAAGATGCCTTTAGTCTCAATGTCATGAAATGTTTTACCTATATCAAAGCCCTAATCCATTTGGAATTGACCTTTGTGCATGGTTTGGGAGAATTAACATAATTAAAATGGCAATAATCCCCAAAGCATTGTACAAATTGAATGCAATTCCTCTAAGGATACCATGATACTCTAAGGAAATTCATTTGGAACAATAAACACCCATAAATAGCTAAAGCAACCCTTAGGAAAAAGGAGATTGGAGGCATTACTTTCCCCAACTTTAAATTGTACTACAAAGCAATAGTCATTAAAACAGCATGGTGTTGGAATAAAGACAGATCCTCAGATCAATGGAATAGACTTGAGTATTCAGAGAATGTCCCCCAGACATACAATCAATTAATCTTTGATAAAGGGGCAAGAACCTCAAAATGGAGCAACAAATGATGTTGGGACATCTGGTCAGCTACATGCAAAAAAAAGTAGACCCCCACTATTAAGATGTAGTCATCAAACTCTCACTGACCTCTCAATCTCAAGCCCCATGGATTCTTCTATGGTCAATACTCTGTTTCGTGGGAGCAGCTGGATTCCATTGTGCTGTGAAGTCTCTTGCAATAGAGCAGAGCAGAGGCTTCCAAAATGGGACTCATGCATGACCTGATTTGCCCTTTCTCTCTAGAAGTAGAAAGCCAGCCTCTAGGTGGATGGAGAATCTACTGTCTCAGGTCACCACAGGCTGCTCTGCAAATTAGGGGGTGTTGCTGTCCTTGAAGTGGATTTGGAGGGATTAGGTCTAAGAGGTACATCTTTCCACATAAGCAGTGAGATCTCCTCTCTCCTGAGAAGGACTTAAGCTGCTCTAATCAGCTCCTGGAAGCAAGACTGGAATCCAAGCTCCAGTCTTCAGTGCTCCCTGGTCCTCACACAATGCTCACAGGAACCTGAGGATTCAAAGTGCCTGGCCAGTTTTGTTGTTCAGTAGTTATACTTTTGGGGGGGGGCTTGGGGGAAGATGGGCAAGGATTGGATTATATCCAGTGGTTCTCAGAGCTATTCCTGACTCTGTGTTTAGAAGTGACCCCAGACAATACCCATGGGGTATCAGGAATTTGATTTGGGGTCAACTGCATGGAAGGGAAATGTCTTAACCCCTATACTCTCTCTGACCTTATTTTCACTTTTTTTCTTTCATTTTTGGTACACACTTAGTGGTGCTCAGGGATCACTCCTAGTAGGCACAGGGGATCTTGCAGTGCTGAGGATCAGTCCCAGTTTAGCCATACAAGTCAAGTTCTCTACTTTCTGTGCTATTGCTTTGGCCCCATATTTTTGCTTTTTAATTTTTGTTTGCCCTGATACCCAGTCTGAACATCCTATCTTAGGAACAAATTTATCCAAGTCTTCAAAGCAATTTTTCTTCTCCTACCACAAGCTCCCCATGTATTGGGGTTCTGTGGAGAGGCTGGAGGCTATAGCCTAGGACCCAGCCACATTCATATTCACTGGTGTTCTGTGGCCTCTTTCTATTGTGCAGCTCAGGGATCATAAAACTCCATATGTGCTAGTGTTGGCCATCTGAGCTGCTGATACTAGGAGCAAGTGTGGACATATATTTTTACTCACTCGTTGGGGGCTGAAGCCACAACATAGCAATTACAGCATCTGCTTTGCATGCTACCAACTGAGGTTTGATTCCCAGCATCCCATAGGGTTCCTAAGCCTTCCAGGAATAGTTTCTGTGAGCAAGCCAAGAGTAACTCCTGAATGCTACTGTATGTGGAAAAAAAAAAAGTCACTCTAGGGGCTAGAGAGATAGCATGGAGGTAAGGCGTTTGCCTTTCATGCAGGAGGTCATCCGTTCGAATCCCTGCGTCCCATATGGTCCCCCGTGCCTGCCAGGAGCAATTTCTGAGCCTGGAGCCAGAAATAACCTCTGAGCACTGCTGGGTGTGACCCAAAAACCACACACACAAAAAAAAAAAAGTCACTCTAAGGGCTGAAGCAATGGCACAACTAGTAGAGTGTTTGCCTTGCACATGGCCAACCTGGGTGTTTTTTTGTTTGTTTGTTTGTTTGTGTTTGGATTTTGGGCCACACCCGTTTGATGCTCAGGAGTTACTCCTGGCTACATGCTCAGAAATCGCCCCTGGCTTAGGGGGACCATATGGGACCCCAGGGAATCCAACCGAGGTTCGTCCTACGCTAGCGCTTGCAAGGCAGACACCTTACCTCTAGCGCCACCTTCCAGACCCCCAACCTGGGTTTTATCCCCAGAATCCCATATGGTCCTTTGAGCCTTCTAGGAGTAATTTCTGAGTGCAGAAACAGGAATAAGTCCTGAGCACTAATGAGTGTGCCCCCCCCCAAACAAGTCACTCTTTAGGGACCTGGTTCCTAGAACCTCTGGCCCTAAGATTCTGGATCCCACTGCACCTCCTCCCCATATGCAATGCCCCTCCCTCTAGTCAATATCTCACACCCCACCCTTCACACCCTGTGCCAATCTGGAAGAGGGAGAAAGGGAGGGAGGGAGGGAGGGAGGGAGAGAGGGAGGGAGGGAGGGAGGGAGGGAGAAAGGAGGAAGGAAGGAAGGAAGGAAGGAAGAAGGAAGGAAGGAAGGCAGGAAGGAAGGAAGGAAGGAAGGAAGGAAGGAAGGAAGGAAGGAAGGAAGGAAGGAAGGAAGGAAGGAAGGAAGGAAGGAAGGAAGGAATCAAAAGTAATCAAAAGTATGAGACTAGGGGCTGGAGAGAGAGCATGGAGGTAGGGTATTTGCCTTCCATGCAGAAAAACGGTGATTCAAATCCTGTCATCCTATATGGTCCCCTGTGCCTGCCAGGAGCGATTTCTGAGTGTAGAGCCTGGAGTAACCCCTGAGTGCTGCCGGGTGTGACCCAAAAACAAACAAAAAAAGAAAACAAAAAGAATGAGGCAGAAGCTGTTACTAGCCACTTGATCAGCAGAGGGAACAAGCTGGGAGTACCAGCAAGGCCAGCAGAGAACCCTCCAGTCTGAGAGGCCACAGGAAAGGTAGGAGCTGAAGAGAAGCAGCTCAGAGAAGTGGAAGCAGAAGCCCTGGAAAGCAGCCTTCTTCCAGGATGTGTTTCTCCTGTTGGGGTGAACAGTTTATTTTGAGGCTGAGTCATGCTTTGTATGTAGGATACTGGGGTTCAAGTTCTGGCTCCATTATGACCTACCTTGAACACTTCTAGGAGGGACTTCAACCCATCCCTTGACTGCCACAGCACCAAGCTGGAAGTCTGAGCACCCAAGCACCCAACAGTGAGACTGAGGGGTACTTCTCATGTCCTGGTGAGGGGAGCCTGTGGGCAGGCTGAGAGGCTTTGCTGGCCCCAAGGCCTGCAGCATGAATCCTTCTCTCCCCACAGGAGCAGCAGTCTCCATGCCACCTGCTGACGGTGCACATCATCCGCATGAAGAATGTGCGACAGGCTGATATTTGTGAGTCTCTAGTATTTCAATAAGATCTATGATGCTGCTTTTAAAGGGCTGTAATTTGAGGACCCCTGCCTGACACTGAGAGAGAGGAAGAGAAAAGGAAGGGAGTCAGAGAGTGCAGCAGCACACATCCCACACATGAGCACTGAAGGGCTAGGATGAGTCAGTTTCTAAGCAGAACAGGCAGCAGCAGCAAAAACTCCAGACAGGCTGGATAATGTGGCCTGAAGACCATAGTTTGGGGACCCCTGCCATGTCTCTGGGCCTATGGACACAGCTTTGAAGCATGGGTCTGACTGGTGCAATGGTTTTTCAGAGCCTTCATAGCACCAAGGCACAGGGAGGCTCTGACTACAAGAAGGATGGATCTGCTGGGATCTCAGTCTCTGAGATTACATTTCAAGGTATCCAGAAAATCCAAATCCCACACCCATCCCCCCAAGGGACATGATGCTGCCACCTGCATCTCCCCCTTCTAGGGAGGAAACAGGAGGAGGCCAGAAAAGAGAAGAAAGCATTGCTCAGCCATGACTGAGGGAAGGCCCACTAACTGGGGATCCCACAAGGAGCAGCCTAGGGACCACCAGGCTTCTTCACTGCTCCCACGGCCCTTATCCTGGCCTTCCCCACAGCTGAGGAGGATCTTTGAGAAACAGGGACTCCAGTGCCCATGTGGTACCAGGGTATCCTGGCTGGGTTTGCCTAGTGATGGAGCCCCAAGATGGAACTCAGACCTCTAGAAGCTGAGCACAACTCAGGACATGCCACATGTCAGCTGTTGCAGTTTTCCCCACTGTCCCCACTCCTCTCCATTCACATTTTAATAGATCCCTTAGGGAGAGATGTGATCCTTATTGAGGTTCTCACCTTCCACCCTCCTCTGCCTGCTCCACTGGTAGGTGCCTCCTTACCAATTATCACCAGTCTTTTTCCCTTGCTAACCCCCTGACTCCCCAGCTCTCAAGACCTGGGATCCAATTCTGACCTCACCTGCAACAATCAGCAACCATCCAGCAAGATGGGCCCTGCAGCCCTTCTCTCAGGGAGCCTAGAAGGTGTGCACCCTGACTAGCTCCCAGCATGTCTTTTGTAACCTCCTCATCCCTGCCTCTGCTCCCTTCAGATCCTCTATGTGGTCTTCCCTCACCCCCCACATTCTATAGTTGCAGCAGTGAAGCAGAATCCATCTCCTCTTACTGCTCTAAGGCTCTCCTTGGGGCCCTCTCTGGATGTTCTGACCCTCAGCCCCGGGTCCTCCCTCACTTCATTGAGGGGATCGTGGAGCTCCAGAAAGAGCAAAGGGATCGTTTAGATCCTGACCAATTCCTCAGGTGTGCAGTATCCACAGGGTGAGCCTGTGGGGTGTGTTTGCAAAGCCCCAAGTGGGTCCTGGATCTGTCCATAGGCCTTCCTCATATGATTTCAACCTTTGAGCCTAGGGTCCAGACACCTTTCCTGCCTGGATTACCTCTGTTAGACAGTGTTTACCCCTCTCACTCCCTTAGAGGCAACCACAGATCCCATATACCCCAGTTGAACCCTTCTTCTGCTACTGGGGCATGCCTACCCCCACAGGTTTCTGTGACAGTGAGCCCTCCAAAGCCCCAGAATGCTACATCTTTTTGTTTGTTGGTTGGTTTGTTTGGCTGATTGGTTTTTGGGCCACACCCAGTAACACTCAGGGGTTACTCTTGGCTTTGCACTCAGAAATCGCTCCTGGATTGGGGGACCATAGGGGACGCTGAGGGATTGAACCATGGTCCATCCTAGATTAGCGTTTGCAAGGCAGACACCTTACCGCTAGCGCCACTGCTCTGGCCCAGAATGCTACATCTTCATGCTCAGGCCTTCTTATCATCAGGGCCCTTCTGTCTTCTGGCACAACTATCTAGGGATACCAGAGACTGAGGGTTTGGTGAGAAAAGAAGGCTGGTTTTGCTTACTCACTTCCTCTACCTCCCTTACATGCCACTGGGAACTGAGGCTGCAGTTTGGGGGTTACCCAGTTTCCCCCATTTTCCCTGAGGAACAGGTTTGGGGCATATATGGCATTAGAGGTTGACTTCAATTTGGATGCTGGCTCTCCCATGCTCTCTCATACTCCCTTAGGCTCCCTCAAGCTTCTCAGGACCCCCCATGTTTTCCCCTAGACTCCCCCAGGCTCTCTCCGGCTCCCTCAGGCAGGTCTTAGCTACTGGCTTTCAGAGCCTGGCTTAACCTCACCCCAAATTTTTCCCTCCCCACTTAGTCAAAGCTGGTTTCCTCTCTGACTTAGTCCTCTCTGCTGAGCCTGAGTTTCCACCCTGAGATTTTACAGAACTGGGAGGGCATGAGATTCAAGGAGGACCTTGTCATCATCATCATTGTCATCAGGGAGGGGCATGCAGCTGACCCAGCATTTTCCAGAGATTAAGAGGAGAAAGGAAAAGGAAACCAGCCCCACAGCTAGAATCTCCAGGGGCATTGGGAAGATAATGTTACCTCCCCCTTCAGAAGACATTGAGTCATCTTTCACTCATGGCTCAAGAACAAGACGTCATTTCAGTGACCCAGCCTGTATCACTCCCTAAGAAACAGGACTAGAACCTGAGCCCAGGCATCCCCAGTCATTCCCGAGAGACATCGAAACTGGGCTGCATTGCCTCACAGACCTCTTCTGTCCTCAGAGTCAGTAAGGGAGGCCAGCCCCAGAATGTCTTCATGCCCAGCAGGTCCTGCCACCACCCCTACCCCACAAGTCCCCTACACTGTCCTTTCCTCACGCAAGGGCAGCTCTTTGTTAGAGTTGAGAAACAGATGTTTGAAGTGTGTGTATGTCAAATGAATGCAGTCTCCTTGGGACTATTCTTACCTTAACTAGAACTCAAAGTCTCAGGCCCAAAACAATGACTTTATGAATGGATTTTGTGGCATTTGCTGAAGAAAGGGTAGGCATTTTGGAGGGAAGGGAGTCTTCACAGGGTTCATGAAATCATACTAGCAACAAATGGGTGTTGAGTCAGTGGGGTCATGCCTTTGAGACCTGATCTAAAGAAGACAGAGTTGAGAGAAAGGTTCCAGGTCCAGGGGGAGCAGCCAAATATCATGATAAATCCAGGGGAGATCAGGAGGATGGAGCAGGTTCCCCTGAGCCTCTCTGGGACTTGCTTACTTCTAGCTTCCATGACAAAGTCCTCTAGGGTTCTGATATGACACCATGGCAGGAAGTTGTGCCTTTTCCATTTCTTTATTCATTCAGTCCTTACATTTCTAGTGAGTTCCCACTAGTTTCAGGCTGGAGACTAAGCTTGAGGCCTCCCAATATCCAAGAGAGGTGAAGAGTTCTGGTGAGAAAGGATGCCTGGTCCAGATCTGGGAATTTGGAGAAGGCAATCAGTCCTTTGAAATCTTAAGGTGTTAACTAGTTGGGGTGAAAGTGTGAGAAAAAGTGTCTGAGACAGAAGGAATAACAAGACAGCATGTTGCCTCCTCCTGGGACACAAGTGACTACAAGTGACTAGGTGGTGGAAGATTTGTGTGTGTGTGTGTGTGTGTGTGTGTGTGTGTGTGTGTGACAGTAAATGTCAATGTGTCAGCATGTGTGTCAGGGTGCATGAGTGTGTGTGAATATGTGTGTGCACATTTATATGGGCTTATATATATAAATATAATACGTTTATATATATAAACATGTCAGTGTGTGAACATAAGCATGTGTTTGTATGAGATTGTGTGTAAATGTGCATATTGTGTCTGAGGCTAGGTAATGGGGGAGTATGACAGGGAAGTATATAGGGACGATCATGCTGAGGGTTAGGTGCCTTCATGAGGACAGATAGGAGTTGTGGAAGAATCTTAAGTAAGATCTACAAAGAAAGAAAAGACTGATGAAGACAGAAGATAGAGTAATGACAGATGCCTGTGCCAGGGTAGTGTGGCAGAGCCACAAGGAGAAGTAAATAGACTGAAGAAGGGAAGGTATAACATCAGTTCCCAAAACAGGAGAGAGCAGGATGGTTCTAGCTGTGTAGGCCCAACACCTGAGTTGACAGTGAGGAGGAGATTGGGCTTTAGGGATGGGTGGAGATGAACAAGTCATCATTCTTTTGCCCTTGGGGCATTTGGATTATTCTTGCTGTCTGTATCAATGAGAATAACTTGGCACCTTTATTCAGAGGGAAGAGGGCAGCGAATTCCCATTCAGTGACTGACAAACTTTCAAAGACTAATCAGACAAAGAATAAAATCAGGAACCAGGGATACCTATGACCCAGGCCCCAGCTATTAACTTGGAATGATGACAATAGAAAATTAAGTCCAGGGAACACTTACTCTGTTGTATGAATTGTTAATTATACAGTGTCCTAGAGGTGGTGGATGGAGTGGATAGATGAGGCCTTTCTCAGCCTGGCCCAGTGCCTGCAGCCCCTTCAGCCTGCAGGTCTGTTGGAATCAGGGTAACAGCAAAGAAATGATCCACAGCAGTCAGATGAAGTTTCAGGAGACATCAGCTTTATTACAAGGTCCTAACTGCCATGTGCATATTCCTTACATGGCAGTCTTTTGATCTCTCTCTCTGATCACTGATCTTGTCTTTGACCTCTCCCTCTGCTGCATCTCCCTTCACCTTCCCCCAGGCCACTCTTAATTACCAACCACAGACCCCTCCCAGCTGTGAAAGGGTCTCACCATCCAGGTAAGAAAGGCAGGAAGTTGGGGGAGAGGTAATATTGCTCCATCCACACTTAGGAGATATTATCAATAATGATTATCAACAAGTTTAGACCAGTTTTGCCAGTACAGAAATGCTTCAAAATCCAAATTGTGGACACAGATTCTGGTTCTCTGAGTCTGGTGTGCAAAGTGGGCCTCAGCCTGAGGATGCCAGTGAGAGGCAGTGACAGTCACACAGGCCTCATCTGTCCATGCAGAGTAGAGATAGGGAGGTTGGCTCATTCATATTCTCCCTCTTCTGCTCCAGTCGAAAGGCAGAGAGGCCTTCCTCTGGGGTGGAGGGCCTGTCTTTTTTCTAGATCCCATCCAGATACATCACACTCAGGTTGTTCTTTTTGAATGAAAAAAAAAAATTAAAGCGGGGCCGGGCGGTGGCGCTGGAGGTAAGGTGCCTGCCTTGCCTGCGCTAGCCTAGGACGGACCGCGGTTCGATCCCCCGGCGTCCCATATGGTCCCCCAAGCCAGGAGCAACTTCTGAGCACATAGCCAGGAGTAACCCCTGAGTGTCACCGGGTGTGGCCCAAAAACCAAAAAAAAAAAAAAAAAAAAAAAAAAAATTAAAGCATGTAGTTTCAATTGTGAGCGTTCCTGGGGTCACATGCCTCACACAAGGAGAACAGGTAGGTTGAAGAGGTTTGGTCCCATAGAGATGGTGGTTCCAATGCCTACATTCTACTGAACAGCTTGTATCACAGAGACTTTCCTCAAGGGCACCTCTAGGCCACTCAGTCAATGGTTGCTTTTTGTATCTGCCCTTCTCAGACTAGAGGAAACTGGTCCAACTTCAAGGCCCGCTGGTCCGTGGGGCTGATCATCCATATTATTTCCTAGCAGAGCAGACACTTTGGCCACCACTCATCCCAAGTGATAAGTGTCTGCTCCAAGAACCAGAGCCTGCACAGAATTCAGAAGTTGTCCATGTTCATGAGCTTGGCCAGTGGGACCTGAGCTTCCTCCATGAAGCCACTAAGGAGCGGGCCATGAACCAGTATGGGTTCTGAGACAAAGATCTTTGCACAACAGACCCAGGGCTGAGGAGAAGACTTGAAGTGCAGCCCAGATCTTTCCCTGACCCCCACCTGAACCTCAGCCTGCCTCCCCGCTTGTTTGTTTGTTTTTTAATTTTTTATTTTGAATTATGAGAACAAAAGATGCAAAGAAAGAGGACAAGGTATAGTTACAGTGGAAGGACAATCAGCCATAACATAATTCTCAGAAGAAGTCCCCTTGCTGATATCTTAACTTTGAACTTTCAGCCGAAGAACGTTAAGATAAATAAAACAGAATCCATGTACAATTACTTTGTCCCTCAAGTCCCCAGATTGTAGCACATTATAATATTTCTTAACAGCACACAAGGCAATCTAAAGCCATAAAACTTATGTAACTCCTTAAACATTAGAGGCATAGTATTTTTTACATTTCCATGTACATGCATATTAGCTTAAGTTAACCTCAAATTTTAAGTGGGTGCCCGCTTGTTTTTGACAGTGAGCCAGACCGACTGCTTTGTGAGCCTCTGGCTGCCCACTGCCTCCCAACAGAGGCAGAGGACCAGAACCATTTCCAACTGCCACAATCCAGAGTGGAATGAAACCTTTGGCTTCAAGATTCAGGGACAAGTAAAGGTGAGTTGTGAAGAACTGTTCAGACTTCCCATGGGGTCTCATGTTCCTTCACCTGCCCTTTGCTGTCTTCTCTTGCCTCTCTTTCTTTCTAAGTCTCCTCCTCTCTCTCCCTCCTTGCTTCTGTCTCCCCATCCCTCCCCCTTTTCATTCTTTCCCCTCCTCACTTCTCCTCTGTCTCTCTTTCTATCTCTCTATCTCTCTCTCCTTTCCATGCCTCTTACATTTTTTTCTTTGAACCTCCTTCTCCTACTTTCTTCCTTTCTTGTTTTATCATAAGCAGTTGCTCCTAGAACTGGTTGCCTCCTGTCCCCAAAAAGAGCACAGAGATAAAAATATATATATATATATATATATATATATATATATATATATATATATATATATATATATTAACTGAGAAGAGTCTATACACTGGTCTCATCCTCTCTAATCCTGGCCAATGCTTTTTATCACTTAAATCCTATTCAGATGCCTTTGTTTCTTCTGATCCCTAGGATGCATATTTATTTTTTGATTCATGGCTTGGTCTTTTTCATATAGATGTTTATTCTAGTTCACATCTCCCAGGAAAATTCTTCCTTGAGCATCCTGAGGTCTGACTTCCTCCACAAACAACCCTTACCATGAACTTGGCCTCATCATGAGTGTTCATCAACCCCAGTCAGTGTTATTTGAGGCATGGCAATTCCATCAGTGACTATCTTCCTATTTCATGGAGATTCTTTATTTCTGAATTCCATTTTGTTCTCACAGAGGGTTTTATATTCAGCACTTTATTTATATTTATTGCTTAAAAAATACTTTTTTAAGAGCCAGAGCTATAGTACAGCTTTAGAACAGCAGGTAAAGTGCATGCTTGCCTTGCACAAGACAGACATAAGTTCAAGTCCCAACATCCCATATGGTTCCAAGCACTTCTAGGAGTGATCCCTGAGTGCAGAGCCAGAAGTAACCCCTGAATATATCCAGGTGTGACCCATAAAACTAAAAAAAAAAAATAAGTAAGTTAAAGTACCTTCTAATGTCATGGAGGTTGTGTAAGAGATAGTCACATGCCCTTCATGTGCAAAACCCTTTGCCCAACATGACTCCTGAGCACTAAACTATCACCCACAGATTGAGCAACACCAGAAGTGGCTCTGCCCCAGTTATAGTACTCTGAATTTTAATAATTAAAACATTAAGTATCAGGACCAGAGAGATAATACAGAGGCAAGGCACTCACCTTGCACATGACTAATTATGGTCTGATCCCTGGTACCTCATATGGTTCCCTGAAACACACCAGGAGAGACTCCTTACTCAGAGTCAGGAGTAAGCCCTGAGCACAGCTGGATGTGGTCCAATAATCTCCCAAAATTTAAAATGAAAATATCTCATGTGATATAAGTGGCTTTTGTGAAAGCTGGGATCTCAGGGTAGATTCTAAACTTGCTGTGGTCCTAGGACACACCTGGGTTCTGATCACTGCAAAGTCAACAGTGAAAGCAGACCCCACCAACCTTCAAATCCCCCACACTCTCAGCCACCCTGGGACCTCTGATCTCAGTCAGGGCACAGGGCAATTATTCAACATCCAACATGTTGCTTTGGGAAACTCCAGGAGCTCTCAGGAAAAAAATGAGGAGCCATAGGATGAAGAAGCTCCACATGTCTTCTGGACCCACTCAGATCTTTGTTTCCTCATTTCTTAGGGGTTGGAGACATTCCCAATTTTTTGTACCCAGTGGGCTCTCTTCAGCCACCCCCAAAGCCCAGGTGTCAGGCATAATCTTGACAGTCTCAATTCCTTTGTCCCTGATCCTTCCATTCCACCCAGCAGGAAGGGAATAGTCATATTCCCTGGCAGGTGAGACAGAGCAGATTCACCCTGCAAATGTCTGAGCAGGTATCTGTGCTGGGTCCCATGCTGGGCCCTCCCTTCAAGCTGGAATCAGCTCACACAGTAGGGTAACCAGGAAGCACCACTCCTCTCCCCCAGAATGTCCTGGAACTAAGTGTGTGTGATGAAGACTCATTGTCACCAGATGATCACCTCCTGACGATCCTGTATGACATCACCAAGCTCTGCTTCCGGAAAAAAACCCACGTCAAATTCCCACTCAACCCAGAGGTGGGTACAGGACTCTGCTCCAACCCTACTTCCTCCTGAGGAGCCACCTGTTCCCCTGGCAGCCTGCTGGCGTGGTTCTGGGGGACTCCTCACCATGTGACTATCCTCGTGGCAATAGTTTTGTGGCTCTGAGACATCTCTCAACTACACATGGATGAGACCCACACAACCACTACACAGGCTTGTAGAGAGGCTATGCAGGTAGCTGGCCCTGTTCGCAGAACATAGTGGATAGGCTGGAATTGTCAGCTCCTTTTTTTTTTTTTTTTTCCCTACCCTCAGCTAAGCTTCTGGGATGGCCCAGAATCCAAACAAATAGGAATGATTGGCAAGTTAAAGAGCAGATCTGGCCCAGTTCTCATCATTCAGTCAGCTTCAAGATGGCTGCTCTAGTCAAGCCTGTTCTCAGGGGATCCCACTGTAAGAAGAGCCAAGAGATAGGGGAGAGAAGGTGGTCCCATCCTTGGAGCTGAGCTGCTTTGGGTGCTGGAACTGAGCTCTCTTTTGCTATAGGCAGGCAGATGCTAAATTACCTTCATGAAAGCAAGAGAGAAGGTGATGGAGGGAAAGATTTGTCTACAGGGCTGGGGGTTAGCACCATCTCCCAACCCTTCTCAGTGATATTCCTGATGTCAAAGACATGATAGAGGGGCTGGAGAGATAGCATGGAGGTAAGGCGTTTGCCTCTCATGCAAAAGGTCATCGGTTCGAATCCCGGCGTCCCATATGGTCCCCCATGCTCGCCAGGAGCGACTTCTGAGCATGGAGCCAGGAGTAACTCCTGAGCACTGCCGGGTGAGACCCAAAAACCAAAAAAAAAAAAAAAAAGACATGATAGAAAGAGAGTCACCTGCCCCCACTACAGGAAGCATGACTGTTGTGTGGGAAAATAGACACAAACATGCAGGAGTTTTTGGGAGTGGGGGCAGCGCTATTCCATGACTAAAAAGAATCTCTTCTTCCCCAATCAGGGCATGGAAGAACTGGAAGTGGAGTTTCTGCTGGAGGAGAGGTGAGTGGTCCATATCCCAAGATTCTCACCCTCAAATAGCTTCCAGGCATGAGATCTCAGGCCCATCCTACCTCCCTTCTGCTCCTTAGCCCCCCACTCTTCACACTACATCAGAATCACACAGGAGATGCTGGAGGCTGTGGACACTAGGGTCCAACTTTTGTACTTCCTGCCGACCTATTGATTTGGACTCCCTATTTTCCATTCACAGTGGTGTGAATGGGGCTGAGTGAAAGAGGGAAAGAGATGCTTGATAAACTCACTGTCTATGGAATATAGAGACACAGGGGTATAGGCAGGATGGAACAATATCAAACATGGGCCCATGATCACAGAAAATCAAGGAGTTGTGGAGAGTTGATGGTTAGTGAGGGGAAAGAAGACTGGATCAGGGGTGACAGGGCAGGGGTGGAGGGCACATCAGGGGTGGTGGGGAGCAGTGACTTTGTACATTAACACCATAAATGTTGTTACTATTATAACCATGTCACCTAAACTATAATAGAGTAATGACTGATAATTATCATTTTACCTTTTTAGGTGGGGAGGTTTGGGGCCACACCCAGTGATACTCAGGGCTTACTTCAGTCTTTGCACTCAGGGATTACTCCCGGTGGATTAGGAGAATGTATCATATTGGGATGTCTGAGACTGAAGCTGGGTAGTCCGCATGCAGGGCAAATGCCTTCCTTACCCACTGTACTATCTCTCCAGCCCAGTATGAATTATTTTTAAAGGACCTAATATACTGGTCTGGGGGAGGGTGTATGCATGGGGAGGAGCATGTTGAGTTCAGGCTGAGAAAGAAGAGGCCAAGGGTCTGGTCCTTAAACCCCAATTATTAGAACAACCTCTCCACAAACCACCGCCACCCTACACCCCACCCACAGTCAAACCCCTTTGAAGCCAATTCTGGGAGCTAGTTCAGAGGGAGGCGACTTAAGCTCCACAGTGGGGTTAATCCCCTCTTTTTCTATAAACAAATGGTCTCAGGTGCTAGCTGGAGGATTATGGTGGGACTCAGTGAAGGTTGGTTGAAAGAGGACCAAGAGAGAGGGCAGGGCAGGGCAGGGCTATGAGGAATGACAGCATTTCTTTTTTTTTTTTTTTTTTTTTTTTTGGTTTTGGTTTTTGGGCCACACCCAGCGATGCTCAGGGGTTACTCCTGGTTGTCTGCTCAGAAATAGCTCCTGGCAGGCACGGGGGCCCATATGGGACACCGGGATTCGAACCATCCACCTTTGGTCCTGGATCGGCTGCTTGCAAGGCAAACACCGCTGTGCTATCTCTCCGGGCCCATGACAGCATTTCTATCCCAGGAGGATGAGCCCCCACAGGATGCTCAGTGATGAGGGAGCTCCCATCCTTTTTTTTCAGCCCTAGGTTTCTGGTCAGCCTGAGGACCAAGATAGGGTGAGGGGGGAAAGAGGCAGGAGCAGAGACAGAAGTTTGTCTCTTGATGGGAGAAGCCTTTGCCTGGGGCTCTTGGAACTATTTGTGAAGCCTCATTAAAACCAACTTACATTTTCATTTAATTGGGCAAATTAAAATCATTTTCATTGGTCTCACACTGGAGAGTCTCAGAGCCCATCCTTCTGTTCTGGGTCTGGCAAGACTTTTAGAAAAGAAAAAGTCTTTGAATGAAAAAGTGACTTGCAAAATGAGTTGTGACAGATTGGTCCACAGAGCCCATCTGGAGTCCTCCTGGGCTGGATTTATCACAAGAGGTTCCCTGAGGTCTTTTGCCATTTTGAAAGCTTGTATTGTTGGCTTGATTACCCAAGAACATTCCAGATAACCCAAGAATACATCCAGGACCCTCTTTGCCTGCATCAGAAACTCATAGAAGAAAGCCATAAATGGTGTTGGTGTTGTACTGAAGCAATAGTACGGTGGAAAAGTACTCCAGACAGTCCCCTGAACCCACTAGAAATGAATCATGAGTGCAGAGCCAGGAGTAACCCCTGAACACCTCCAGATATGCACCCCACAAAATCAAAGCAAAAACAAACAAATCAAAAAAAGAAAAAGAAGACATTGAGGCAGAGTGGTGCCTAACTATTTCCATCAATTAATGGATGCTTCTGACTCTTATGGTCTTTTTTTTTTTCTTCTTCAGCAGTGCTTAGATATTCCCAGCTCTGTGTTCCTGGCAGTGTTAGGAGTACCATGTGGTGCTGGGAATGCAACTCAGCCAATGTATGTGCTCCAGCCCACTAAGGAAAAAAGAGCTTTGAATCTGTTTGTCTACTTTTTCCCTTGGACATTGTAACTCCACCCTGGATTTAGGTGTACCTACTTGAGACCCTCCCATTCCGGGGAGTGGTCTTGAAAGGTTATATAAGGCCTTTCGCCTTTTGGTCTTTGGCCAGGATGGAGGTCAAATGGAAGATGGCTGAAAGGAGTTAAGGGGCCGGGCGGTGGCGCTGGAGGTAAGGTGCCTGCCTTGCCTGCGCTAGCCTAGGACGGACCGCGGTTCGATCCCCCGGTGTCCCATATGGTCCCCCAAGAAGCCAGGAGCAACTTCTGAGCGCATAGCCAGGAGTAACCCCTGAGCGTCCCAGGGTGTGGCCCAAAAACCAAAAAAAAAAAAAAAAAAAAAAAAAGAAAGGAGTTAAGATGCAGGGCTAGCTAAGAATAGCAGATGCTTAAAAGGTTATAATATAGGCCACAATGTGGTGAATAGGGTATGAATAAAGCTGATGCTTCCTGATGCCTGTCTCTGGATGAGTCTGATTCCGCAGTTCACCTAAGCCTGGGACCCGCCAGCTGAATGGGGGTTGCGGAGCCACGTGGCCTGAGATGGCAGGGAAAAATCCATCCATATCCATCCTTCACCATCCAGCAACCATCGTTAATTATTTGATGCAACAGGACATTCCATTTTGTTACTTTTTTATTTCCCCCTTCCTTGTGTTACTATAGCTGCTCTGCCCCAAGTCTCATGCATTTGGTTACAGTGCTCACAGGAGTTCATGCATGAGGTGGCAAAGGATGGCATACTTTCCTGTGGCACTGATTGGGGTGGGAGAGCTGCTGTGACTATATTTGGTGCATGTAGCAGCTCCAGAAATCAAACTTATGGTCTCCCATTTCAAGGAAGGTGATTTTAGGCTGCTAGCCATCCTGAGGACCTTTGAACATTCCATTTTAAATAAATGCCAATTTTCTCCTGATAGCCCTTCAGATGGAAGGCTTCTCAAGCCAACAGTTTTTGTGAGGACTAGGAAGTCTCTATTCTCTTATCATTGTCTCTATTTAGGCTCTCCTTTATCCTTGTAAAAAAATAAAATTAGTCAAGAATGATATATCTGCTGTGGGCCCAAGAGATAGTACAGGGGTAAGGTCTTGCATGTGGCCGACACTAACTCCATCCTTGAGCACCTTCAGTAATAATTCCTGATCGCTGCCAGGTGTGGCCCAAACCACCCAGCTCCCTAAAGAAGAATGATAGAACTGAGTATGTGTATCAATATTAAAGCACTCACTTTGCATGTGTGAGGCACTGGGTTTATTCCCTGGTGCCACAATCAGTCAATAAACTGGTGTAACTGAGCAGGGATCCTCTTTTGTTTTTCAGCCCTGATTCTCCGGAGACCATCATCACCAACAGCGTGCTGGTGGTAACTGTCCTTCTGGTGCCACAGCGGCTGCTTTCCCCCTAGGCAACAGAACTGTGAGAGGCAGCACCAGGCCAGCGAGGACCCTTAAGAGTCACCGGAGGGGTGACTCTGCTGGGGTGGTGGTGGTGATGCTGGGAAATCATTGTCCACACTCTGTGTCTCCTGTTACCCCATTCACCCCTACAGAGACACCCCTTCCAGTAAGAGCAATCTGAGGAGGCAACCTCCTCCCTCCTCTGGAACCAGTCTCATCATTTTCCCCAGCTCCTCCCTATTCACAAGCACACTTGAGTATTCAGCCAGGCACATTAAATAGCTTAGCAGACCAGGTCTCTCTCCTGTGAAAATTCTAGCTGAGCTGTGGGAGTTCAAGGCCTCGTCTGCCTTAATTGAGCCTCCTCAGTTCTCACTTGCCCTCAGGGTCAGTGCAGAAGGTTCCCTTTTGTGTTCTCTAAGCAACCCCTCAAAGCCCATGGCATGGCCAAGCATATGGCCCCTCATGACTAGTGAGTGACCTGCAGCCTGTGTTTATTCAGCACACCTGATTCTCAAACAGCCTGGATGGGGTTCAGAGATGGGAGCCAGCACACCCAGAGTTCTGGAAGTTGCTTTGACTTTGTTCATTCCTACATAGTCTTTCCTCCCAGCAGGGCAGTGCCCTGGGCTCAGCCTGACCTCTTCCTGTGTTTCAGTCTCGACAAGTCTCCCGCCTGGACGTTTGTGCAGAATCCAGGAGGAGAAAAAAGCTGGGGAAAAGTAAGTCCTTCACCTCTATCTGGGGACAGCAGGCCTGAATTCAGTCAGGGAATCAGAGGTTGATGTGACTCTTTAAGGTTCCCAGCTCTCCCCACACCAAGAGGCTGCATTTCCAAACCCCTCACACATCCCTGTAGCTTTCAGACTGCTGCATGCCCTGAGCATGGCATTGACTACATGGCCCACCCCATTCAGTGTCTCACCCCTGCTGGGACAGGCTCCCCAGTCCATTGCCTACTCAGCAGCCAGCTCAAGGGAACAACAAAAATACCCAGGACCCGGGGCTGGAGAGATAGCATGGAGGTAAGGCGTTTGCCTTTCATGCAGGAGGTCATCGGTTCGAATCCCCGCGTCCCATATGGTCCTCCGTGCCTGCCAGGAGTAATTTCTGAGCCTGGAGCCAGGAATAACCCCTGAGCACTGCCGGGTGTGACCCAAAAAAAAAAAAAAAACAAAATACCCAGGACCCTTCCTCTGAGAGTCCATGACCACAGCTGGCAGAGACCCACGACCACCATCCCATCCCAAGGGAGCAAGGCCTTCAGGTCCACCCATCTGGGGAGTAGCAGAGCCCCCAAAGTGGAATTTTTATTTATTGAAAAGGAGAGAGATTGGCAAGACCTAGGGGCTTTCTGGGGACCTTATTTGTAGACATCATCCCCTTGCCTGATTAAATGCAGATTCCTTCACTGGCAGAATGATGCAGATACTGGGCATAGGTTTGGAGTTGGTGCATTGAGTGCCTGAAGTTCTGGGGTCAACACCTTTTAAATCAGAGTACTAAATAAAATGAATAAGTAAATAAAACTTTAAAATTACTGTATAAAGAAAGGAAAATATGGGGGCCAGAGAGATAGCACAGCAATAGGGCATTCGCCTTGCAAGCGGCCAACCCAGGAGAAGGTGGTTTGATTCCCGGCATCCCATATGGTCCCTCGAGCCTGCCAGGAGTGATTTCTGAGTACAGAGCCAGGAGTAACCCCTGAGCGCCACTGGATATGACCCAAAGACACCCCCCTCCAAATGAAAGAAAGAAAGGACTGGCAATGAGATTCTGAGGGTGGTTCAACCAGCCAGCAGGCTTCTAAACTCTAGTCCTGGGAGTCTCCAGCTTTTCACAAGACTAAATATGTGGGGGAACAGGAGGTCCCCTGGGGCCCAGCTCTCATCATCTCTTCCAGAGAGAGACCTTCTGGTGACTGTAAAGGAATCCTTCGAGCACACCCAACGCATCTCAAACTGCCCCAACCCTGCCTGCTTCCACTATCCCCAATACTTCCAACCCCATATGCACGTGGAGCAACCCAAGCGCTCTTGGAGATGTGAGGTACAAAGCGGTTGTGGCTGGGCAGTGGCTGCGTGGGCAAGTGTGTCTGCCAGAGGAGCTCCTCATCATCCCCCTTACGGAAGCCTCCCCTTTCCAGCTCTGCTGCTGCGCGGTCAGGAAGGATCCTGTCTGCCAGCCCCTCGGTGGCCTCTGTGACAATGAGGTCAAGACCCTGCCTGTGGTGAGAGCCTGAGCTAGGGAATGCTTTCCTCTGCCAGCATTTTAGCCTGGGAATCCAGTGACAGGGAGAGTTTGGTGGAGAAGGTCTGCTGGAGGGAGGGGGGTGAAAGCTCATGGGATCTCTTGAGCAGAATAAAGAGTCATGGGATTGGAGAAAGTTGTACAGAGGAGAGCCTAAGAGGCTATATAGGAGCTGAGTTGATGTTGGAGATGGTCCAGGAGAGAACATGTCATATCGTGGGAAGAGCATACGTGTGTGTATGTGTGCTGACAGTTAATAATGGACAGTATCAGAGCTGGAGAGATAGTATGGAGGTAAGGTGTTTGCCTTGCATGCAGAAGGATGGTGGTTTGAATCCCAGCATCCCATATGGTTCCCTGAGCCTGCCAGGAGCAATTTCTGAGCATAGAGCCAGGAGTAACCCCTGAGCACTGCTGGGTGTTATGCCCCAAAAAAACAAAAACAAGAGGGCCAGAGAGATAGCATGGAGGTAAGGTGTTTGCCTTGCATGCAGAAGGATGGTGGTTTGAATTCCAGAATCCCATATGGTCCCCTGAACCTGCCAGGAGTGATTTCTGAGCTTAGAGCCAGGAGTAACCCAAAAAAAAAAACAAAAAGAATGGACAGTATTGTGACTCTTCATTTGTTGCCTGAGATTTCTTGCCTCTGAACATTTCTGACATGCTTTTCTGCTTTTGCTTCCTTCCCAGAGTGACAACTGTAAATTGCACATGAAGTCTACAACCTGGTAACTGCCCTCTTTCTGCCTGTTTCTCTGCCTTAATGATCCTAGGGGGTGTACTGTGGCATCTCCTTCTGAGTTTTGATGGGCATTTCCCTGATTGTTCATGGTGGGAAGCTCTTTACACGAGCTTGTAACCAGTTGTACATCATCTTTGGGTGAATGTCTATTTGTTTTTTAATTTTTTTAATTTTATTTATTGATCGATTGATTGGTTTTTGGGGCACACCCAGTGGCGCTCAGGGGTTACTCCTGGCCCTGCACTCAGAAATCACCTCTGACAGGCTGGGGGACCATATGGGATGCTGATAATCAAACTGGGTCCCTCCCAGGTCGGCCACATCAAGGCAAATGCCCTACCGCGGTGCCATTTCTCTAGCCCCTGAATGTCTATTTGAGTTCTTTGCCCATTCGTGAAGTGAATGATTTCCTTTCATCAGTTCTAAGAGTTCTTAGGTTCTCAATGTAAACCCCTTATCCAGTACACGGTTTGCAAATGCTCCCACCTATTCTGGGGCTGTTCTTTTCCCATTCTAACTAGTGTCCTTTAAAGGGAAGAAGTTTCAAGTGTTAGTGAATCCTAGTGTATTTTTTTTGGTTTTGGTTTTTGGGCCACACCCAGTGATGCTCAGGGGTTACTCCTGGCTATGCGCTCAGAAATCACCCCTGGCTCGAGGGACCATATGGGTTGCCAGGGATCAAAACCCAGGTCTACCATGGATCAGCCACGTGCAAGGCAAATGCCCTACTGCTGTGCTATCGCTCAGTCCACAATCCCAATGGATTTTTAGTGTTCCTTTTCCTCTGGGCTTTCGCGATTATTGTTCAGAATCTCAGGTTGAAGCTAGGGTCATGAGGATTTGTAGCCATGATTTCTTCCTAGATTTTCATAGTTTTCATGCTCACGTTCAAGTCTATAGTGAATTTTTAGTTTATTTTTATATATTGTGTGAAATAGGGGCCTTCCTTCCTTCTTTGACAAGTGGAACTTCCACAGACTTAGCACTGTTTATTAAAAAACTTCCCCACGCACACTTTTTATTTTGTTTTGTTTGCTTTTTGAGCCACTCCTGGCAATGTTCAGGAGGTTATTCCTGGCTCTGCACTATGGAATTACTGCTTGCTGTAAGTGGGGCTCACTGGACCATATTAGAAGCCAGAGATGGAACCTGGGTTGGTTGCAAGCAAGGCAAGCACCCTACCCACAGTATTATCACTCCAGCCCTCTTCTCCTGCCTTTGAATAGTGTTGACACTTGAGGGTTTGATTAGTTCTATGTCCCTGGACACATATTTGCATCTGTAAATTGGAGCAAACTAAGACTGCCATGGTTGGGTTGCTTCCAGGCTCCATGAGTGAAGTCAGATGAGGTAATCAAGGATTTGCCCTGCCATGGAGCTCAGTGCTGACAGTTCCTACTTCTTCAGTGATTGTCATGTGCTAAGGCCCAAGAAAGAGTTCTCCCCATACATGGTGCTTTTGCCCTGTGTTAGCTGCATAGAAAACTCAGCAGGAGCACTCCTGGCTCTGCCTTCAAGGAAATGCAAGCCATAGCTATAGAACTCAATGCCCACTTTGCCCAGCTTTAATAGTAAAGGGAATGGATCTCAGGAGAGATGCATAGGATGGAGATGCAGGGATTGGGGTCAGACTTGGGGATGCTGAGCTCATGAAGGTGAGGACTCCTGGAATACTCCTGGCTCTTCCCAGTGTCCTTACAGGAAATGGTGGCAGGTTAGACAGGGCAGGCAGGGTGTGGGCCACCAGGCCTGAGCCTAGGTTCCTTCAGGGCAGGAATGTGATGCAAGGAGAGCAAGTGTCAAGCAAGCTGTGGAAACTTCAGCCCCACCTGGAGTACAGACTTGTGAGATCAGGGCAGGGATGGGCTAGGGTGGCCATACAAACTATCAGGACAATTATGAACTGAGCCGGGAGTAGGAAGTGCTTCCCAGAGCAGGAATTCCTGCATGTTCCATAGGAGCAGGGCCTGGCTAAGCCGCTCCCAGAGTGCTGATGCAGAGCTTTGTCCAGAGATTTGAGTCTTGAGTATCTTGGAACTTCTTGTTACCCCAGTTTAGCTTAATGCTAGAAAAAGTATAGGGGTGTGGGTGAGCCTTCCTGGACTTTCCAGACTTTTTTGAGGAGGCAGAACACTCCTAATTGTTCCCAGGCAATAGCAAAGGTTCAGCCCTTTCCATTTTCTGTCTCACTGCATGTAGATGCCAGTGAAGCATAGGGAACCAAGATGGTCCTATTGTACAGATGAAAAGTCAAAGGCCCCAGCTCGCAGAAACCCCAGTGATCCAGCGCTATTTCCTGCACAGAGCTGGTAGACACAGTCGACCCAACCCTCCCACACACACATACCCCTCAATCTAGGCCCTCTCTTCCATAGCCTTCCACCACTGGACGTGCGGCTGGGCTTTAGCTTATGCCAGGCTGAAGAAGAGTTCCTGCAGAAGCGGGATGCAGTGGTGGCCCAGGCGCTGAAAAAAGTGCTGCAGCTGGAGGAGGACCTGCAGGTCAATGAGGTTGGTCCGTCCTCCCACCATCACAACCCATTCTAGCCTGTCCCTCAGTTGCATGTTCACAGGGAAAGTGGGCAGAGAGATGAGAGAAAGGACAGAGCTCCAGCCACCTTCCCAGTGTGCTGCCAGCCTGAGCTGGCTCCCAGGGCACTCCCTATTTCCCTCCTCATGCTCCTCCAAAGCCAATCCTCATTTTTCAATTCTCTCTCCTCCCAATTATGCACACTTTCTAAAAAAAAGGTTAGCCATTGGGATGAGAGTGAGAGCACATGCATTACTTTGCCTGACACCAAATCCCAACCCCACCACTCCAATATTGCTGGGTGTGGCCCCAATCAAGCAGAATAGCAATGAGAGTAGCAGAAATGCAGTTTGGCCTGCAGATCCAGCACCTCTGCTCTCAGCTTGTGCCTTGCAAAGTCAGAGGTGCACCTACAGCCCACACTCCTTGCTCCATCCCACAGCTCTAAAGCATATAAATATTTACACTCTTATAAACACGTTACCTCAATAAAAATAAATTATGGTCTGGAGTGAGAGTCCAGCTACAGCCTACCCAGGTTCAATTTTTGGTACCTTATATGGTTCCCCAAGCCTTCCAGGAATGATTCCTGAGTGTAGAGCCAGGAGTAAGCCCTGAGAACAGCTAGTGTGGCCTAAAAACAAAACAAAACAAAAAAACATTAAGGAACCCTGAGTTCTTTCTACAGCACCTCCGTGTCACCCAAACACACTGGAAACAGCCTCTGAGCATCAAATATGGGACAGAAACAAGATAATTTTGTTGTTGTTGTTTTGGGGCCACACTCAGCAATGCTCAGGGGTTACTCCTTGCCGTGGTGGGGAACCATATGGGAAGCCAGGGGTCAAACCTGAGTTGGCCACAGCAAGGCAAGCACCCTCCCTGCTTTATTATGGATCCAGCCCCCAACAAACATTTTATTTGTTTGTTTTTGGGCTACACCCAGTGACAGTCAGGGGTTACTCCTGGCTATGTGCTCAGAAATCCCTCCTGGCTCCAGGGGAACATATGGGATGCCAGGGATCGAACCCAGGTCTGTCCTGGGTCAGCTGCGTGCAAGGCAAACACCCTGCTGTGCTATCGCTCTGCTTTCCCCCGCCCAACAAACATTTTTAAGGTTTCTTCCTGCTCTTCCACAGCTGGGAGAACTCATGCCCCTTCCCTGTAGTGGCTTGATTAAGGGCTGAGTAGTAACCTGGACACACAGCAGTTGCAGCTAGCACTTTCCACCAGGGTCCTGAGCCACCCAGGCCTTGGAGCCCAGCTTCCTCCCTGATTTCTGAGGCTTGATTATCTATGCTAATCTGCACCTTCCCTCTCTCTGAGTCTGGATGAGATGCAGAGCTCCCCTTCTCCTGTTGGCACTGGGTACCTGGTGTGATGTTCATGGAAGATTTGTGACACCCCACCTTGTAGGCAAACTCTTCCCCACTGCCTCTCCCGACTTCTGTCTGCCTCTCTATTGCTTCCCAATATTACCCACCTGTTGCCTACCCTCAGGTCCCACGTATCGCCATCATGGCCACAGGGGGTGGCACCCGCTCCATGTCTTCCATGTATGGCCACCTGCTTGCGCTGCAGAAACTGAACATGATTGACTGCTCCAGCTACATCACCGGCCTGTCGGGGGCTACCTGGTGAGAAGATGGGGCTATAGTAGAATCTTTGGTGAAAGTCTCCCTACCCCAAGTCTGAATCCCTAAACAGGGATTCAGATAGGTGAGCTTCGGGTGTGAAATACGCCCTCCCGGGCCCGGAGAGATAGCACAGCGGCATTTGCCTTGCAAGCAGCCGATCGAGGACCTAAGGTGGTTGGTTCGAATCCCGGTGTCCCATATGGTCCCCCGTGCCTGCCAGGAGCTATTTCTGAGCAGACAGCCAGGAGTAACCCCTGAGCATCGCTGGGTATAGCCCAAAAACAAAAAAAAAAAAAAAAAGAAAGAAAGAAATATGCCCTCCCACGAGTCATTGTTCTGGAGCCTGTTTGGTGGGGGGCTCATAACACTGACCCCACAGACTGCCAGGAGGGGCTCTTTGAGTGCAGAAGACCAAGGTCATATGTATGCAGGTCATACATGTTGGCCATGACTACTCCTATGAAGAAGGCCCTGGAGTATGAGGGCTGAATGAATAAAACTCTGGTGCCACTACCCCGTCTGCCAATTAAGATGCACCTGCCACCCTCTCTAGAACTGTGCTAGTATGCCACCCTACTCCCAACATACCTGCCCCACATCCCTCACCCCACAGCTCTCTCACTCTTCTATTGAACAGGGACAATGAACAGTCCACAGCCCCACCAACAATGCTTCAGGAGATGACAACAACATTTTATTTGGGGAAAAAAGTTAGAGCCATACCAGGGATATTCAGTGCTTACCCATGGCTCTTCACTCAGAGATTATTCCTGATGGTGCTCAGGAGTAATATGGGGTGTTGAGGATTGAATTGGGGTAGGCCGCACATGCAAGGCAAGTACCCTGCCTACTATATCGTGCCAGCCACTGGAAAACGTTTCCTCTAATATTTGGGACCAGCAGACCTGGGTTTGATCCTTAGCATCACATATGATCCCGTGTGCCCTGAAATGTTCCCTGAGCACAGAGCCAAGAGTAATCCCTGAGCAGCAGGGGTGTTTGCTTTGAAGGCCCCAGAACACTGCTTGGAGTGGCCTAGTTGGTCCTGGCATTGTAGAACCCAAGCAGCATTGGATGCTTTGGCTCTTGCAAAAAAGCAGGCCTGGTTGGCTGAGAAGCACAGGGAAGGGCACCCAAATCTACTGAACACTGCCTGAGAGCTTCCCCCAGCACCTCCACCCAAAAGTATGGGAAGAGAGTGAACCTAGTGGAGAGCAGAATGGTTTCTATGAAGTCCACCAGTCCTGCCTTCCCAGAAAGTGACCTTCACTAACAGCCTTAGTTCAGACAGTCCTTAGTACAGCTGTGCAGAAGTGTTGCTAAAGGGCGTATTCCTGAGAAAACAGAGGCAAATAAGAGGTGAAGGAACCCCCTTTCTGCTTTGCTTCTTCTGCTGCCCAAAGGGAAGGGAAATGAAAATGAAGAGAAAGAGCAAGGTGGAAAGTGGAAAGAACCAAGAAATGTGTGTGTGTGTGTGTGTGTGTGTGTGTGTGTGTGTTTGGTTATTTTTATGTATATTTTACAACAGTCTCAGTATTTGTCTTACACTGTGTTGCTGCAGCACCATCCTAGCACCAGAGTGCCAGAACCCCACCCCCTTTTTAAATCCCAGGTTTCCTTCCCCTCCACACTCCCAGCACCTTTAGATCACAGAAAACCTGGGATTTGGAACCAGCCTCACAACCTGTGTTCAAAACTGGTTTGATCCCCTGCACAACAGTCTAATATAAAACAGAAAAATAAAAAGTGGAGCCCTCATTCTGCTTGCAGCACTTACACTGTGCCAGAAACTGCTCCAATCACTTCTTCCCTCACTGGTACTATCTTTACCGTGACTTTGGAGGTCAACACAGTCATGATTCTCCCTATTCCACAGATGGGGAGACTGAGGGTGGGAGAGAGTAAACATGGCAGGGGTGGGGGGCCAGTTTGGATTCCAGGCTTGGGGCCCAGAGACCTCATTCCTGAGCACCCTCTTTACCAAGCTGTGGCTATGGTGCCACTGGGGCTCAACAGCTATGCCCATCCTGCCCTGAAGGTGCCTCCTTCCCTCTAGTCTCCTCTCCTGGCAGATGAGATGTCCTATAACCATGCTCTCTCCTGCCAGGGTTTGGGGGCATGAGGAGTGAGGTAGATTCAATCTTGCCAATTTCACTGTTTCTCTCCAGGACCATGGCCACCCTGTACCGTGATCCTGACTGGTCCTCCAAAAACCTGGAGCTTGCCTTGCTGGAGGCACGAAGGCATGTGGTCAAGGACAAGCTGCCAGCCCTATACCCTGAACAGCTCTCCATAATGCGGGAGAAGCTCCAGCAACGCAGCCAGGAGGGCTACAAGGTCACCTTCACAGACTTCTGGGGTCATCTCATTGAGTCCTGTCTGGGAGATGAGGTAGGTAGGAGGGGCCGGCTACCCTGGCAAAGGCAACTCTTATTTCCCCCACTGGGGAGATGGAAGAGGACCTGGGTGCCTGGTGAGGAAGATGGGGAACCATCTTCCCCTATTGTATTCTTTTATGACTAAGACCTTCATGGGGGGCCTGAGATGCAGCCTTCGGAGAGGCAGCCATGGCCCATGGGGAGGAAGCAGAGAGGGATAGGAGAACCCCCAGACTATGGCTATTCTGGAACCCGAGAAAGGTAGGGCAAGCAGAGAGGATGCACCCTCACCTACTATGAAGTCTAGAAGGTTCAACTGGGTCTTTGAAGAGTTCTCCAGCCCCAGTGGGCCTGCCTCATTCTCCCCGCCACAATCAGTCCTAAACTAGGAGCAGTTTGATGGGCAGTGTGGCCAAGGCATAGACACACCACAGATTTTCATGATCATAACCATGATCTTTTTTGTATGTTTGTTTGTTTGTTTTTTTGGTTCACACTGTGCAGCGCTCATGGGCTACTTCTGTCTCTATGCTCAGAAATCGCTCCTGGCAGGCTCTGGGGACCATATGGGATGCCGGGATTCAAAACACCGTCCTCCTGCATGCAAGGCAAACGCCTTATCTCCATACTATCTCTCCGGCCCCATCATGATCTTTTAGTCAGCATCTGACTGGACTCCTTCTCATAGTCACTACACAGAGCACAACCTTAGAGTAGCCCACAAGCCAAAGGCCAGAGCAGTCTCAGTCCGTGCTATTTCAGTAAGGACTTCCTGAAGGGACTTGGCTCAGAGCCACCATAGCTTCATTCAATATTACTAGGGTCTTTTGGGTTTTGGTTGGTTGGTTTTTGTTTTGTTTTTTTTGTTTGTTTATTTGGTTTGGATATTTTATTTCTGGGCCATACCTAGTGATGCTCAGTGGTTACTCCTGGCTCTGCACTCAAGGAATCACTCCTGGTGGTGCTCATGATACCAAACTCAGGTCTGCTATGTGCAAAGCAAATGCTGTACTATATTTCTCCAGTTTGCTTGCTTGCTTCCTTCTTTCTCTTTCATTCTTTTCTTTTCTCCTTCCTTACTTCCTTCTTTTGTTCCTGTCTTTGTTTCTGTTTTTGCTTTCTTTTCTTCCTTTCTTTCTTTTTTCTTTCTTTCATCAAGTTTCACAGGGAACTCAGCCTACAAAATTATTGCAAATAGAGGGTCAGAAGAGACGAGGCCCTGTCCTCCCTTCCACATCATTATTTGTGTCCTGCGACACAAAGATGCCCCAGTCTCAGCCCTAAATTGCAAATCCAGGGCTGGAGCAGTAGAATGGTGTGGATAGGACACTTTCCTTGTAAGCAGCTGACCCGGTTTCAGTCCTCAGCATCTATAAAGGGCCCGGAGTCCTCCAGGAGTGATTCTGAGTGCAGGGATTGGGGTATCTCCAGAGCAAGTGTCTGTGTTGCCCCCCATTTTTTTGTTTGTTTTTTGTTTTTTGGGCCACACCCGGCGGTGCTCAGAGGTTACTCTTGGCTATCTACTCAGAAATAGCCCCTGGCAGGCACAGGGGACCATATGGGACACCGGGATTCGAACCAACCACCTTAGGTCCTGGATCGGCTGCTTGCAAGGCAAACGCTGCTGTGCTATCTCTCCGGCCCTATGTTGCCCCCCCATTTTTAAAAATGCATTGCAAATTCAACCTCATTGTCCTGGATGGGTGGATCAAAGATGAGGGAGGGAACATTGGACTATCAGATGGGGGTCATTGTAAGAGCTATTGTAACTCTGATTGACTGGGACCCCATGGCAGCCTGGCACGAAACGAGCTGTGGGACCTTCAAACGTACTCTTCTTCCTGGGCTTCCTAGGGCTGTGTGCTGGGGATATCATTATAAGTGTCTAAATATTATAAATATTTCTTCTGCCACAGAGTGAAGACTGCAAATTGTCGGACCAGCGGGCCGCTCTGAACCAGGGTCAGAACCCCCTCCCCATCTACCTCACCATCAACGTCAAGGATGATGTCAGCAATCAGGACTTCAGAGGTGATGATGCTGGTGGCTCCCAGTTCATTAGGGGGTGAGGAGGCTTCCCCAGTACAGCTCCCATCTCCACACCTTTGCCAACTCCCTCCCAGAAAGTTGAACTGACAGCCTTGCCTCGCGTTTCTAGAATCTACTGTTAGATGGGAGCTTGTGAGCGGGATGGGTGGAATGGAATGAACCAAGCAGGATTGGCTGACCTAATCAAATGGGAAATGAAGGTCCTGACCAGAGAAGCCGGTCACGGGTACCCCCTAGTGTCGTGTAGGGGAACTGCGGCTCTGCGTTAGCACCGAGGTCTCTAACCCAGTGCTTCTCAACCTTTTTGTGCAAGGGCACACTTTTTTCATGAAAAAAATAATCATGAGACACACCACCATTAGAAAATGTTAAAAAAAATTAACTCTGTCCCTATATTGACTATATAAATTAATTTTCTTGAATAATAATCAAATAAACACAAAGAAATTATTTTATGATTACTTTATTATGAAATAATCTAATGATTGGTCTGTTTGTGAGCTGAAGCCGCATGTTACGGATGAAATTGGAATTTTTCCCACGGCTCACCAGACAATATCTCACAGCACACTAGAGTGCGCGGCACAGTGGTTGAAAAACGCTACTCTAATCTACAGAGTGGTGCGAGTTCACCCCCTATGAGGTGGGAATGCAGAAGTATGGGGCCTACATCCCAAGCGAGCTCTTCGGTTCTGAGTTCTACATGGGACGGCTGATGAGGAAGATCCCAGAGTCCAATATATGCTACATGCTAGGTGAGTTCCCAGAACCCCCATACCTGAATGGGGGATCAAGAGAGCCTGGGTCACTTCTTGGGCTGGAGCACTTCTGATATTTGTCCCTTCCCCCCATCCCAGAGGAGCTTGAGCCCCTCTCTTTAGTCTCCTTAACACACTTGAGGGACCTGACAGGGGATCTCAAGTCACTGTAGAACAGAGGGATCCTCCAGTTTCCCAGATCTACTGAGAGCCAGATGGGAACAGCAGGCTGAGATGGAACCTACTGCCTCCAGGCACCACCTGCCCTGAGATCCAGGAACAGTCAGAAGAGGGACATGGGTGATAACAGAGGATGTGTGGGACATAGACTCAGAGCCTAACTGTACCTCAAGGCCACCCTAAAAGCATACCCACCTTTTGAGTTTCTGCCAGAATGATGACCTTTCAGAACCCCTACATCCATGCAGCCTTCCAAGATATTCCACTCTGAGCCTGTGCCCCCCAGTAGCCCACACAAATCCGTCCTTGCTCCCATCACCCATGCTGGTGGGCCTGTGGTTCTGAGTTCTAGAGCTAATGCACAGGCTTGAACTCTGGTGCCTCAATCACCAGCTGTGTCAAATTCATCAGATCATCAACCCCTCTGGGTCTCAGTTTCCCCATCGGCAATATGGGGCCTAAGTGTGAAGCCAAACTTAGAAGGAAGGTAGTTGAGTGTGTGTAAAAGATTTTACAGGAGTGTTATTACTGAGGCCCCTCATGTCTATGTCCTGGTAGTGAATTCTGCCTAGTTTCTAGTTCTGCCCGGTGCTGTGCTCTGTGCAGAGCTGGTGTGGAGACAGATGAGAAGGGTAGCATTAAGACATGAGTCTGCACCTGTTGGCACTAAATCAGAGGGGTATCTGCCTCACCCACTTTTGAACCTGAGAAGTGCTATGAGGGTGGGGAAGACCTGGCCTCTGCTAGCTGCATTGGGCTGGGGTAGTGGCAGCTCATACGTCCAGACTCTGAGCAACTGCTCACAGTGGACCCTGCACCTTAGGTCTCTGGAGCAGTATCTTCTCCTTGAACCTGCTTGATGCCTGGAACCTGAGTCAAACCTCAGAGGAGTTCTTCCACAGGTGGACACGGGACCATGTGCACGACATTGGTGGGTGACCCTATGGGGGAAAGGAATGGTTGGGATGGAATTCAGACCACTGAGAGCTAGTGTGTCTGCTCACGTCCCACCGTGATGGGGAGGCCGCCAGTGTGGAGGAGGATCCTGGTGGAGAAGGGACTTATGGGACACAGCCAGGACTGTGGGGCAACCTGGGCACCTCCAGCTATCTGAGTGACATGCCCTTCCTGTCTCTTTTCCTCACAGAGGACGAGCCAATCCTGCCTGAAGTCCCCAAATGTAATCCTAATGTCCTAGACACCACAGTAGTGGTCCCAGCCACATGGCTGTCTGACACTTTCCGCAGCATCCTCACCAAGCGAATTTTTGTGTCTGAGTTCCACAACTTCCTGCTAGGGCTGCAGCTACACAAAGACTACCTCCATAACAGCCAGTTCTCCAAGTGGAGAGGTAATTCCCACAGAATGGCCCATTCTTCATTTGGAGAGGTGACCAATGCAGCTTTCTGTATCATCTCTGCTGGAAGGAAGGTGACGTAGAAAGTAGGGGAAGAAAAAGGTCAGGAGTAGCCCCTGTGTACATACTCCCTGGGAAGAGGCAGACCCAGCCCATGGGGCCTTCCAGGCATGTCAGGGAGAAATTTCACACCAGGGATGGAATAGTGTGTGCAGTTAACACAATGCTGGTGCCAATTTGTGCTAATTAAGCTGCATCCAAACAGTTCAAATTGGCCTCAGCATAGTTAGTGAATAGAACACAATACTCACTCAATCAGCAGAATCTGCTCCAGTCCTGGCAGGTAGAATTGGTCAGCTGTGCTCTTGACCTCATAATTTCAGGGTCTCCCCCTCGTCTACCAAGGTGCTAGGCTTACTTGTCTTTTTTTTTTTTTTTTTTTTTTGCCACCATCTGCAAATGGCCTGAGAATCCCTGTCTGCACTGTTGTGGGCAGAATAGAAAGCATGTGTCAGGCCTGGCTTCACAGGACAACCTTTGTGGCCTTCCCAAATTCCAGGGTCTGGAGCCAGTAGGTTTTTGGTCTTATTCTACAAATGCCAGGATGATGCTATGCTTCACCAACTCAGCCAGAAGGATCTGGGCAGCCATAGGGTATCCTAGCCAGGGGTGGGACCACAGATGGGACCAGGTTGAGGAGCCCTGCCAGCTGCCTCTGGCCATGGCTATGAGAAGGGCAATCACCAAAGCCTGAGAGTAACAGGAAGCCTCGGTTGCAGACACAATGCTGGATGGATTCCCAAATCAGCTGACTCCATCTGCAAAACACCTGTGCCTGCTGGACACTGCATTCTTCGTCAACTCCAGCTACCCACCCCTCCTCAGGCCCGAGAGAAAGATTGACCTCATCATTCACCTCAACTACTGCGCAGGCACCCAGACAAAGGCAAGTGCAGCCAGCAGAAACTGCCCCTGAATCAGGACTGAGCTTGCACTGGAAATGGCAGAACATAGTCTAAGAAATGGGGCAGAGGGTGACCCACACGTTTTTGTATCAGCACATTTGCTGCATTTGGCAATGCTATAGCTGCTCCAAAAGTGGGGACAGAGAGAGTTTTCTAAGAATAGCCTTAATAAAGGCCCTGTCAGGGGTCAGAGAGCTAGTTCAACAGGTAAGGCACTTGTTTTGCATGTGTCCAGCCTCATTTCAATTTCTGACACCCCAAATGGTCCTCTGACCACCAGGAGTGACTCCCATAGTACAAAGCTTCCAGAGCCCTCAGGTACCACCATGTGTAACCCAACCCTCAGCTCCATAATAGAGCCCCATCAATTCTAGGGCTGCCCCTGCTTTAAGTGCATGTGCTTTCCTGCTTTCAAATAATTCCACTGTGTTCCTCCTCCAGGAAACATGAGTCTCCTTCTAACTACACTAAAGAGCCAGGACTGCAGATTGTTTTTGATTTGCTCTGGGAATGTTTTATGGGAAAGACATTGATTTGGGAGTCCTCTTCAATAGTCTATTATGCAGCCAGGGAAGGTGACATGGGGAGGCAGATGATAAGGACAGCACAAAACTACTATTCCCACAATCATAAGTGCAGAAACTGAGGCACAGGAAAGGTGAGTGGCTTGCCTCAGATCATACAGATAATAGCCAGAAACAAATCCTGGCCTCTGGTTCCTGCTCTTTCTGCCACATAGTACTAGTAAATTCCCCAGCCTAGTAGCTATTTATGAGTTTCAAGGTCCATGCTCACTGTGACTATGGCTCCATGGGGAGCAGCAAAAGCTACCCTCCGGCCCCACTCACATCTGCACAGCTCTGCTGTGAGTGAGGAACCCAGAAGCTTCTATCCACTTCACTTTGGGGGAGAAACTTGCAATTGAACACAGCAGCCTCAGGCCCATAGTCCTGGCCTGCTCCATGCTTAAAAACAGCATGCACAAGCAGAGCAGTGGCAGCCCTTAGTTACTGGCTGAGTTGATGAGAAATTTGGTGCTGAGCCCTGCACCTCAGACTCACCAGCCACCCTGTGCTCTTGCAGCCCATGCAGCAGACATGCGAGTACTGTTCAACACAGAAGATCCCATTTCCTAAGTACACGCTGCAGGGCGAGGAGGACCACCTGAAGGAATGCTACCTCATGAAGGACTCTGAAGATCCACATGCCCCCATTGTCGTCTTCTTCCCACTCATCTGTGACACCTTCCAAAAGTACAAGGCACCTGGTAAGCCACCCACAATCACCATTAATTGGGATTCCCCAGAGCAGCCTGGGGCTGAGAGCTTCTGAGCCAAGATGCACAGAGCACAGAGCCTGTATCCCACACCTCTAACTGTTCTCCAGACAATCCTGCCCTGCCATCCTGAGCTGGGCGTTGGCAGCAGAGAAAAGCCCAGCTGTGAGGTAACCATGTTGTCCTAGCACTACCAGCTTGTCCAGAAGTGGTTGACAACCTGGCACCATGCAGTATTAAGATGATCCTAGGATGGGCCCTGGAAGGTCTATGGAAAGATGTGGGGGGGGACAGGTTTCCATGCAGGTGTGGTCTTTGATTTTCAGGATGGGCTCCAGGGAGGGAGGTGGAAATAGGGGTAAAAACCTGGGAGAGTAAGTCCTGCTCTAAGTACATCATCTCACTGCCCCCAGGTGTGGAACGGAGCCCTGAGGAGCTGGAACAGGGCCAGGTGGACATCTATGGCAGACACACACCCTATGCCACCAAGGAGCTGACGTACACAGAAGCAAACTTTGACAAGCTGGTGAAGCTCTGTGAGTACAACATCCTGAACAACAAGGACACGCTCTTGCAGGCTATGCGTCTGGCCGTGGAGAAGAAGCAGCTGAATAACCAGTGTCCCCCTTAAGTATCCAGGAGCCCAGTGGATCCTATGTCTATTGGCAGAGCACAGAGCCCACAGGGCTGACAGCTGGCACAGCCACTCTGTTCTTGGCCAGGGAAGCATGCAGACTGGCTCAATCTTTTACCCCAAGTTTTCTATTTTTCGAAGTTGAGAGAAACAGAAAGACAAAAAAGAAAAAGGGAAAAAATATCAAGGGAGTTGTGGAAAAGAGTGTGGCCTGACCAGAGGCTGCCTCACCCCAGGAAAACTCAGGCTCTGCAGATGCTCAAAGATCTCCTCCAACCAGGAAGGCATGGACAGAGAAGCCAAGAAGCATTCTGGATCTCTGGCAAAGCACTTTTTTAAAAAAAAAATTTTTTCCCAGCCCATCAGGTTCTTGGAATTTTTATTATTCTTACAGTGTATTCTGCAGCTTTTGTGGTTGTGTATCACTGTTCATAAGAAGCTCAAGGAGAGCTGGATAGAGCAAGATGGGCATGTGTCTCTCCAACAGCAAAGCCAAAAGGATCTCTAAATTCAGCAGTGGTTCTGCAACCACTCAGAGTCCCAAGACTAGGCAGGCCCAGGATCTAACCATCAATCCCTCTGATGGTTAGAGGGATGGGGCAAAGGCTGTGCACAACTCCCTTGAGCAAACAGGGACATAGGGTGCAGCTTAGGCAGGTGTATGAAGGCAGCACCCACCTTTACCCTCACACCCCCCTTCCCTCACAGACCTGCTCCAAGAATATGCCTCATCCTGCTTCCCTGCTCTCTGACACCACTTGGGGTTATTGATTTCAAAATGGGATTCCAGGGCTGAGGGATTCCACAGCTCCCTCCAGCTGCTGACAAATGCCTCTGTCTCAAGAGTGTGGAACACTGGAATCACTCATGGGATGGCTGCCCCCTGCTTCTGGGGCACTGACCTACCACTCTGGAAAGAACAGAGGGGACAGGCCCAGTACCTGTGAATGCAAGTGAATAAAAGCTCTTGGTCAGCCTAGAGACCTGCCCTGCATTTCCATCCTCATGGCGAGGTCTCCACACCATGGCTCCAGCTCTGCTCGCAGTGAGCAGCATGGCAAGACCTCCTTGTTTCATAAGGCTAGACCCTGCCTTGGATTCATCAAAGTGCATGAAATGAAGTTTATAAAAATTATATTTGTATCATTCAACCACAGAATAAAAGGCCCTCATTGAGAAATTCTGTTGGTTCAGTTGCTTTCACTATCTGATGCTAAAAAGTACTCCTATCCCCTCTCCACCCCACTTCCTCCACAGCTGCAAGGGTTCTCCATCTCCTCATGGCCCCACTCCTCCTTCTGGAGGGGGTACTTTTCTGTTGTTAGGAAGTCATCTCTCTCTCTCTCTCTCTCTCTCTCTCTCTCTCTCTCTCTCTCTCTCACACACACACACACACACACACACACTGCTTAGACTCAGTTTTCTAAGACTTTGAGTAATAGTGCAGTTAGGGGAACGTGAATATTTTCATAAATCATGACATCACTTCTAAAACAATAATCAGGCTGAGGCTATAGTGGTTTGGAGGGTTGGAGCAAATGCTTTCCATGCAGGAGCCTCAGGCCTCAACCTTGGTGCCACATGATCCCCCAAAGCATGTTGTATGACCTTCCCCAAGCATCAAGTAAGGAGTAGTCCTTGAAGACTGTTGGGTATGGTCCCAAAGCAAAACAAAACTGTTGAAACACCCTGCTTTTACCCCAAACAACGACAGTCCCTAGCTTCCTCTTTCCTTTTCACCTATCTCTCTGACAAGTAAAAGTCCACCTACACTAAATCAGCTTATAGGTTACAGACTAAATCAGCTTATAGGTTATGGCTTATAGGTTACACAGTTTATAGAGACTTTTGTCTCTCACTATACCCTCCCCTTCCCAGTTGGGATTTGAACTGGTAAATAAACAGAAGTTTTGGTTTGGCTGGCCAAGAGACCATGAGGCAAGAAGCCACCCAACTTTATTATTCTCTCCCTCATGACTGTCTTGGTTTATTAATTCTTTGTGACTCCACCCAGGGTAGAATATTTTTACACAAAATGAACAAAAGATGCAATACTTTTAGTGTCACTAAGCAAGAAATAAGTAAGACCACATACGGAGTGAGGACAAATGCCATGGGGACAGGGGGACAGGAGAAGACTGAGAGCTGGAGCTTTATAAGTGGCGTAGTCTCCCAAGCACTACCAGGGGTGACTTCCTCCCAGTAAAGGGCAGGTCTACCCAGGAGACAGCCAGCATCCTGGAGAGGACACAGAACATATCTGCAGGTCCCCTGTCCCTGCCTGTGATGTGACTAAACTGAAAAAAATCAAGGAGATTCCTCCCTCACCTATTCCCTCTCATTCCCTCCCCCTCTCTTCCCTCCCCTTCCATTTCCTCCCTTCATCTTTCCTCCCCTTCCCTAACTCTACAGAGTAGAGATTTTTGGTCACCCTGACCCCTTGCAAACATTTCTCCCCAACATCACTGATACTCACCTAATGACTACATAACCGGAGCCAGATGGCACAGCCTCTGCAGGTCTTATTGCACATGATTATTCTCCCTGCAGACCCTATGGCATAGGTATTATCTCCCCACCCTTAACCCCACCACCACCACCAGGTACTCCAGGGATCATTCGGTGCTAGGGATCAAACCAGGGTCAATTTCAAGAAAAGAAAGTGCCTTAACTCCTGTACTATCTCTCCAATCAAATCCTGTCCTACAAGTCCTTCCACCTATCAAGGAAACAACAAGCCCTTGGTTTCATGCTCTGATTTAGCAACAGCCCATGTGGCGAGTTTCCTCTTAAGGTTGACAGGAAACCCAGCTAAAAATCAGGGTTCTGTTAGTAAAGGGCAATCTCACTGTAGGACTCTGCTAGACATTCCCTTCCCTCTGAGTCCACAGTGCAGCAATGAGCTCAATAAATAGCTACAAAGGAGACCTGTATCTGTCAGTAAACAGGGACTCTTTCCAGGCCAGAACTTCTAGCTAGTTCCTACTATAAGGAGCCTCCAGGCCTCTCAGCATTCTGGAATTTAAACTTCTGAGTCAGACCTGCAACCTACATTTTTTTTTTTTTTTTTTTTTTTTTTGGTTTTTGGGCCACACCCGGCAGTGCTCAGGGGTTACTCCTGAGCTGTCTGCTCAGAAATAGCTCCTGGCAGGCACGAGGGACCATATGGGACACCGGGATTCGAACCAACCACCTTTGGTCCTGGATCGGCTGCTTGCAAGGCAAACGCCACTGTGCTATCTCTCCGGGCCTGTACAACCTACATTTTCAGCCAGTTCCTTAGCATGACTGTGATGACTCTTGAGCATGGAATTGCCCAGAAGAAAGAAAACTGCTTCCAAAGGAATGACAGTAAAAATCTCCACACAGTCAAAAGTTGTGAATCTTACTACCAAGATTATGCTACCTATCATAGCATTCGACCTGAAAAAAATAGAATTTCTTTCAGAAATGGAGATGAAAAGGCCAGTGGAAATGCACGTGTTTGGTCTAAAGAAAGAAAACGGAGCCTAACAATTTGCAAGCCATGCAAAGTTGCCATCCCAACAGGATCTTCTTGCCCATCCTCCACCGGAAGAAGGGAAAGCCACAGCAGCTGACAGCACCAGAGAAGGAAGGACAAAACTGTCCCTCCTCTGGGCTCTCTAAAACATTCATGTTTCCTATTTCTAAAAGATTTAAAGATAAACAATTATTCTTCCTTAAAAATACTTTTCCTGTCAGGCATGTGGCTCAGCAATAAAGTGCATGCCTTGCATACAGGAGAACTAAGTTTAATCCCTGGCATTAAAAATAACAGTAATGGACCCAGAGCAATAGCATAGTAATAAGGTGTTTGCCATGCACGTGGCCAACACAGGATGGACCCGGGTTCAAATTCCAGCATTCCATATGGTCTCCTAGACTGCCAGGAGTGACTTCTGAGCACAGAGCCAGGAGTAACCCCTGAGTGCCGCTGGGTGTGACCCCAAAATAAAAACAAACAAACCAAAAAAACAATATTCCTGAGGCTAGAGCAATAATAGTACAGCAGGTAAGGCATTTCTTGCACATGGCTGATCAGGGTTCAAACCTTGGCATTCCATATGGTCCCTTGAGCATCACCAGGAATAATTTTTGAGTGCAGAGCCAGGTACAAATCCTGAGTATTGCTGGGTATGACTCCCACATCTGATTATAAAATGATAATTATGTAAAACTGGGGAAACACTAAAGCATGTAAAGAAGAAAATGTGGCTCATCTATCATTTGAAGTTTAGCCTTAACATCTTTTTCTTGGATATTTAAAAAAATTCTTTACAGGGGCTGGAGCAGTGGCACAAGGGGTAAGGTGTCTGCCTTGCCGGTGCTAGCCTAGGATGAACCTTGGTTTGACCCCCCAGCGTCCTATATGGTCCCCCAAGCCAGGAGCGATTTCTGAGCGCATAGCCAGGAGTAATCCCTGAGAGTCAACCGAGTATAGCCCAAAAAACAAAAAAAGTTTTTTTTTCACAAAATGAAAAAAAAAAGGCCTTTGTTTTGTTTTTGTTTTGTTTTGTTTGTTTTTGGGCAACATGTGGCAGCACTCAGGATTTACTGGGAACTTATAAATTACTCTGTACTCAGAAATTACTCCTGGCAGGCTCTGGGGACCATATGGATGCCAGGGATTGAACCCAGGTCAGCTGTATGCAAACACCCTACCCATTGTGCTATTGCTCCAGTCCCAAAATGCAAAAAAAAAAAAAATTGTTTTTTCACTTTATCAACTGTTTCAAAATACATGGATTATTAAATATGATATTTATATTATATATTATATTTATAAACTATATTAAACTGACCATTGTTACTCTTTTTTTGTTTGTTTGTTTTTGGATCACACCTGGCAGTGCTCAGGGGTTACTCCTGGCTCTGCACCCAGAAATCACTGGCAGGCTCAGGAGACCATATGGGATGCTGGGGATCAAATCCAGGTCCATCCAGGGTCAGCAGCATGCAAGGCAAATGCTCTACCACTGTGCTATCACTTCAGACCCTACTCATTCTTTTTTTTTTGTAGGCTTTTGGGTCACATCTGGTGGTTCCTGTCTGTGTGCTCAGGATCACTCCTGATGGGCTTAGGGGGTCATAAGAGGTGCCCAGGAGTGAGCCTAAGTCAGCCTTATGCAAGGCAAGCACCCTACCCACTGTGCTATCTCTCCAGGCTCCATCTTTACTCTGTTACTTGCAGGGCCATTGTAGCAGTTCCCCACACTCTGCTGTGCTTAGGGCTTACTCCATTCCGCTCAAGAATAACTCCAAGAGGGGTTGTAGGACCAAATGGTGTGCCTGGGATCAACCTATATCAGTTGTATACAAAGAAAGTGCCCTGCCAGATGATTGTTCCAACATCTCCATCTTTACTCTTTCTAAACGCACTATCTAGTAGTGTCAGCTCTATTCATATTATTGTGCAATAAATCTGCATCATTTTGCAAAAACTGAAATTATATACCCACAGAAAAACAAGTTCCCTTTTCTTACTCTCTATGTCCCTACTAACAACCATTCTACTTTTTTTCTGTTTTGTTTTGTTTTGTTTTATTGGGGCAACACCCAGTGATGCTCATGGGTTACTCCTGGCTATGTGCTCAGAAATTGCTCCTGGCTTGGGGGACCATATGGGATGCCAAGGATTGAACCAAGGTCTGTTGTGGGTCAGCCGCGTGCAAAGCAAACACACACACTACTACCCTACCGCTCTGGCCCCACCATTCTACTTTTTATTTATATTTCTGTTTTACATATTTCATATAAGGAGTGTTATACAAAATTTGTCTTTTTGTGACTGAGCTGTTTAGCTCAATTTAATAGTCTCATAGTTCATCTAGGTTGTAAAATGTAAAAGATTACCCTTCCTTTTTTTTTTTTTTTTTTTGGTTTTTTTTGGGGGGTCACACCCAGCAGTGCTCAGGGTTTACTTCTGGCTCTATGCTCAGAAATCGCTCCTGGCAGGCTCGGGGGACCATATGGGATGCCGGGATTCGAACCACAGTCCTTCTGCATGCAAGGCAAATGACTAACCTCCATGCCATTTCTCCAGCCCCTCCTTTTTAAGGTGAATAATATTCAATACAGTGTTGTCTATACCATAGTTTTCTTTGGGGGAGTCATTTGGACACATACCTATAAGTGGAAAGTGGAATGGCTAGATCCTGTGGTGGTAGCTATTGAGTTCTCAACTGCACTCTCTTCTCTCTTCTTCCTCTCTCTTCACCACACTGTTTTTCATAGCAATTGTACATACTTGCTTTTGTAACTGGCCTGTTTCCACTTTGTCGTTAGGCTGGGGACAAAGCTCAAATAATAAAATAAAATAATAAAAATATAAATAAATAAATAAATAACAGCACAGGTATAGCATGTGTAACAACCCTGAAGTCCTCAGTTCAGTTCCTGACCCTGCATGCCCTGAGCACCACCAGATATTGTTCTTTTTTATTATTATTATTTTTTTTTTTGGTGCTGAAATCCGGGAACGACAGATGTTGTTCTTAACACTGCCTATCGCCACTGGATACAGCCCCTCTTTTTTTTTTTTTTTTTTTTTTTTTTAGAGACAGGGTCTCACTATGTTGCCCAGGCTGGAGTGCAGTGGCTATTCACAGGCGTGATCCCAGTACTGATCAGCACGGGAGCTTTGACCTGCTCCGTTTCCGACCTGGGCCGGTTCGCCCCTCCTTAGGCAACCTGGTGGTCCCCCGCTCCCGGGCGTCACCATATTGATGCCGAACTTAGTGCGGACACCAGATCGGCTTAGCGCACTGCAGCCCAGAACTGCTGGACTCAAGCGATCCTCCAGCCTCAGCCTCCTGAGTAGCTGGGACTACAGGCGCACACCACCACTGCCGGCTCAGCCCCTCTTTAAAAAAGAAGTAACCCCTGAGCAACGCCAGGTGTGGCCCAAAAACAAAAACAAACAAACAAACAAAAAAGAAATAGAGGGGCCGGAGAGATAGCATGGAGGTAAGGCGTTTGCCTTTCATGCAGGAGGTCATCGGTTGGAATCCCGGTGTCCCATATGGTCCCACGTGCCTGCCAGGAGCAATTTCTGAGCCTGGAGCCAGGAATAACCCCTGAGCACTGCCGGGTGTGACCCAAAAACCACAATAAATAAATAAATAAATAAATAAATAAATAAATAAATAAATAAATAAATAAATAAATAAAATAAAAACTTTCCCTACAAAAGATCACAAATATTTCCTCCTGTTTTCTCCCTAGATGTTTCATAATTTAAGTTCTGTAATTGGTTCTAAAATAATTTTTATTGGGGTCAGAACAATAATATAGCAGATAGGCCATCCTGGATTCGATCCCCAGACATATGGTCCCTTAAGCCCTGTCAGGAATGATCACTGAGCACGGAGTCATGAGCACCACCTAGTGTGGTCTTCTAAGAATAAACAAAGTCATTTGATGGATCAAAGTTAATATATGGCATATTGATGGGTCCCGTTTACCCCTTGATTGGTTATCGGTGCATCCTCAAAGAGCTCCCAGGATGAGAAATTGATACCCATTCCCCCATTCCCTTGTCGGGGGAATTCTTGGTAATATTTATCCGCAGCAAATAATCCACACAGACAGGAGGGTAAAGGGGTAAGAAGGTTGGGTGCAGAATCCTTTGTAAGTCTACTATCAGCTTCCAAAAAAATACCTGGAGCCAGCCAGGGGTCTCAAACTCGCGGCCCGCAGGCCGCAAATGGCCCTCCGTACAACATTTTGTGGTCCTGCCCTAGAGGATTCTTTTTTTGTTTTGTTTTGTTTTAGTTGTTTGGGTCACACACACACACCCCAATGTTCAAGGCTTACTACTGACTTTGCACTCAAGGATCACCCCGACTTGGCCTCCTGCGGCCCGCAGGTAAATTGAGTTTGAGACCAAAAGACCCCTTAGCACCTCGCTACCAGACTATTTATTAGGTTCTCAACAGCGCCCCCACCTGGTAGGTAAAGGTGGGACAACAGGCAGAGGTAATAATCTTATGGAAATGCTTTCATAGGTAACAGCAAATAGTTATACAAACATTAGCATTACTGGTTTAAAGTTAGCATTAAATGTTCCAACCAGGGCAGCTCCATAAATTCACTCTTTCATCAAACAAATGTAAACCAAGCCATGAAAGATCATGGGGACACTAGCCCATGCAGAAGAAGGCTGGCCATCTCTGGAGGAGAGGGTGGACCAAGCCCCTGTCCTGCCAAAGCCACACCCACTACTTCCATCACCCAGTGTTTGATTTAGCAACCTTTACCTAATCAGTTATAGCATATAAGACTTCACACTCAACTATATGGCTTCCCTTTTTAATATCAAAAATCCTCCTGGGGAGGAAGAACTAGATAGGCTTTAGTGAACACCAACCTATTCTCCACCCATGGGGGTGGTTCTATCTTCCTAATAAATACTGCGGTACTGGTTGGCTTTTCTCTCTCGCTCTACATAGTGGAAAGGTCGCCAGACCCATGTTTCATCTCTCCAGCCTGGTTTGGATCATTTCCTGCTGCAGCCCTGCTCCAGACTCTATTCCCTTTTCCCCTCAGGATAGTGGCATAAGAAATTATCCACCACCCAGAATCTGTTTTCCTGATGGCTCTGCCTCAGGGCCCCTCTACAATTCCTTTCAGGGACACCAATCTGATGAAATTTTAGGGATGCCAATCTTTGGGCTGATAGCATCAGGCTTCTTGGAGCAAATGTGGGCACCGTCCACTTGTATCTTCCTTGTTCCAGGAGGCCTGGCAGCTCAGAACATGCCCCTAAAAGTCACAGTATCAGCAATAGTGCTTTGAATTTCTGGACAATTTCATTAGTTTGATGCTGTCATCCCTAAAGGAATACCCCACTTGCACAGAATGAACAGCTAACAAGAGTTTGCTATTGTATTAATTACTTCATTAGAGATACAATAACTTTTACAAATGTGCCTACTACTGTACTTTTCCTTTTCTTTTTTTATGGTCAGTTATGTCAACTATGTGATGCATTTTCTTTAAATAAAGTAAAAAAAAATAAAGTTAGCATTGTGGTATAAAAGTCCTTTTGGTTATATTTAACATGCTGCAGAAAAAGGGCAACTGAGTCCGTCTGTTCTGTCCAGATGTTTACCACACAACAATGATGAGTTATGATGATAAGTGACACTTACATTGTTAATTTTGTTAAAATGGTCCTATTACAAGGTGCATTTCCATCTATCAATCTCATGGACCTCCCAGGGATGCTATAGTCAGTCCTTGGATTCATTTTTATGTACATATTGAACTGAAATCACATATGACCATAAAACCAGTTTACTCAAGGTCTTGGAGGTGAGATATCTGAGTAATCAGGACACCTGACCAGGAGGAGAGACTTTCTCCCCAGAAGTCCTAGAAGCTGTGCAGTTTGTTCTTGTCACTTGTCAGCTGTGAATCCTCACCTTTCTGTCCCTAGTAGTCTTGAGTACCCTGACATAGTTGCATCCAACAGATAGGACAAATGGCTGTAGCTGACCCCTAGGGACTGGCCACTCAATTGGGCTCATTCCCCCTCTCACCAACTCCATATCAACTCGTACCATGGTTACTTCCAAGTTTGATAATTATGAATAAAGTTGCTCTAAGCATCTGAATATGGAGGGGTTTGTGTGACTGTAAGTTCTTAAACAGATACCAAGGAGTCCAATTTCTGGATCTGTGGTAAGAGTATGTTTAGCATTTTTTTGTTTGGTTTGGGTTGGTTTGGTTTTGGGGTCACACCCAGCAGTGCACAGGGGTTACTTGCTGGAGGCAACTTCTGTCCTATAGCATCAGTGGGATTTCAATGAATCCACTTCAGGGAGAGTGGGTCTCACACCTGCCAGAAGATGTGTTGACCCCACATTTCTGTGTGTGGTTTCATTATTTCATATCTCATATTTCACTCTCCCTGAAGTGGATTCATTGAAATCCCACTGATGCTATAGGACAGAAGTCGCCTCCAGCAGTTACTCTTGGCTCTATGCGCAGAAATCGCTCCTGGTAGGCTTGGGGGACCATATGGAATGCTGGGATTCGAGCCACCTTCCTTCTGCATGCAAGGCAAATGCCTTACCTTAATGCTATCTCTCCAGTTCTTGTTTAGCATATTTTAAAAAAAAAACATATTGAAACCTTCCTTAATTTTTTGTTGTCATATCTATCAACCTTTTCCTTTAAAATGTATCTCTGGCTTTGGTTAGACTTTTTCCTTCCAAATTATTATGAATCTTCTCCTGCATCTTCTTCTAAGCAGTCCTAAGATTAATTTTTTATATTTAGTCTGTATTGTTTTGAATTTAAGGAAAATATTTATTTGGGGGGTAGGTATGATAATACAGAGGGTAGAGTAATGGCTCTGCATGCAGCCAACCCACGTTCAATCACTGGCATGCCAGCGGGTCCCCCTAACACCATCAGAAGTGAGTTCTGAGTGCTGAGCCAGGAATAATCCCTGAGCATTGCCTGGTGTGGGATATTTATTTTCCTTGGATTTTTTTATTGGTTTGTTTTTACTTTCTTAATTACATATGAGTTCCTCTAAATATCTAGTCTCACAACAACTCCAAAAGAGTTCCCATCTTACAAACAAGGAAACCAAAGCACTGATAATTATTGCATGTAAGGCTATACAGCTATTGATAGACAGTCAGGATTCAAGCCCAAGCCTTGGTGCAAAGGTCCTTGGTGCCTGCCCTTTCTTCACCTTAGTCTTGGCACTGTGGGGTTTGGTGGGGAGCAGCTTTGCAACTCCTGGAAAAAGTACTAGTCCATTCAGACCCACTCTAGAGCTACTTATAAAAATCTTGGAGGGGCATCCTATTTCTCCACATGTAGGGTATGGGGAGACTTCCTAGAATTTTACCTCAGTGAGGTGAGGGTGAGGAGCAAGAAGTTACCATTTTATGAGCATCACAGGTCATTTATTTTTGGCATTTTGAGCCACACCCAGCCGTGCTCAGGGCTTATTCCTTCCTGGCTCTGTGCTCAGGGATTACTCCTGGTGGGGCTCCAGGGAATGAAGGGGTGTCAGGGATCGAACCCTGGCATGGCTGCTAGGTCAACCACTTGCAAGACACGCGCTCTGCCAACCATATTGTCTCCTTCCTCACGGGTAATTCATGCAGATGACTTCTTTCTTGGATGACATTCGAATAATGTCACAATTGTCCTACCTGTGGTCCAGGACACCTCAAGTGTGTCTTCCCTTTCTTTCTCTCTAGTACGATGTCTCCTTTTCACTCGGAAAAGAGACAGCTGGGAGATCATGAATTTATACGTCCAGATGTGAACATCAGGTTGTATTAATTAATAAGGACCATGACTAAATCTTGGGTTTCATGGGAAATAAAATATCAGTAAGAACCAACTGGTCTTTCAATCCGTCTAGATCAGGGGTCTCAAACTCAATTTACCTGGGGGCCGCAGGAGGCAAAGTCGGGGTGAGGCAGGGCCCCATAACGGATTTCGCTTACCGAATAATAGCAATAAAAATCGCATTAGTAAGAAAAAAATCGCATTAAATATTCGCATACCCCGAACAGTTCCGTTCGGGGTATGCAAATGTTTAATGCGATTTTTTGCGAATTTTTTTCTTACCAATGCGATTTTTTATTGCAAATATTCGGTAAGCGAAATCCCTTATGCGGCCCTGCCTCACCCCGACTTTGCCTCCTGCGGCCCCCAGAAAAATTGAGTTTGAGACCCCTGGGCTAGATCTAGAATTTATTGGCGACACCTGAAAAACATAAGCATGGACCCAATCTCCTTTCTTTCCTTCTTTCCAAATTTCTCATCATTCCGTCTGTCTTCTCACCTCAGGGAATAGTCACCTGCCAGCAGAAAGACAGCAAGAACCTGCTCGTCCACTTCCAAGCCCGACAGACTCCGGGAAACATTCCAGGAGACTAAACAGTCTCTGAAGACTTTTGTTTGTTTGTTTGTTTGTTTGTTTTTTCGGGCCACACCCGTTTGATGCTCAAGGGTTACTCCTGGCTACGCGCTCAGAAATTGCCCCTGGCTTGGGGGGACCCTATGGGACGCAAGGGATCGAACCGCGCTCCTTCCTTGGCTAGCGCTTGCAAAGCAGACACCTTACCTCTAGCGCCACCTCGCCGGCCCCTGAAGACTTTTTTTTTACCTCATTTTTTTTTTTTAACCTCAGATTTGCCCAGAAGCCGACGCCACAAGGCCTGAGGTGGAGCCCATCAAAGCGGGTCATCGCGATGACCTGTCAGCTCTGCACCAGGCCAGGAGACACTTCAAAGAGAGATTCCATCATCCATAATTCATGAAGGGGCCTCCTCGCCATTGGCTGGCGCCTCCGCCCCGCGCTGGCAGAGAGCCAATGAGGAGAGACTTGAGCAGAGCTCTTTTGAATAATAAACTAGCTCCCGTGACGTATTGACTCTCCATTGGCCAGCCCGGGAAAAGGGGCGTGGCCGCCTCAGACCGGAGCCGCTGCCCCTACCAGGGATGCTTCTTAGTAACAGCCTGAGACGGAGACGGAGAGTGAGAGAGAGAGAGAGCGGCGGTCTGGACGTGGGACCCAATGAGGAAGGGCTTGATCAGAGCTCTATTTGATACTAAAGTCACTTCCGTGACGTATTGTCTCGCCATTGGCCAGTCCAGCGGCCCCCAAGTGGGCGGGGCCATCTCGGCGTGAGACCCAATGAGGAAGGACTTAGCTGAGCTTTTTTGAATAATTAACTCGCTCCCGTGACGTCTTGCCTCGCCATTGGCCGGCACAGGGCAGGGGCGGGGCCATCCCGGGCGGTAGCGAGAGTCGCCCCCGCGGCGGCTCAGTTCCTGCCAGAGGAGGGAGTCGCGAGCGAGGGGATCGCTGCGAGACCGAGGGAGCCTCGGCGCAAACGGTGCGAACTTCCCGGCCAGGAAAGGAAGGCGGGCGTCGGGCAGCCCACACGATGTTCAGCTGGATGGGGCGGCAGGCGGGCGGGCGCGAGCGCGCCGGGGGCGCCGACCCGGTGCAGACGGTGACGGGCGGCCTGCGCTCGCTCTACCTGCGCAAGGTGCTGCCGCTGGAGGAGGCGTACCGCTTCCACGAGTTCCACTCGCCCGCGCTGGAGGACGCCGACTTCGACAACAAGCCCATGATCCTGCTGGTCGGCCAGTACAGCACGGGCAAGACCACCTTCATCAGGTAAGCCGCCGCCTCCCGGGGAAAGTTCTCGCCGCCCTCGGGGCTCCCTGCAGGCGCCCCTCACTTCCCCCTTCACAGAACCCCGGGGCCGCTGCTGCGTGGCCTCTGGTGTTCGGCCACCCGAGTCCCCCCCTCATAGGGACTGGGTCCCCTCACAGTTCTCACAGAACCCTTCTCCAAATACTTGGAGCCTCCCTGGTGGCTCTTGGCAAAGTGCTCCTCTGATGGGCCTCACCCCCGTCACCCTGGCCTGGGTGGGGCCCGGGGACGGGCTCTAAGAAGCATCTCCTTCTTGCACCCAGGCTGAGAGGCCCGGGGCTGGAAATGACAGGGCTGAGGGGATGAATGAATGAATGAATGAATGAATTCACGCACGATTGCATGCATGCTTCGGCATGGTCCGTTGCCCCCTTCGCTGGACGTCCTGTCCTGCCTCGCTCGTCAGCATCCTCAATACTACATTGGGGAGTTTAGGGTTCAGAGCTTCCCCCCCTCTTCTTGCCAGCGCAGCCTCGCCTTTATTAATAATGGCCAGAGGAAGTTAGCAACAACTGCAGCCACCCCAGCCCAGAGCCCAGTGGCACCGAGTGGGGGGAGTGTCATGTTACTGTGGGTTAGTTTCTGTTTCTGACGTGGGTCCTTCCCTCTCGACAACTGGAAATATTGGTCACATTCTCTGTGTCTCAGAAAAAGCGATCGCGGAGCAGCATGTCCCAGGGTTCCAATTTTAGGGTTTCTTTCCACTGGTGTTTTCTCCTAGGGAATAATGGACTTGAAACCAGCTGCTTTTGGAAGAGGCTCTTTTACTTTTTAAGCAGTTAAGCACACACACCCCCACTTAGGCTAGTTGGTTGTTGTTGTTTTTTTTCCCCAAACCCTGCTCCAAACCCTGTATGGTTTAATAGGGATCACTTACAGGGTTGGTGCAGGGTTTTGCAGAGTGTAACAATCTCACGACTGTCCCAACAGGTGTTCCAAAAACCCAGTCTCTATTTGGATGCATGCCTTTTCTATTAAGTAGCGACCTCTTTTTTCTCCATGCCAATGACCTACATAGTTCCTACAAATAGAGTCGTTGACACTACAGGAAATTTGTTTGATCCAGGCCCGCAGAGACGCTATGAATGAATTGAAGCGTCATGCACACTCAAAGGAAATATTGTACACAAGGGAGAGCGAACAAGAGAATTTTAAAATGGTTTTCTTTGGCATTTGTTAGTAGAAAGTAGTATTAGGTGTGTTACCCCAAATACTCCAAATGAGCCTAAAAACATTACGGTAATGGGTAGCTTGAAAGAGAATGGCAATGCATTTACAGTCTAATAACTCCACCCATTTTTCAGTTCTAATAATAAAGTATCATAACCAAGTGGTTCAAGAATAGAAGTATATCTTTTGAAAAACCAGATAAAGGAGAAGAAATTAGCCTGGACGTTATTATAATTATAATGACACTGACTCAGGCACTCACAGGACACATTCCATCCCTTGGTTCTTCCTTATGCCGTGTATGAGCTTGGCTGCTGCTGTTTTACTTCACTCTACTCCCAACACCTGGTTACTAAGCAGGCAAGAGGGCTGGAGATCTAGAACAGGAACTAAGGAGCTTGCTTTGCATGCTGCAGATCCAAGTTGGATTTCGAGCATCATATATGATCTGTGGAGCACAGAGCCGAGAGTAACCCCTGAACACTTACCGGGTGTCCCCACCAAAACAAAACAAAACAAACAAACAAAAAAACAATTAAGCAAGCTGGAGACAAGAGAACACAATGCACCTGAATATTAATTCATCTTTTTGGCAGTTTGCTCTTACATTATTTCTCACTGCCTCACCTCTTCATCATCTGGGGAGAGCCTTGTAGAGCAGCTAAGCACTGTTTTATGAGGGCCTTAGAGATTTGACTCCTGGCAGCTCAAGTCAGAATAGACCACTTACTAGTGGGCCCTGGAGCCAAGGACAGACACAGGGATAGGGATCTTATCAGGAAGTCAGTTGATTTTCAGGCCTTCTCTACCTAAATGGCTTTGTCATTAGGTGGCTGGTCAAACTGGACTAGGAAGAGAGTTCAAAGGGCTAGAGCACTGCTGGCCTCACATGTAGAAGAACCTAGATTCAGTCACCAACACTGCCTGCCTCTCCCCCCCAAAAAAATAGCACTGCTGGATGTAGCCCTTCAGACCCCCAAGCACCATTAGGGTAACCCTCATTTCTTTTATTTTGTTTTGTTTTGGTTTTTTTTGGGCCACACCCATTTGATACTCAGGGTTTACTCCTGGCTAAGCACTCAGAAATTGCCCCTGGCTTGAGGGGACCATATGGGATGCTGGGGGATCGAACCCTGGTCTTTCCTTGGCTAGCGCTTGCAAGGCAGACACCTTACCTCTAGCGCCACCTCACCGGCCCTGGTAACCTTCATTTCTAAGCACTGAACTTGGCTCTATCGGTGGCAAGTCACTGTTTATAGCCTCCAGGACACTCAGAGCCCCCTCCCCCACCAAAAAAGGTGGATAGGATGTTTGGTGATGATCTAAAGTTTGGTTTCAGAATAGCACTAAGGGGGAAGATATTTCACTTCTGGGTGGAAAGCCCCAATCAAAAGGGCCAACAGAGGAGTTGGGGAGCAGAGGGGAGCGTCAACCCAGGGTTCTGTCTGTCCTAGATCCTGCCTGCTCCCATGGCTGTCTTTGTGCAGAGGCTGATCAATACCTGGTAGTTTGCTGCTGTCAATTGGGCACCAGGAGCTCAATGTGGCTATAAGCCAGGCCTATTCTTATAGTCCAAGATATTTTTTTTTTCATTTTGCTTTTGTCTTTTGGGTCCCAGGTCAGCCTCCTGGAAGGCAAATGTCCTACTGCTCTGCTATCACTCCAGCCCCTAGTCCAAGATTCTTATCTGGAGGTGACAATCTGTAGTGAAGTGAGAAATGTCTTTCATCAAGGCCACTATGTGCATCTCATTTTAAGCACAGGAGTTGGCATGCATCAAGAGAAAGTCAAGAGAGTGCTTCATCCCACTGAAAAGGCTCGAGGTGGACTGGGTGAAGAGTGAACAGTAGATGGGCCACCTGTTTTGAGGAGATTATGAGGGGGGTTAGTGCAAAGGAGAGGACAGCATCAGGGGCATTCTCTGGGCTTACTTCCTTCACAGGACCACAAGCCCCAGGGGGACCCCTAGTTTGTCTAGTCTCTCCAGTAGAAGACGACAGATGAAGAGACTTATAGTCTCTGGCATGTTTATTTCTCTGAAGACAGAGAATGCAATGAGAGTAGCTATTCGTCTTCTACCTCTGACCAGCAAGAAAGAATGGGTCAGAGAAGAGACAGGTGTGGGGAAAATGGTAGTGTCACTTTAGAATCAGGAACAGCAAGAAAGGTGGGTGTTGAGTTCTGCCGAACCACTGTCTAAACCCAAAAACAGATCTCAGAGATGCGTCCAGAAAAATCCCTATGCCCAGAAGCCTTAAGGAAGACATTTGTAGAGGGCCGGAGTGACAGCACAAAAAAATAAGTAAAGTAATAATTTTATATCTAGTCTTCTGGTACAAGACATTCTATAATGTATTTAATGTTCCTCATTCTGTGTTTAATCCTTCTGTCAATTCTACATCTGGTCTAGTAAGTCAAAATTATAATGGATGTCAAAAAGTATGCAAGCAAGTGAAAGTAGAAAGAAACTGAAAGAACATAAGAACAAGAGGAACTAAAGAGTAATAAACATGAGGCAAAGAGCAGCTACCATGTATCTCCTATATGGGGTTTCTCAAATATCCTTGATGTATATAATTATGTCCAAAATTCCTAACATTTAGAACATTTGCTCCTTGGGCCCATGCACACAGTGCCCGCACTCATTGTCAGGAGAGGGGATGAGGATTTTTATACTTCATGCTGGATTGTACACTGAGAATCTCTCCACTTTCAGAAAAATCACACAAAAAAATTTTAACATTCAAGTAAGGAAAATCAAGTATGATGTTTTCCTTGAAATTTTTAATAAAGTATAAGTGTATTTTAAAAAGATATATATTTTTTTGCTTTTTTGGACCACACCGGTGACATTCAGGGGTTACTCCTGGCTAGGCGTTCAGAAATCGCTCCTGGCTTGGGGGACCATATGGGAAACAGCGATCCGTCCTAGATTAATGCTTGCAAGGCAAATACCCTACTACTTGCACCACTGCACCAGCCCCCTATTTTAAAACTTTTAAGGGGGTGGAGAGATAGCATGATGGTAGGGTTTTTGCCTTGTATGTGGCTGACCCAGGAGGGACCCAGTTCAAATCATAGCATCCCATATGGTCCACCAGCCTGCCAGGGGCAATTTCTGAGTGCAAAGCCAGAGTAACCCCTGAGCGTCACAGGGTGTGGCCCAAAGAAGCAAAACAAACAAACAAAAAAAAAAACCTTAGCTGGAATAATAATACTGCAGATTAAATGTTTGTCTTGCATGCAGCCAACCAGGCCTCAATCCCTAGAACTCATATGGTCTCTGAAGCTCAGCCAGGCATGATCCCTGAGCACAGCTGAGTGTGGCCCACAACCAAAAATATATGTATATATCTTAAATACAGTATTTATAGGGAAAGGGGAGTAGTGGGCCCATATGTAACAGAGGGTGACAAGGTATGTGGACAATACGAAGCATTAAGAAGCTAGTGTGAAGGGCCGGAGAGGCGGCATGGAGGTGGGGCGTTTGCCTTGCTTGCAGAAGGATGGTGATTCAAATCCCAGCATCCCAAATGGTCTCCCAAGCCTGCTGAGAATGATTTTAGAGCCAGGAGTAACTCCTGAGTGAGCATGGAGGTAGGGCGTTTGCATTGCCTGCAGAAGGACAGTGGTTTGAATCCCGGTATCCCATATGGTCCCCGAGCCTGCCTGCCAGGAGGAACCCCTGAGCACTGCCAGGTGTGACCCAAATACCCCCCCCCCCAAAATGTCTTTTTAGGTATGATTAGAATAAGAAAAAGAATTAGGAAGTGATTCTCTACTGCTTAGGAGGCTTACAGTAACTTTAGCAGAAAGCAGAACTACTTAGTGATTATTATTTTGCTTCCTCTTTTTTCTCAAAGAAAATAGCCCAGAGGTGGGAACAAGGAGCCAACCATGTCTGAAATGAGATCACAATTCTGAGAATGAGAAACTTTCCAGGGCCTGGCACAGACATGATGAGACACAGTTACTACTAAGACAGATAGATGAGTGGGAAAGCCATAAAGGAAGGAGATTGGGAAGGTGGGGGATAAAAAATAAATAAAGGAAGGACTTAAGATGTTATTATAAAAGGACTTGCTATTATACTAAAAAGAAAGTAATATTTAAGAAATTATGAAGGGGGCTAAGAGATAGCACAGCAGTAGGGCATTTGCCTTGCTTGCGGCCAACCTAGGAGGGTCCTGGTTTGATTCCTGGCATCCCACATGGTCCCCTGAGCCTGCCAGGGGCAATTTCTGAGTTCAGAGCCAGGAGTAACCCCTGAGCACCACTGGGTGTGGCCCAAAACTCAATCAATTAATAAATTAAAGAAATTATAAAGAATATGAAAAATATCAGAACTGGAAGCAGGCTAATGTCCCATTATTTTTTAAATAAAGATACCCGTGACATTCTTCAAAGAAGTGGATCAGGCACTTTTGAAATTTATTTGGAATAATAAACACCCTAGAATAGCTAAAGCAATCATTGGGAAAAAGAATATAGGAGGAATTACTTTCCCCAACTTTAAACTTTACTACAAAGCAATAGTTATCAAAACAGCATGGTATTGGAATAAAGACAGGCCCTCGGATCAGTGGAATAGACTTGAATACTCAGAGAATATTCCCCAGACATACAATCACCAAATTTTTGATAAAGGAGCAAGAAATCCTAAATGGAGCAAAGAAAACCTCTTCAACATGTGGTGTTGGCACAACTGGCTAGCCACTTGCAAAAAATTGAATGTAGTCCCCCAGTTAACATTATGTACGAAGGTAAAATCCAAATGGATTCAAGACCTCAATATCCACCTGAAACCATAAGATATATAGAACAACACGTAGGCAAAACACTCCAGGACATTGAGACTACAGGCATCTTCAAGGAGGAAACTGCACTCTCCAAGCAAGTGAAAGCAGAGATTAACAGATGGGAATATATTAAGCTGAGAAGCTTCTGCACCTCAAAGGAAATAGTGCCCAGGATACAAGAGTCACCCACTGAGTGGGAGAAACTACTCACCTAATACCCATCAGATAAGGGGCTAATCTCCAAAATATACAAGGCACTGACAGAACTTTACAAGAAAAAAACATCTAATCCCATCAAAAAATGTGGAGAAGAAATGGACAGACACTTTGACAAAGAAGAAATACAAATGGCCAAAAGACACATGAAAAAATGCTCCATATCACTAATCATCAGGGAGATGCAAATCAAAACAACTATGAGGTACCACCTCACACCACAGAGATTGGCACACATCACAAAGAATGAGAACAAACAGTGTTGGCGGGTATGTGGAGAGAAAGGAACTCTTATCCACTGCTGGTAGGATTGCCATCTAGTTCAACCTTTATGGAAAGCGATATGGAGATTCCTCCAAAAACTGGAAATCGAGCTCCCATACGATCCAGCTATACCACTTCTAGGAATATACCCTAGGAACACAAAAATACAATACAAAAATCCCTTCCTTACACCTATATTTATTGCAGCACTATTTACCATAGCAAGACTCTGGAAACAACCAAGATGCCCTTCAATAGACAAATGGCTAAAGAAACTGTGGTACATATACACAATGGAATATTATACAGCTGTCAGGAGAGATGAAGTCATGAAATTTTCCTATACATGGATGTACACGGAATCTATTATGCTGAGCAAAATAAGTCAGAGAGAGAGAAAAACGCAAAATGGTCTCACTCATCTATGGGTTTTAAGAAAAATGAAAGACATTCTTGCAATAATAATTTTCAGACACAAAAGAGAGAAGGGCTGGAAGTTACAGCTCACCTCATGAAGCTCACCACAAATAGGGATGAGTTTAGTTAGAGAAATAACTACATTTTGAACTATCCTAATAATGATAATGTATGAGGGAAATAGAAAGCCTGTCTAGAGTACAGACAGGGGTTGGGTGGAGAGGAGGAAGATTTGGGACAATGGTGATGGGTGGTGTTCTTTACATGACTGAAACCCAAATACAATGTAATCAAGGTGTTTAAATAAAATATATTTACAAAGGGGGGTGATGAGATGGAAAGAGTAGGGTTCTGTTTAGAAACAAAGCCCTCCTTTATTCCTTGGAAAGCTCTAAACTCAATTACTAATTAAGAAAAAAAAAAAAGCACAGGGGGCTGGAGTGGTGGCGCTAGAGGTAAGGTGTCTCCCTTACAAGCGCTAGCCTAGGATGGACTGAGGTTCGATCCCCCGGCATCCCTTGTGATCCCCCAAGACAGGAGCAATGATTTCTGAGTGCAGAGCCAGGAGTAACCGCTGAGTATCAACAGGTGTGGCCCCAAAAAACAAACAAAGAAAAAAAAGCAAAGACGGTCACTAGAGGCAGCCTGGCTCACACCTGGAGTTCCCCATTAGTAAAACTGTGGGCCAGTTGAGCAGCTCTCACCCTCATTCAGGCTCAAGAGCCCCTGGAAACCACAGTCTTTCTTTTTTTTTTTTTTTTTTTTTGGTTTTTGGGCCACACCCAGCGGTGCTCAGGTGTTACTCCTGGCTATCTGCTCAGAAATAGCTCCTGGCAAGCACGAGGGACCATATGGGACACCGGGATTCGAACCAACCACCTTTGGTCCTGGATCGGCTGCTTGCAAGTCAACGCCGCTGTGCTATCTCTCCGGGCCCGAAACCACAGTCTTTCTTGTTAAAGGCTCTGATCGTCACATATTGCTCTGAAATATTGATGTTTGGCTTGTAAAAACTAGGCCACACACATTCAGCATGCTTGCAGGCCCTCATATCCCTTCATTTAGATGATACCCAAACACGTTGACTTGTTAGGTATAACCAGAATGGACCTGGTTATCCAAAAACTTAGAGTGCCACAAAGAATCTGGACAAGAATCAAATCATTATGGTTGGAAGTGACAAGGGCCTTGATAGGAGAGGGACAGAGAGGGATGGGGGAATTGCAATGAGTCAGTGTTATAGCCCAAAGGAAACTGGGAAGTAAGGACAAGAAGGTACCACTGATGAGACCCAGAGTTCTTGACTAAAATGGTGGGACTGAAGTGCTTCACCAAGATGGACACAGAAGAAAGGACACAGATGATGAGTTTGGATTTAAATTTATGCTTCATTAGACAGCAAGGTGGGCAGTGCATGGAGTGTCAGACCTACAGGGGTCTGGAGCTCATAGGAAATGTGTCTGAGGGTTGGAGTGTTGGCTTTTGGAAGTCAAAGCCTGTAAAAGAGAATTGTTCAACTCTAAAAATCGTGAACATTGGAGGCAAAGCATGAGAGAGAATCATTTGTGAGGACTCTAGGAGGAGACACAAAGTGGTGGAGTAAAGCAGGGAAGGATAGAGGCTCCCAGCCATCTTGGGTGCTTCTGCTTAGAAGTGACAGTCAAACTGAAAAAGACATAAGTAAACAGACACATGCATTTCCATTTCCATGAAACTGAGTAAACTGTAAGGGCTGGCATCAGGCCTGGCCTACGACTCCAGGTGACAGCAGAAAGTCTGCCTCTATTCTGCTGGCTGCTTCCTCAGGTTGGCCTCTTTCTAAGACACTTGTCCTTCATGGACTGGGCAGGTGGCCATTTCCCCTTTGCCAGCTCAGCAATGCCAGTGGGGTGGGTGTTGGGGGCAGGCATAATTTGCAATGAAATTCTCAGGTTTGGGGCAGGGATGTAGCATAGTGGGGAAATCACTTGCCTCATATGTGGGAGATCTTGAATCTATCTCCAGTGCTAAAAAAAAAAAAAGAAAGTTCCCAGGATTTGGAGACTAGTTGCATAGGTTGGAGCATATGCTTCACCTGCTGGAGCTCAACTTTGATCTCTGGTACAACTAAGTGCCTTGAGTACAGAGCTGGGACTAGTCCTGGAGCACTTCTTGATGTGCTGCCCCCAAACAACAAATCTTGAGTTTTCATCTTATTATTTTGTTCATCTATTCACCCTTCTATCAGTCCCCAAGCCAGGGTGCTGAGGTGCACACACCCCAAACCATATGGCTTTAATGTGAAAAAGTAACACCCAAGGATGCCATTATAAGAAAGAAAAAAAAAAAGGTGGGGGTATGTGGGTGCTAAGTGGAGAAAACAATAGATGGCTTACCAAAGCCAGAAGCTTCAGATGCTTCTAGAGCAGCAAGGAAGTCAAACCTATGAATTCGCTCTCTAGAGCCAGGGTGACCTTGGCAGGAGCCATGCCAGTGAGTGGTGGTGATGGAAGCCAGGCGGCAGCCAGTTGAGGAATGAGTGGGAAGCAAATCATCAAATATAGAAAACTCTCAGCAACTGGGCACTGAAGGAGGTGCTGAGCCCTGGTCACAGGCATTCCAGAGATTTGATTTAAAACCAGTAACACCACCTCAGCAGAGTTCAGAATGCTTGGGAAGGGCTAGGGGAAGCAGCTGGTGTTTCAGGAGTCTGAGATGTGGGGGTGCTGAGCAAGGCACTGAGGGTCTTCAGGACAGTCTGAGCTGATGGGCAGTACACTGAACTCAGACTACATATTGTCTGCCTCCCCCATTCCCCTGTACTGCATCTGCTTGGCAAACTTCTAGGGCCAGGTAATTAAGGAAAAATGCAGGGAGAAAGTAGGTTCTTCAAGTTATAAAATTCTCTTTCATCTAGAAGCTTACTTCTAAAAGACATACAGTTTACTTTACAAGCTCTTGGACAATTGTGAATTTAGAAGGCATGTTTGCAAAGTGAAATCATAGAAAAATGCTGTTTAATCAACAGTCTTTCAATTCATATGCAATAATGAATTTTTTCGCATGTCATAGAGTAATCTTCAAAAAAAGGATGAGTCAGTCATATGAGTGTAAATTATTGCATCAAAAAGTGTAACTGAGGGGGCCAGAGTGGTGGCACAATCGTAAGGCATATGCCTTGCACGCACTAGCCTAGGACAGACTGAGAAGTTCAATGCCCCAGCGTACCATATGGTCCCCCAAGCCAGGAGTGATTTCTGAGCGCATAGCCAGGAGTAACCCCTGAGTGTCACCTGGTGTGGCCAAAAGACCAAAAAAAAAAAAAAATGTAACTGAGCTGGAAGATAGCACAAAGGGTAGGGTGTTTGCCTTGCACACAGCCAACCCAGGTTCAGTCCCCAGCATCCCATATGGTCCCCCTGACTAGCACCAGGAATGGCCCGAAACCAAAACTTTTTAAAAAGTATAAATTTTGTTTTGTTTTGTTTTTTTTGGGCCACACCCAGTGGAGTCACTCAGGAGTTACTCCTGGCTCTGTGGTCAGAAATTGCTACTGTCAGACCTGGGGACCATATGGGATAATGGGGATCGAACCTGGGTCCATCCCAGGTCAGCTGCATGTAAGGCAAACACCTTACCACTGTGCTATCACTCAGGCTCCTAATTTTTTTTTTTATTTAAAGAAAATGCATCCCATAGTTGACATACTGATCATAATACATTTGTTTTAAGATGATGAAAAGTAAAGATATTAAAATACAAAAAGAAAATAGAAAGAGGGCCAGAACAATAGTGCAATTGGAGGGTGTTTTCCTTGCACGCAGCTGACCTAGGACGGACTGCGGTTTGATTCCCTGTTGTCCCATATGGTCTCCCCCAGCCCCAACCAGGAGTGATTTCTGAGCACAAAGCCAGGAGTAACCCCTGAGCGTCACTGGGTGTGGCCCAAAAAGCAAGAATAAAAGGGAGGGAGGGAGGGAGGGAGGGAGGAAGGGAGGGAGGAAGGAAGGAACAGAGGAAGGGAGGAAGGAAGGAGAAAAACTATAAAAATAAAATGGAAGAGAAGAAATAAGAAAAATTCAGTAGCAAGTATATTTGTGAAAATTATTGTATCTTCAATAAAGTCATTAATCAATAGCAGACGGTTTAGTAAGCTTTATTTTTTTAAAGATAGATTTAAAAATACAATAAAAAAAAGGTGTGTGTGTGGCAGTTGTTTGCATAGGCACAGCAAAATATGGGGGAAATAGAAAGGAAAAACCTTTGTCCTAACAATAGGGAGATCTTACCCATGAAGTATTCTGGCATAAGACCAACTCCAGGCTCCAGACATACTAGATTGTCCAACCCCAAAGTCTTGCTCTGTGGTCCCAGTGAAAGCTCTTCACAATCACGGTTGTTGCTGTCAGTCAAGTTTCTGTAGTTAGAGATCTTGTTTTCTGTACAGATCCTATGTCAAAGTCAGGGTGACATGGAGCATCTTCTGGTTTCATCTCACCATTAGGTAGCAATGCAGAGAACTCTGCCCTGAAAGCTGATTGTTGCTGTTACCAAGTCGTCAGGGTGTCATAAGAACCCTCTCTGGGGGCTAGAGAGATAGCACAAGGGTAGGGTGATTGCCTTGCATGCAGCCTATTCAGGATGGTTTGAATTCTGGCGTCCCATATGGTCCCCCATGCCTGCCAGGAGTGATTTCTGAGTGCGGAGCCAGGAGTAACCCCTGACTGTGACCAGGTGTGACCCAAAAACCAAAAAAAAAAAAAAAAAAACAGGGCCCAGAGAGATAGCACAGTGGTGTTTGCCTTGTAAGCAGCCGGTCCAGGACCTAAGATGGTTGGTTCGAATCCCGGTGTCCCATATGGTCCCCCGTGCCTGCCAGGAGCTATTTTTGAGCAGACAGCCAGGAGTAACCCCTGAGCACCACCAGGTGTGACCCAAAAAACAAACAAAAAAAAAAAACACATCTCTGGAGTAAGTCAATGCTATGGTAGCAGTGGGCACTATTGTTCAAGTTTACATATATTCTTTTTTTTTAATTTATATTTATTTAAACACCGCGATTACAAATATGATTATAGTTGTATGATTACAGTCATGTAAAGAATACCCCCCTTCACCAATGCAAGATTACCACCACCAATTTCCCAGATCTCCCTCCTCCCCACCCCACCCACGCCTGTACTCAAGACAGGCTTTCTATTTCCCTCATTCATTCACATTGTTATGATAGTTTTCAGTGTAGTTGTTGCTCTAACTGCACTCATCACTCTATGTGGTAAGCTTCATGTCATGTGTTGCACCTACATGGGTAAATGGGGGGAAATAATGGTTGGGACTGAGGCAGTAAAAGATTAGAAATGAGCTTTGTAGGGCAGTATCAAGGTCACAATACAAGATGGATATTATGCATATCTATGCATATATGCATATAATATATGCATATAATACTATCAATATATATTGTACACGTGGGGGCACTAGCCCCCGCATAGTTTTGGAGATGGAGACCAAGTAACAAAATTTCCAGTGGCTGCCCCAACATAAACCAGTGCTGCAACTGCCCACCCTCCTCCCAAAGCGCATTCCCATTAGTGTGGGAGAGGTATTGGGAAAGCCTGATGACCCCTATAGAGTCCACCTGGACTGGCACCCAGGGAAGGCCTGGAGTCCAGGGTAGAAAGAGGGGGATGGCTGGGGGCCTGCCAAGCCTCCCAGCACTCCCCAGGTGAGGGAAAAGGCCTCTGGCATGGGGCCTCCCCAAACCCCATACCTGGCAAGAGCTGGCCTCCAGAATCAAAGAGAAAACTGGAAGCCAGATATCTGCCTGCCCTCCTCCCCATGCACCTCCCCCCTGGAGTACAGAGGGAGGGGGAAGCCTGAGGACCACTAAGAGTCCACCTGAACCCACTTCTGGCCATCTGGGCCGGCACCCAGGGAGGGCCTGGAGTCCAGGGAAGAAAGAGGGGGATGGCTGGAGGCTTGCCAAGCCTCCCAGCACTCCCCAGGCAAGGGAGAAGGCCTCTGGCATAGGGCAAGTTTACATAATATACACATATTATTTTATATATTTTACATATTGTATTATACATATATTTTTGCATTTTTCTTTTCTTTTCTGAGTGGTAACGCTCAGGGGTTACTCCTAGCTATGTGCTCAGAAGTCACTCCTGGCTTGGGGGACCATATGGGATGCTGGGGGATTGAACCGCGGTCCGTCCTAGACTAGCGCTTGCAAGGCAGACACCTTACCTCTAGCACCACCGTGCCGGCCCCTGCATTTTTCTTTAACCTGTTTTTGATAAGATACCTTTCTGGAAGATTATAAATAGGTATTCAAAGAAAAAAAGCATTCCTTAGTAAAGTATTTTATGTAAATACTTGTTCGGTAGCCTCCTCAATAAATGTTACATTGCTCCAAGATCAACCTAAAGCCTGTTACCTGATTCGCAAATTACAAAGCATAATATAGGAAATAATACATTTGCATCATGAGCAGATAATGACTGGGAAAAAATCAAAAGCAGAAATTGGAAGTTTTATTTACTCTAATTCCAGTAAACTTTTTTCCTTGCTTCTTCTCTTCCTCTTAGAATAGCACGGAAGGAGAATGAAATAGCTACAGGTTATGGCAGAGTGAGATAACAGTGTGCTTAAAGTGCATCCTAGCTCCATAGTGTTTAAATTCCATACATAGCTGGAAAAATCATTAGAGACTCAAAAAAGACACTACCCAGGGCTGGAGAGATAGCATGGAGGTAAGGCGTTTGCCTTTCATGCAGAAGGTGGTGATTCAAATCCCAGCATCCCCTATGATCCCCTGAGCCTGCCAAGAGTGATTTCTGAGCATAGAGCCAGGAGTAACCCCTGAGCAAAAACGAAAGAAAGAAAGAAAGAAAGAAAGAAAGAAAGAAAGAAAGAAAGAAAGAGGGGGCCGGAGAGATAGCATGGAGGTAAGGCGTTTGCCTTTCATGCAGGAGGTCATCGGTTCGAATCCCGGCGCCCCATATGGTCCCCTGTGCCTGCCAGGAGCAATTTCTGAGCCTGGAGCCAGGAATAACCCCTGAGCACTGCCAGGTGTGACCCAAAAACCAAAAAAAAAAAAAAAAAAAAAAAAAGAAAGAAAGAAAGAAAGAAAGAAAGAGAGAAAGAGAGAAAGAGAGAAAGAGAGAAAGAGAGAAAGAGAGAAAGAGAGAGAGAGAGAGAGAGAGAGAGAGAGAGAGAGAGAGAGAGGGAGGGAGGGAGGGAGGGAGGGAGGGAGGGAGGGAGGAAGGAAGGAAGGAAGGAAGGAAGGAAGGAAGGAAGGAAGGAAGGAAAGACACTACTCAGCGAAGAAGGAAGGAAGAAGGAAGGAAGGAAGGAAGAAGGAAGGAAGGAAGGAAGGAAGGAAGGAAGGAAGGAAGGAAGGAAGGAAGGAAGGAAGGAAGGAAGGAAGGAAGGAAGGAAGGAAGGAAGGAGGGAGGGAGGGAGGGAGGGAAGGAAGGAGGGAAGGAAGGAAGGAAGGAAGGAAGGAAGGAAGGAAGGAAGGAAGGAAGGAAGGAAGGAAGGAAGGAAGGAAGGAAGGAAGACACTACCCAGCGAATTCCGGTTTCTTAGTCCCATCATTCTCTTATAGCTACTAGGGTGTTTCAAAGATAATGCATATGAAAAAGCAGTTCTGATGATATTATATTAGTGATTATGATTAAAGGGGGGAAAGATGTTAAAATAAAAGGGGTGACAGAGAGATAGTACAGTGAGTAAGACTCTTGCATTGCATGCACCAGACTAAGGCTCACAATTCCTGGCACCATTTATAGACCACCAAAGCACCAGCAGGAATAATCCCTGAATGCAGAGCTAGCAGTAACCCTAAGCACAACCAGATGTGGCACACAAAATATATAAGTAATAAAAGGTTGGACTGGAGAGATAGTATTGAGGCTAAAGAGTTTGTCTTGCACACAGCCAATTCCGGTTCAATCCGTGGCACAGCATATGGTCCCCTGAGCACCACAAGGAGTGCTGCCAGAACAAAGAGCCTGAAATAAGTCCTGCGTAGCTCTGGGTGTGGTCCAAAAGCAAAGAAAAACATAAAAACAAAAGGTTTTATATTGAAAGGAAGGTATATAGTTTAAAAATGGACAAAAACTGTTTAACCTGACAATAACTCAAAAAATATTTAACTTTCAAAGCACATGTTCATTGAGAGGTATTTACCTCTATAATTGCAAGAAATTGAAAGCTATTTGAATGTCCAACAGTAAGGAAATGGCAGGCTAAATCAATTTATAGTTGCATTAGGATAGTTTATAATCAATAAAAAGTGTTTTTAAGCATGTTTAATGGCATGAGGAAAACCTAATAGTAAAAAAGCTACATGTGAGCTGGAGAGAGAGTGCAAGAGATAAGATACCTTGCATGTAGTTGTGGCAGCCATGACCCTGGTTCAAAGAGAGAAGGTGAAAATAATAATTTTGTTAAAAGTACCTACAAAATTGTTTTAAATGTCTTGACCTTAGTATTATAGCGCACTATATTCATAGAAAAAATGACTCACTAGAACTCATCAGGATGTTAAAAATTATTATCTTGTGCTAAATGTGACATCATGCAAGCTTTTAACTTGTAAACAGTTTTATGTTCTGTAGTTGAAGATATAAATATGTGCACCAAATACAGTAAAGGTGAAGTAATAAAAAACATGGATGAGGGCCCGGAGAAATAGCACAGCGGCGTTTGCCTTGCAAGCAGCCGATCCAGGACCAAAGGTGGTTGGTTCGAATCCCGGTGTCCCATATGGTTCCCCGTGCCTGCCAGGAGCTATTTCTGAGCAGACAGCCAGGAGTAACCCCTGAGCACTGCCGGGTGTGGCCCAAAAACCAAAAAAAAAAAAAAAAAAAAAAAAAGAAACATGGATGAAATACCTTGTAAATTGTATAATGATGAGATGTGTCAAACAATGAAATGCTGACAAACAAAGCTCCTTGTTAAAGTATAACCAGAAATCAACTATACATCACCAGAAAAGCCTTGAACACTCCCAGTCTGAAAGTTTGACTTAAAGACATTGTGTTCCTCTATCTGTTGGAAGGAGTGATTAATTGCAGGCTGGAACTGAATGGAAGAAGCAACCTGGATGGATCTTAGTAGAGTCTCAAACTGTGAGGTGCACAGCAATTGCCATTCCTGAAGGCAGACCTGACCTGGCAAGAGAGGGCCATATCTATACAATTAACAGGCCCACTCTCAGAGTGCTACTAGCTACCTGAGCTTCAGGACAAAAATGAAAACTGAGTCCAGGGAGTTTAGACAGCTGGACTGGCATTTCCTCTATGCCCGTCCATCAGAGATGGTAAGCACCCCTACTCATCACCAGAAATGGTGACTGTTTGGAGCACTATTGGCAGAGTTGGGAACCAGTGTGGCTTTAGAACCTAAGGGGAAACATGTGGCAGCCACCCCTGGCAGCACTGACTATGTTCTCTGTCATCAGCCTGCACCCCATCATAGCCATAGAAACAAAGGAAAATTCCCTCACTAAATCCATAGCACCACCTGCAGGAAAACAAAAGAGGCCACCCTCAGGTGGACACTGGTGAAGGGATTGGTATTTGAACATTGCACTCCTAAAACTCAATTATACATAACTTTGTAATTTTGTAATTCATAATAATTCAATAAATTATTTATAAGAAGCTGCTTCAGAGCCCGGAGAGATAGCACAGTGGCATTTGCCTTGCAAGCAGCTGATCCAGGACCAAAGGTGGTTGGTTCGGATCCCGGTGTCCCATATGGTCCCCCGTGCCTGCCAGGAGTTATTTCTGAGCAGACAGCCAGGAGTAACCCCTGAGCACTGCTGGGTGTGGCCCAAAAACCAAAAAAAAAAAAAAAAAAAGAAGCTGCTTCAGATGCATAAGCAGGCAACCACTTGCAAAAATAAGATGGAATTCCTCAAGAAAAAGTGGCAAGTCTCCAGAGGGAAACCCTAGAAAATTAGAGGAAGTAATGGACTAAGAATGGAGAAGATCTTCCTAACAAAGCTGAATAAATTTTTAAATCATCTAAACACAAAGCAGTAACTCTAAGATGGGAGGGGGGGAAAAGACCTACAGGAGTACACAGGTACTTTACCAAGGAGATTGAAGACACTCAAATGTTCCAAATGAACATTAAAGAAAAATCAATATAACATGAGACGCTTAACAAGCAGACTCAATCTCATAGGAGAAAGAATATCAAAATGAAGATAAGATCACAGTAGTGACTCAGAAGAGGATAAACAGGGTTTAGAAAAAATGAAGAAAAAAACCCACGAGAAATATCAGCTTCTATTAGTTAGGCAAACAACAGTTATGGGAATACCAGGAAGTGAAAAGGGAGAGAAGGGGGCAGAGACCTTATTCAAAGCAATATATTTGGTAACTTCCCAATCCAACAGGGAAAAAAAAAATCTAGCCAGAGCTATCTAGTATGCTGAGAAAACTCCCAAATCTTTTAATTGAAAACAACCTACTGACATATTATTGTTAAATTATCAAATGGGACTGCAGTGATAGTACAGCAGTAGGGTGTTTCCTTGCAGATGGCTGACCCAGATTCTATCTCCGGCATCTCATATGGTCCCCGAGACTGCCAGGAATAATTTCTGAGTGTAGAGCCAGGAGCAACCCCTGAGTGTTGCCAGGCATGGCCCAAAACACAAACAAAAATATTATCAAATTAAATAATTAAACCTATTGAGGGCTGTCAGAGGAAAGAAAAATGCCACATGCAAAGGCTCCTCTATCAAGTTCTCATGAGACTTTTCAGCAGAAATCTTACAAGATAGAAAACCTTGGAATGACATATTCACACTACTAAAAAGCCAACTGCCAGCAAAGAAAATCCAACAAAATGGGTGTTTGCCTTGCACACAGCTTACCTGGGTTCGATCCTTAATATCTCATGATTCCCTGAGCCTGACAAAAGTGATTTCTGAGTGCAGAGCCAGGAATAATCCCTCCGTACCACACTGGATATGGCCCAAATACACATACCCCCATATAAAAGAAAAGAAAAAATAACCAAAATTATCATCTAAGTGTGATGAAGAGATAAAAAGGCTTTCTCAGAGAAACAACTTATCACTACCAGACCGGTCTTGCTCTACAAGAAATGTTAAAATAAATTGTTCCATAGGAAAATAAAGAAAAAATTGCAAAATCTTAAATGAGAAAAATAGTAATAAGATAACAAAAACCAAAACAATAGTGATATGAAAGAAGAAAATGATAAAAAGGAGAGGAAGAAATGATATAACCAGTATAGTCAAATGATGACATATTGATAAGAAAGACTTATTTAGATATGACATAAAGTATATCCATATCCCCTTAGTACCACAAAACAAAAATCGGGAACAAAAATATTTATAATAAAAAAATTTCTTTTCTTTTCTTTTCTAATTTATATAATAAAAAATTAAAAAGAAAAAATTATCAGAGCAAATCATTCACATGAAAATACAGAAACAAATGGGAAGAGAAATATCCAGAAAATAAAAACTAGAATAACGGCGTGCAAGCGTCATATATTAAAATCATCTTTAGTGTTAATGGTTTAAACTCACCAAACAGAAAACAAAAAGTGGTTGGATGAATGTAAAAAGGAAGCAAAAAACGGGATTTCTCTATATGAGACATACAAGAGTCTCGTCAGCTAGAAAGAAAGAAAAGCTCAGCATAAAAAAAATGGAGTGAAGTGTTCTAAGCCAAAAATATATAGTTACAAGGCAGAATTGCTATTTGAGTATCTGATAAAATAATAATTTAACTAAAAAAGAAATAATAGGGCCCAGAGAGATAGCACAGCGGCGTTTGCCTTGCAAGCAGCTGATCCAGGACCTAAGGTGGTTGGTTCGAATCCTGGTGTCCCACATGGTCCCCCATGCCTGCCAGGAGCTATTTCTGAGCAGACAGCCAGGAGTAACCCCTGAGCACCGCCGGGTGTGGCCCAAAAAAAAAAGAAAAAAAGAAATAATAGACAAAGGTTAATATTATGATATTGAACAAGCGATCAATCTAGCAAGAAGATATAATAGTTAGCGACGTAAGTGCTACTGATCCAGGGATTACTAGATATACAAACAGGTACTAATAGATGTCAAGGGATACACTGAAGGTAGAGATGATCATAAGGCTCTCAATACATCACTTGAAATAATAGATAAATGGTTGAGACAGAAAAGTCACATGGAAAAAATGGCATTATATGAACTAATAAAATAGGTGAGCTTATACACATATACACGGAAAGAAACTTCTATCCCAAGGGAAATGAAGAATACATTCTTAAATGTATATGAACATTCTCAAAGGATTCATTTATTCACTAAGACCAAAAGAGTCTTAGTGAATATGTGAAGATTGAAATTATATCAAGAATCTTTTTCAGGGGCCAGAGAGATAGCATGGAGGTAAAGCGTTTGCCTTGCATGCGGAAGGACGGTGGTTCGAATCCCGGCATCCCATATGGTCCCCCGAGCCCACCAGAAGCGATTTCTGAGCATAGAGCCAGGAGTAACCCCTGAGCACTGCCAGGTGTGACCCAAAAACAAAAAACAAAAACAAAACAAACAAACAAAAAATACCACAGTTCTATGATATATTTTGCACTGGTGAAGGGGGGTGTTCTTTACATGACTGAAATCATACAACTACAATCATATTTGTAATCACGGTGTTTAAATAAAGATAATTTTAAAAAAATAGAATCTTTTTCAGGAACTTGGAGAAATAGTACAGTGGCCAGGGCACTTGCCTTGCATGTGGCCAAACTGAGCTTGATCCTTGGCATCCTATATAGTCCTCCCGAGCCTATCTGGAATGATTCCCGAGTGCAGAATCAGGAGTAACCTCTGAATACAGCTGGGTATGGCCAAAAAAACAAAAGAATCTTTTTCAGATATATTGGTATAAAACTAGAAATTAACAACAAAAGGAAAATAGGAAAATTCCCAGACATGTGGGGACTAATACCAAATCTTGGTATTAATCTTTAAAAAGTCATCTTGTTTGTTTGTTGGACTATACCCAACTGTGCTCAGGGATGACTCCTGGATCTGAGTTCAGGAATAACTCCTGAAAACTTAGGGGATGATATGGGGTGTTGGGGATAGAACCCAGGTCAGCCGCTGTACTATCTCTCTGGCCCCAAAAGTCATGTATTTTATTCTAAGTACAGCTGTGCCATCAAAATTCAAATATAGTATAGATATTTTGCAACTACAACTTAGGTCCTTCCTCCTCAGGCTTTTGGGCTGCACCCAGCAGTGCTCAAGGCTTACTCTTGTCTCTGCTCAGGGGTCACTCCTGACAGTGGACAGAGGAATATATGCCATGCTAGGTATCAAACTGAGGTCACTTGCAATGCAAGCTCCTTAATCCCTGAAATATCTCTCTGGCTTCTAGAATGTTTATTATATAATGTGCTTCTTCAATTTGGTGTTAGTCCTCCTTAGACAATCTTTGAGATATGGTAGTTGAGTATATTGAGGGTTTTTTCATTATCTTGAAGACAGTTTCATTCTTTATCATTGGTGATCTTTCCCCTCATATAAATTGAAAAAGAAAAGAAGTTGCATCTAACCTAAGAAGGGAAGAGCGAAAAATGTCCACAAAAAGCCCTGAGTGAATGTTCGCTCAGGGGAAGCTGAGGCTGAGCCTGGCCATGGTGTGCACAGAAACCACAGCCCACAAGGACAATGAGACGTCAGGTCTCCCATCCTCCCTTTCTCCCTCCTTGTTTGGAATCCAAATGTGGATGGCTTGGCTCGGGACTCTTGAAGCAATCACTTGGCAGCCCTCTTTGGAACACAGGAAAAGGAGAGTGAGGTGGAATTAAGGACAAAACCCAGTGGTACTTGCAGGCATCCTGTGCAGGCGCGCCAGCTCGGAGCTGTGCTGCATTCTTTTCTGTATCTTCCTGTGGCCTGTGTGCCTTTGAATTCTTGTGATTGCAAGTAACACCACCGTCCTAAGAGATTCTAGTTTTCCAGCTTTGGGAACTCCTTTTGGGTTTTTCTAGAGGATGAGGGGAATAATCACCCATTGATCTGTACTTAATGTCCTGTTTTTTTGTTTGGGCTTGGTTTGGGGACACCCAACAGTACTCAGGGTTTACTCCTGGCTCTGCACTCAGGCATTATTCCTGGTAGACTCAATGGACAATGTGGGGTGCTGGGGATCAAATGTGGGTCATGGAGCCAGCACGGTAGTGCTAGAGGTAAGGCATCTGACTTGCCCACGCTAGCCTAGGATGGATCACGATTCGATCCCCCCAGCGTCCCATATGGCCCCCCAAGCCAGGAGCAATTTCTGAGTGCATAGCCAGGAGTAACCTCTGAGTGTCACCGGGTGTGGCCCAAAAAACAAAACAAAACAAAAAAAATGTGCATCAGCCACATACATAATCAACTGTTTTATAATTTTGCAGCTCAGGACATAGACCCCTGCTTTCACAGTTGCTAGTGTGGAGTCACATTCCTGCATTCTTGTTCACATCCCCTCACTCATTCCCATCAGAAACTTGGTTTTTTGGCTGTCCATCCTCACCCTCCACCCCCACACCTATTCACAGTGCCGTGAACCTACTGTAGCAGATTTTCAGCCATCGGCCCATAGCTCCTAGAGTCACAGAAGAGCTCAAGTATCTTGCTGGAGTCCTGCTGTAGGGTTCCAGAGAGCTACAAGGCTGAGTCTGGTATAAGAGTAAAAAACCTTGGGCCAGGAAGAAGTTGTGCAGGCAATCGAGTCCTACTTAGCTTTCCCACTCATAACTACTGTCCACACCAGGAATTGAACTAAACTGCTGCTAAGAGGCTTTAGGGCTAAGTATGTGGAGAGTGTGAAGCATGCTCTGCAGGAAGAGAGGTGCTCTCAGGAGAGGACAGACCAGCATTTGTGGAACTCTAGGACTTGCTCCACAAGAGAAGGTGGGGTGAGGTGGAGCAAAAATGTCCTGCAGTGCGCCAGAACTCCAGCCCTCAAAGAGGTAATACCACTTAGGAGAGACTTGAAGAGTGGGTCAAGGAGCTGGAGCCAGAGTAGGTAGAGTGCTTACCTTACACATTGCCAACCTGGATCTAAGCTTTGGAAAGGACTTCACAGGGATTTTCAAACGTAACCTTATGAGGTTATTTTCTAGGCTACTTGGAGCCTGAAAAATGTTCTGGAAAAAAAAATTTAATTGGACCATATTTGGGGGCTTCTGTGAAAGTACAATGGGTAAAGCACTTGCCATGCATGTGAACAGCCTAGGTTTGATCTCCAGCACCACATATCCCAAACCCCACTAGGAGTGATCTCTGAATGCAGAGCCAGGAATAAGCTCCAAGCACTAACAGAAATTGCCCCAAAACAAAAACAAATTGAACAACAAAAAACATAATTGAACCATATTTGGGAAGTATAGCTTCTACTCTCCCTAGCTTTTCTCTATAGAAAATGGGGAGAGGGGGGCCAGCGAGGTCGGGGAATGAGATGGAAAGAGTAGCTGAGCCCCTAATGGAGTCCAACTCTATGTTCCTCTGTCACTCACCACATGATTTGCAGCAAATTGCATAGGTTATCTAGTGCCTCAATTTCCTACCTGTAAAATATGGGTAATATTAGTATTTGCCTTTAAGAGTGTCTTAGGCCCTCTTAGGACTACATCATTATTCACATAGAAGGCTTCCTCCTATACCAGGATCATAGTGAGCACTTTGTAAATGGTATCAGTATTATCTGATCTTTTAAATATATGCCAATTATAGGGGATATTATCTGGTTCTTTTCACATTTACTCTAAATTTACGGAACATATTTACATGATGTCACTTAAATGTAGAACTTTGGGGCAGAGTCAGAGGTAGCAATGAAAGTGTGTAAGATTTAGAATCTTCTGGGATAGCTGAATAGCCATAACTTTGTATAGAAAACATTGGCCTCAGGGGTGTCTTAATTTCAGGTTTTTAGAAATGTGGAAAAATTAAATGGGTTTGACAAATTGGTAGTTCAAGTCTATCTTAGCAGTAGATTCCCAGATTAAATTTGACCTGAAGGTTGTAGAAACAAAGAATGATTTAGAGCAAACCAGATGATTGGCTGTAGGAGAAAGCAGTGTTGACCCTGACCTTGAGCCCCTTTACCTTGGCTTCCCTGCAGGACTGGGCTTGCTCTCAACAGAAACCCCCTTACCCTATTGTCAGGGATTCTCAAATGTAGCTCCCTTGGAAGTAGGATGTGTCGTAAAATGCTCCTCCTTTTGCACTTGCTCGATTTCAGAGGAGGGGAGCACAATGTTCCCTAATTTTGTATATGCTGAAGTGCAGCAGAACTATGCAGGAAGTTTCCACAGAGAGAGTGGGGGGGGGGATGCTCAGCGGAGTGCTGAGTGGGTAAGACTGTTGAATAACAGCCCTGGATGGGGCTGGATGGTGAGATGGATGGAGAGGCCTTTCTCCTCCAGCCAAGGCCACTCGTCTGCAAACCCCTTCAGCCTGCGGGTCTGCAGGTTCAGTATAGCAGCAAGGAAATGATCCACAACAGGTTTCAGGAGACATCAGCTTTATTCAGGCCCTAGCCAACATGTGTGGCCTATCTTAACGTTTTACACTGGATCCTTATTCAGCCCTGCATTAAACCTTGTCTGTCCTAACTCCCCATCCTGCCAGCATTCCTCACTGAATATCTTCCCATCTCTCCTCCCCATCCTTTTCCTGCCTCTTAAGTAATCTTATTGATACTTCCCAAAGACCCCTCCCAGAAATGGGCAGGTCTTACTAGCAGGTAAGATTACACAGGAAGAATGGGGGATGGAGTAACAAGGACTATTAGGACCCACCTTTTCCATAGAAAGTGACACCTGCCAGGGCCTCCACAGTGATGCCAGCTTATGTCCACCCCCCTTGGATAAGAAGCCTCTCAGACATTTGTGAGTCCTTGGTACACAATCCTACAGTTAAATCACATGGACACCTAGGCAAAGGAGAGACTGTCCAGTCAGCGACCTGGCTTGCCAAGCTGTGAGACCTGGCCTGGGCTGTGTCTGCCTAGAGAAAGGGTCCCTGTGACATGTAATCAGAGCTCCTCCTTCACCCCCTATAGTAGCCTCTGCTGCTGCTGGAGTCTCTGGAGAGTCTTCCAGGGCAAATGTTCTACCAACCCACCACACCCTCTGTTCTTTTTTTTTTTTTTTTTTTTTTTTTACACCCTCTAAAGGAAGCTTTAGAATAAGCCAAGGAGGAAGTGTTGCCTTGCTGATATCATGATGTCAGCAGGGGCCCATGGACAGAGAATTGCAAAGCCACCAAGGGAATATCATGATGGCCTGGGGATCACTAATGAGGTGTCCCCAGAGGTGCATGGCAGGAGCTGGGGACAGGGAGTTGGAAAAGGCTGTTCCAGGATGCCTGAAAGCTGGCTGGATCTACCTCTTTTGAGTGGGGGTTACCTTTTGCCTCCCCAAAACCACAAATAAGAATTGCTGTGCTGAGCAAAGCTACACTATTCCATGATCCAGTCAATCAGAAGGAAGTTCCACTTTTCCACCAGGCTCTTTATGCTGTGGGGACCCAGGGTTATTGATGTTCAGGATCGAAATTCCTTTATTATCAGAGTCAAAGATCATTCTCCTTTTCTTGGTTTCTAGGTTTCTAGGTTTTTATGAATAGGCTTCATAAAAAGACTGCCAATATTGCATGCCTCATGCTTGGTAACAATGTGCTAACTAGGCCAGAGTGATAGCATAGCAGCAGGGCACTTGCCTTGCATTCGGCTGACCCATGATTACCAGGGTTTGATTCCCAGCATCCCATATGGTCCTCCAAGCCTGCCAAGAGTGATTTCTGAGCATCAAGCCAAGAGTAACCCCTGAGCACCGACGGGTGGCCCCCAAACCAAAAACAAAACAAAAACAAAACCAATGTGCTAACTAACTGCCTTTTCTTTTTCCTCTCCCAGATACTTACTGGAGCAAGATTTCCCAGGCATGAGAATTGGTCCTGAACCCACTACCGATTCCTTCATTGCTGTGATGTACGGGGAGACTGAGGGCAACACCCCAGGGAATGCATTGGTTGTGGACCCCAAAAAGCCATTTCGAAAGCTCAGTCGTTTTGGAAATGCTTTCTTGAATCGGTAAGGACCAGGACATGTCATGTAAATGTTTCTTCTAATTCTTGCCAACAGCATGTAAAGGTTCAAAAACAGAACAGAGCATGTCTGTTCTCTGAGATGGAAGTCCTAGAGAATGTGCTTATCTTATTCAGGGAGTTGAAAGCAGCGCCAAGCCTGCTTATTTGTACTTGTTCTGGGTGACTGCAGAGGGCAGAGCTAATACAGGTTGGCATGAGAATTCCCTGTGGAACAAGGAACATGTTTCTACCCACGCAGAATTGAAGCATGTGGCTTTGTCAGTGAGTGTCCCAAGCCAGCCCACTTAAGAGGTGGCCAATGTGAGAGTTGCAGGTGCTCAGGGCCTTCAGCATTGACCACAGAACCCTGGGATTCACCTGACCACTAGACTTAGACCTGTCCTGATTACCCCAGGACTGGTCACCTCACCCCCCTGGCTAACCCTTATCTTCTTGCTCCCTTCTTTGAGCTATTTCCAAACCATTAGAGCAGGATGGGGAAAGTGGAGTCCAAACAGTTAATGAGTTGAGTTAATGTTGGCCCTTAGTCTTTGTTTTATCAATGTGAAGAATGCCCTAGTTAGAGGTACATTTTCTTGTTATCTTTCATCAGAGTCCCCAGAGAGATAGAGAAGGTGACCCCAGAAACCTAGCTGCAGCTTTCCTCCTGTTCTAGACAGATTTTACTCCCCTCCCCTTGGCCTCTAAGAGTCTTTTATTTTTATCTATTTATGTTATTGAGCCACACCCAGCAGTGCTGAGGCCTTACTCCTGGTTCTTAGAGATCATTCCTGGCAGGGTTCAGAAGATATATATAGTGCTGGGGATTGAACTTTGGTTGTCCAAGTACAATGTAAACACCCTACCCACTGTACGACTGCACCTGACCACTCTTTTATTGGTTTTGTAAAATTATTTACTGTCATGCCTCTTGCCACTCTCTTCCCTTTTATGAATCTCTCACTCTAGAAAGGTTGGTCTGGAGACAGTGATAAATACAGAGCCCAGGAAGAATCCTCTAAGCTTCTTAAGGAAGAAGAGATATAAGAATTAATGGTACTGGAGACTTAAACTCCACCTGGACTTTAAAGATGTGTAAGAAATGAATAGATGGGGCTGGAGTGATAGTACAGTAGTAGGGCTTTGCTTTGCATACAGCCAATACATCCCATATGGTTCCCCAAGCCGGCCATGAGAAAGGAATGAAGGGAGGAAGGGAGGGCAGGAAGGAGAGGGAGAGGGAGGGGAAGGAAGGAAGGGAAAGAGAAAGAAAGAAAAAGGAGAAAGGAAGAGAGAGAGAAAGAAAGAAAGAAATGAATAGATGGGCCGGAGCATAGCACAGTGGTAGGGCAATTGCTTTGCATGCAGCTGACCTGGGACGGACCTACATTTGATCTCTGGCATCCCATATAGGCCCCCGAGAGCCTGCCAAGCATGATTTCTGAGCACAGAGCCGGAAGTAACCCCTGAGCACTGTTGGGTGTGACCAAAAAAAGAAATGAATAGAAAAAATAAAACGGAGAGAGAGAAAGGAATAACCCAGGGACTGGAGAGATAATACAGTTCCTATGGTCCCCTAAATGCCTCCAAAAGTTGGGGCCAGAGAGATAGAACATTGGTAGGGCATTTGCCTTGCACATAGCTGACCCAGGACTGACGGTGGTTCGAATCCTGGCATTCCATATGGTCCCCCAAATCTGTCAGGGACGATTTCTGAGCCCAGAGCCACGAATAACCACCCCTGAGCACCATCGGATCAAGCAATCCTTGAGCACAGAGCCAGGAGTAACCCCAAAGCATTGCCAGGTAAAGCCAAAAATCAAAAAGAATAAATGAGGGGCCAGAGAGATAGCACAATGGTAGGTCATTTGCTTTGTATGCGGCCAACCTAGGAGCAATTTCTGAGCATAGAGCCAGGAGTAACCCCTGAGCATTGGCAGGTGTGGCCCAAAAACCAAAAAAAAAAAAAAAAAAAAGGCCAGAGCCTCCTTCCCTTCTCCAGGACTTCACACCTCAGCATAGCAACTGGCAGGCCTCAGTGGGTCTTCTAAGTAGACGCAGAGCACAACTGGAGTGCAGAGACCACAACTGAGAAGTGGGAAAAGTTCCACTTCTCCCCTGGGAGAAATGGCACCTTGGGAGTCATGGTTACTGGGTAGACAGCAAGCTGGGACCCCTGAGAAGTGTAGGGCCTGGCTGTTCTCTGAGGAAAGCTGCCTGGGAGGCTGGACCTTGATTGCCACTGTTCCTGATTGATCTTCTCCTTAATCCTGGAAAACAGAAAGAATTTGTCCCTTTTTTCAAAGACTTTTCCTTATGCCCACTTCACACAGGAAGAACCAGGCAAAGTGGCACTTGACTCATTTCATCTGCACAGTTTGCTTTTCTAACCCATTCCCTTTCTTTAGATCTCCCAGACACACAACAGAAGAGAGAGGAGAGTCTGAATAACAGGGTACATTATATCTTGCTGAAAATGATCCACACATTATATATCAAATGTTGACTGAATTCAGAATGATACATAGGAAAAGGATAATAAATAACTAAATAGGGGCTGGAGAGATAGGACAGTGGTAGGGCTTTTGCCTTTCACGAAGCCTATTCTGGACGGGAGGTGGTTTGAATCCTGGCATCCCATATGGTTTCCTGAGCCTGACAAGAGCGATTTCTGAGTGCAGAGCCAGGAATTATCCCTGAGTGCCACCAGGTGTGACCCAAAAACAAAAACAAAAAAAAATTAAAAAAAAAACCTAAACAATACTTACTAAGTGCCAGATGTTTATATATTAGCACTAATTCCTCAGAAAAATCCACAACCTGTGTGGAAAAAAGGAAGAATTAACTCATAGAGAGATTAGTTGAACTTCTGTGGGGTAACTCAGCTGATAAGTGGTCAAGTGGGAAAGGGGACACAGGCCATCTAACACAGAGCCCTGCCAGTAGCCTGGAAACTGAGTTCAATTTTGACTGAGACCATTGCCAACTGACCCTTACACTTTGGTGAATCTCAAGGGACCATATGGAATACTAGGGCTTGAACCTGAATCAGCAACTTTGAAAGCAAAGTTTTTGGTTTTTTTGTTTCGTTTTGTTTTTGTTTTGGGTCACACCCAGCAGCGCTCAGGGGTTACTTCTGGCTCTACACTCAGAAATCACTCCTGGCAGGCTCAGGGGACCATATGGGATGCCAGGATTCGACCCACCGTCCTTCTGCATTCAAGGCAAAGACACTACCTCCATGTTATCTCTCTGGCCCCACCATTCCCCCTATTTAACATGTAGAGCTATCCTTAAATTAGTCCCAAATAATTATGGTGACGAATTTATCCTTACACTATAAATGAAGAGCTTTACCTACACTCCTTTGAGAGTTAGTAAGATAGATAATACAGTGACCATTGTACAGATGAGAAGACTGGGGGCAAATCTGTAAACTGACTTGTTCAAAAAACAGCAGATTCAAGACTAATATTCAACTGCTTCTTCCTGTGTTTGCCTTTACTGTGCCTTGAAAAACCCTAGCAAAGAGAAATTCTGGAGTCAAGAGATGACTTAATAGATTGAGAGTTTGATGCTGGAGGCTGAGGGGAGCTACATAATACCCTAACACCACCATGGGTGTATGTCCCAGAAAACAAAATCAAATTACAAACTCTGTCCCCATGCCTGCTGAGCCCTCTGCCAGGTGTATGTTCTATAACTTAATAGCATACTTAGAAGTAAACAGCCTGATTAAGCGCTTTCCCCATGACAGTGCTGCTGTCTCTTTGAGCAATTATGTAAGAAACATGGTCAATTAGTGGAGGGCACTCAAACATATGTACATAATTATAGCCTCCCTCTGAGGACTCAGCTCTAAAGCAGACAACCCTCTTTGTACCTAACAGGCTTTTCTGGGAATGAAGTAAAAATGCAACCCCTAGGATAAAATGACATGCATGGCACCCTGTCATTAATTGTAGTGCAAACCACAGTATCAAAAAAGGAAGAGCGAGAGAGGGAGAGGTAAAATGCCTGCTCCAGAAGCAGGCAAGGGAGTAGGAGGGAAGAAGGTATCAGGATCAGGAAGAGTGATTGGAAAAGTAGGGACATTGGTGGCAGGAAATGTGCACTGGTGAAGGTTGTTGTACATTGTATGACTTGTAAGTCAATCATGAATTTTATCTGTGGGGAAAAAAACTATTATGAACAACCTTGTAACCATGTGTTTGAATTTAAAAAAAATTTAGAGGTTGGTGTGATAGCACAGCAGATAGGGTGTTTGCCTTGTACATGGCCAACCTGGGTTCAATGCCCGGCATCCCATATGGTCCACCGAGCCTGCCAGGAACTATTTCTTTTTTTTTTTTTTTCCCTCAACTCCCCTAGCAACTATTTCTGAGTGCAGAACCAAGAGTAACCCCTGAGCACTGCTGGGTGTTGCCCAACAAACAAAAAATAATTACTCCTGAAAAAGATAGGGTTCGTGTGCAAGGTGCATGCAAAGCAAATGCCCTACCCCTACGTGCTGTACTATCTGTCCAGCCCCCAAAAAATCTTTTACTGGGGCTGGAGAGATAGCATGGAGGTAAGGCATTTGCCTTTCATGCAGGAGGTCATCGGTTCAAATCCCAGCGTCCCATATGGTCCCCCGTGCCTGCCAGGAGCAATTTCTGAGCATGGAGCCAGGAGTAACCCCTGAGCACTGCCGGGTATGACCCAAAAACTAAAAAAAAAAAAAAAAAAAAAAATCTTTTACTGTCTCTATGCTAGTCTTTTCTTAACTTCAGAGAGCCTCAGACGTTTGGTTTTTTTTGTTTTGTTTTGTTTTGTTTTTGCCTTCTACTCCTTCATGGGTGAGATTTTTAATCTCTCTGAAGTCTCCATGGTCTCTAATTCCCTTTGAAAAAAAAAAACTCTAATCTGATAATTAGTCTCTAGTCTGGGACTTGAAGTTTTGAAATCTCCCAAATAACAAGAATCTGAATGAATAGCCAGCCTGATGGGCTGAGGAGGAAACTCTTCTGTCTTCCACTTGCCTAGTGACCAACCACTGTGAATCACACGGATGAACTTGTGGATGTCCGTTTAATTTAATCACTTAGCTTAATCATTAGTTACTCTGTTTTCATAAACCAAATGAGACTTCATTAAATAGGCTTTTATATTTTGAATGTTACATGGTCACTTAGCACTACTGGGAATTTTTTCTTAAAATAAGAACTTAATACTAGTACACAAGAGCAGTCTTGATGACTACCAGCTCTGCCAGCTAATTGGGCTACAGAGATTAAGGAAAATGGGCTCTTGCCAAGAATTCCTCTTGATTTAGCAGGAACACTATTGTGGTTTTTATTTTATCTGTGAGATTAACTGTATTTTTATGGTATGTTTGCCCATAATAAACTCACAGAGACTCTTCTCATTAATCTTTAACCTCAGGATTTATGGTGGCTCCCAGGGTCATTAAGCCATTGTTCTACATTGGCAGTCGCCTCTATCATTCTAGTCCGGACATTCCAAAAAGTCAGCTTGACTCCCTAGACTCAGGCAGACTTTCTCAAAACAGCCCTTGCGGCCTGGCCTCTCCCATGGTGTGGCCTTGCAGAAAGAGAGAGAAGATATAGAAAGGTACCTCTGGGGATCAGAGAGATAGCTCAGAGGTTAAAACACTTGCCTTGTATGGGCCTGGAGAGATAGCACAGCAGCGTTTGCCTTGCAAGCAGCCGATCCAGGACCAAAGGTGGTTGATTCGAATCCCGGTGTCCCATATGGTCCCCCTTGCCTGCCAGGAGCTATTTCTGAGCAGACAGCCAGGAGTAACCCCTGAGCATCGATGGGTGTGGCCCAAAAACCAAACCAAAACAAAACAAAACAAAAAAACACTTGCCTTGTATGTAGCTGACACCAGTTGAGTCCCTGGCTTCACAAGTTCCCCCTGAGCACTACTAAGAGCAAAACCAGAGCTGGGAGTAGCCTTTGAATGTCATCAGCACATTTGGAGGTCCAAACCCTCCAAAAAGAAAAAAATTGGGGACCAGAGCAATAGCATAGCAGCTAGGGCATTTGCCTTGCATGCAGCCAACCTGGGTTTGATCCCCAGCATTCCATATGGCCCCCATGCCTGCCATGAGTAACGTCTGAGCTAGGAATAATCCCTGAGCACTGCTGGGTGTGCCCCCCCCCCAAAAAAAAAGAAAATATCTGTCTGGGCTGAAGTATATGAAATGGCCAATGTTCAACACCATTTACCTGGAATTTTTTTTTTTTTTTTTTAGTTTTTGGGCCACACCCAGCGATGCTCAGGGGTTACTCCTGGCTGTCTGCTCAGAAATAGCTCCTGGCAGGCACGGGGGACTGTATGGGACACTGGAATCGAACCAATCACCTTTGGTCCTGGATTGGCTGCTTGCAAGGCAAACGCCGCTGTGCTATCTCTCCGGGCCCTTACCTGGAAATTTTATTATTTTATAAGATTTGATCTAAGAGTAACCATGTTCTTTGATATTGCCTAGATGTGAAATTAAGCACCTGGGCAATGGAAGGTTAATTCATTGTGTAGTGATCATTGTCAAAGCCATTTTATATCCTGCTTGTTTTTTACTGTGCAAACTTGGGAATTTATACAACTTCTCCAAGCATTAAAATGAACGGGAGGGGCAGAGCGATAGCATAGCAGTAAGGCATTTGCCTTGCACGTGGCCAGCACAGGATGGACCACAGTTCGAATCACAGCATCACACATGGTCTCCTGAACCTGCCAGGAGCGATATCTGAGCACAGAGCCAGGACTAACTCCTGAGTGCCACCTGTGTAACCCAAAAATCAAAAAAAAAAAAAAATGAACAGGGATGAGAGCCTACCAGGAGAAATTTCTGAGCACAGAGCCAGGAATAACCCTGAGTACCACCGTGTGTGTCTCACCCCTAAAATAAAATATATATAATGAATATATATAATATATATAAAATATAAAATATATAAAATGAACTGGGATGTAAATTGGGCCTTACAATGGTCCATATGTTCTTCACTACAAGCTTAAACATACAGAATCACAGCTAGGAGTTCCCTAGCTGCTCAGAGACCAACCCAATGTCACAAGTAAAGTAGCTTGGGAGTCAGTTTGAGTCCAATCCTTGGCCTTTTTGAGCTTCACCCTGTGGCAGTAGACAGATAATTGCAACCTGCACCCAGCCTCCTAGGGAGTTCCTAGTTTACCTGTGGTCACCTTTCTGTGTTAGGATGTGGCCTGCTGAGTAGTAAGGAAGGCTGCTTCAGGCCAGAAATGGTGGGAACTACCTTTGGTTAAGAACCTGGCCAGATGGGGCCGGAGAGATAGTGCAACTTTCGTGGGAGTCCCCCGACCCGCGGGGGTGTGGAAATGAAAGTTGCTAGTTATTAGTGGGTTCACTCGAGCAGAACCGACCTGTAAAGAAGAACTAGAGAGATTAGTAAAAGAAGCCTTCAAGACAACACATGCTGTTCAAAAAGGGAAGTTTATTGTTGGGGGATCAGCTTTTAAGGGCTGAAACACGTCAGGGGTGTTACAAATTTTACACCAATCACAGTTACAAGCATTCATTAGCATAAATTGGGGCAGGTAGTAGGGAGGGGCAGAGGTAGACCTGAGCACGTTTTACTAAAAGGCATAAGATTCAAACAAAGTTTTTAATAATGTTTGCTAACACAAAGGCAAACTCTATATTTTTCTTTCTGGCTGGATATATTGGGCTGCTCTGAATTACTTTATTTTTGTCTATTTCCTTTGTTCTCAAGGCATGGGCCTTTTGGTCACGTGGGTGGCCAGATTAGGAATTACTGAGGTGTCCTATGTTCCAGGTTTCATCAGCTAGGCTCCCCACAAGATAGCTGAAGGTAAGGCATTTGCCTTTCATGCAGAAGGATGGTGGTTCAAATCCCGGCATCCCATATGGTCCCCTGGGCCTGCCAGGGGCAATTTCTGAGCATAGAGCCAGGAGAAACCCTTGAGCGCTGCCGGGTGTGACCCAAAAACCAAAAAAAAAAAAAAAGAACCTGGCCAGAGAGATAGTATAGTGGGTAGGGGTTTCCCTTGCTTGCAGCTGACCCAAGTTCATTCCCTGATATTACTTATGGTCCCCTGAGCCCTGTGAGGAGTAAGCCCTGAACACTGCCAGGTGAGGATGGAAGGAAAGAAGCTAGCCTCGAAGCTGTGCACCTGTTCACCTGTTCACTGAAGAAATGTGACCCTTTCTGAAGGTACAAAAGTAATTGGGCAGCTTGTACCATTTTGTGGTGATCTTTTTTGGTTTTGTTTTAATTTTTGTTTTTTGCTTGGGGGCCACATTTGATGGTGCTCAGGGCTTCCTAACTAATTATCTGGCAGGTATTTGGAAAACATGAATAGTGTTGAGGTTTTGCATCTTCTAAAATGTTGATTGCTGCTGAATGCTAGTGCTTGAAGGCCACATAAAGAGCTCTGCATCTCTGATTTTACATACCACCCTCTTCTCCCTTGCCACACTGTCCCTCTCACATCATTCTTTCCCTACCTACTCTGTATGGCCCCATAGTCTTCCTTTGGGAATACGGATCCAAAGGAAGGTGTAATGTGGCCCTTCCTTTCCCCTTATCAGAAAGCAGATTGTGGTCAGGAGAAGGAGGGAGATATTTTCTTTTTTTTTTTTTTTTTTTTTTGGTTTTTGGTTTTTGGGCCACACCCTGTGACGCTCAGGGGTTACTCCTGGCTATGCGCTCAGAAGTTGCTCCTGGCTTCTTGGGGGACCATATGGGACGCCGGGGGATCGAACCGAGGTCCGTCCTAGGCTAGCGCAGGCAAAGCAGGCACCTTACCTCCAGCGCCACCGCCCGGCCCCGGGAGATATTTTCTTACAGCTCCCTCGCCTCCCCTGGCTCATGTGAGATATGGAAGGTGAGGCCAATATGCTGGATATCAGCCACTCCCGGAAGGAGCAGGAAATCCATCCTGAGACAGCAAATCTGTGCTTGGAAGCATGTCAGTGGGCCCATCGCATAGCAGGCTGTGTCATTCACATTCATCTTGCTTCTCACTTCCTTCTTTCAGACATAGGGGAAGTGGGGGGTCAGACTGCACTGCATGGGTTGGGGGTGCTGATGACAGCAAAATTTTCTAAGAGCCCTGTTGTGGCTCAAATGCCAAAAGCATGAGCTGATGCCAATTTGTGTTCTTGTAACCTTTTTGTTTGTTTTTGTTGTTGTTGTTGTTGTCTGTTTTGGGGGTTTTTTAGCTTAATTTTTTTTCTTTTATAATATTCTTATTTAAGCACCATGGTCACAAACATGTTTGTAGTTGGGTTTCAATTATAAAAATATACCCCCCCCAAATGTATACCCCCCCTTCACCAGTACAATCTTCCTACCATCAATGCCTCCCATCTCCCTCCTCTCCCATCCCCTGCCTATTTTTGAGACAGGCATTATATTTCTTTCACTCACTACTGTTGTCATTATAGTTGTTGGTGTAGTTATTTCTCTAACTGCACTCACCACTCTTTGTAATAACTTTTATATCATGGGCTCATCCTTCCAGCCCTCATCTCTATTGTATTTGGGTATTATTAACATACAGTCCTTTATTTTTCTTAAATCCCACAGATGAGTGAGACTATTCTGTGTCTATATCTTTCCCTCTGACTCATTTCACTCAGCATAATAGTTTCCATGTCCATCCATATATAGGAAACTTTCATAGCATTTTTCCTGACGGCTGCATATTGTATATGTACGATGGTTTCTTTAACCACTCATCTGTTGTCAGGCATCTGGATTGCTTCCAAATTCTGGCTATTGTAAATAGCACTGCAATGAACATAGATGTACAGAGGGTAAACAAATGGGACTACATTAAACTAAGAAGCTCTGCACCTCAAAGAAAACAGTGTCTTAAGCTGCAAAGGCCACCCACGGAATGGGAGAAACCATTCACCCAATACCCATCAGATAAGGAGCTAACATCTAAGATATACAAGGAACTGACAGAATTTAACAAGAAAAACAAAATTTAACCCCATCAAAAAAATGGGAGAAGAAATAAACAGACATTTCCCCAAAGAAGAAATGCATATGGCCAAAAAGCACATGAAAACATGTTCCACATCACCAATCATCAGGGAGATGCAAATCAAAACAACAGTGAGGTACTGTCTCATGCCACAGAGACTGGCATACATCACCAATAACAACAACAATCAGTGCTGGCGGGGATGTGGGAAGAAAGAAACTCTCATTCACTGCTGGTAGGAATGCTGTCTAGCCCAGCCTTTCTGGAAAATAATATGGATGAAAATTCCTCAAAAAACTGGAAATTGGGGTCGGAGAGAGAGCATAGCAGTAGGCCTTGCATGTAGGGGTCCGGTTCAATTCTCAGTATCCCATATGATCCCCTAGCCTGCCAGGGGCGATTTCTGAGTGCAAAGCCAGGAGTAACTCCTGAGCACCGCTGGTGTGATGCAAAAACTAGTCAATCAATCAATGAATAAAAAAGTTAAAAATATAAACGGGGGGGGGGGGCAGAGAGATAGCATGGAGGTAAGGCATTTGCCTCGCATGCAGAAGGTTGGCGGTTCAAATCCTGGCATTCCATATGGTCTCCTGAGCCTGCCAGGAGCGATTTCTGAGCATAGAGCCAGGAGTAACCCCTGAACACTGCCGGGTGTGGGCCAAAAAAACAAAAAAATAAGTAAAATAAAATAAACTGGGATAGGGCCGGAGAGTAGCATGGAGGTAAGGTGCTTGTCTTGCATGCAGAAGGACAGTGGTCTGAATCCCGACATCCCATATGATATGGTCCCCTGAGGCTGCCAGGAGCGATTTCTGAATCAGGAGGAACCCCTGAGTACTGCTGGGTGTGACCCAAAAAACAAAATAAATAAATAAATAAATAAATAAATAAACTGGGACCAGAGTGGTAGCTCTAGCCATAAGACATCTGCCTTGCATGTGTCAGCCTAGGACAGACCACGGTTCGATCCCCCAGTGTCCAATATGGTCCCCCAAGCCAAGAGCAATTTTTGAGCACATAGCCAGGAGTAACCCCTGAGCGTCAATGGGTGTGGCCCAAAACAAAAATAAAATAAAATAAAGTAAAATGAAATAAACTGGAAATTGAGCTCCCATATGATATAGCAATACTACTTTTAGGGATATACCCTAGGAACAAAAAACACAATACAAAAATGCCCTCTTTGTGTCTGTGTTCATTGCAGAGCTATTTTGTTTTTTTTTGGGGGGGGGTTGTTTGTTTGGTTTTGGTTTTTGGGCCACACCCGGAAGTGCTCAGGGGTTACTCCTGGCTATCTGCTCAGAAATAGCTCCTGTCAGGCATGGGGGACCATATGGGACGTCAGGATTCGAACCAACCACCTTAGGTCCTGGATCGGCTGCTTGCAAGGCAAACACCTCTGTGCTATCTCTCCAGTTCCTTGTTTTTTGTTTTTTGTTGGTTTTTTTTTTTTTTTTTTTTTTTGGCTTGGGGGCCATACCCGATGATACTCAGGGGTTACTCCTGGCTATGTGCTCAGAAATTGTTCCTGGCTTGGGGACCATATGTGACAACAGGGATCTAACCACAGTCTGTCATAGGTTAGCGCACTCAAGGCAAATGTCCTACCATTTGCGCCACCGCTCTGGCCCTATTTTGTTATTTTTTTAATTTGTTTTTGTTTGGGGACCACACCTTACAGCACTTGGGTTACTCCTGGCTCTACACTCAAAAATCACTCCTGGCAGGCTCCAGGGACCATATGGAATGTTGGGGATCGAACCTGGGTCTACTGCATGAAAGGCAAATGCCCTCCGTATCTGCTGTGCTATTGTTCTGGCCCCTGTTCTTGTAACCTTGCCCTTACCTCAGACCCCTAAGATGCTTTCTCTCTTAGAACTTTGTACCCACCACCCAACTGTCCATATGAAGGTGCTTCTTGTAGATCTTTCTGCCTGCTCTTCCTCTCCTCTCTGCACTCATACCTCCTCACCCTTCATCTGGGTCATATAGATATCACATCAGACATGTCTTATTTTGTGAGGTATTGAAAACACTTTCTTTACTGCAAAGGTATAGATGACTTATTTTATTTTATTTTATTTTATTGGGGTTTTTTTTTGTTTGTTGGTTGGTTTTGTTTTGTTTTGTTTTTGGGGTTTGTTTTTTTGTTTTGTTTTTTTGGTTTTTTGGCCACACACGGCAGTGTTCAGGGGTAACTCCTGGCTGTCTGCTCAGAAATTGCTCCTGGCAGGCACGGGGACCATATGGGACACCGGGATTTGAACCAACCACCTTAGGTCCTGGATCAGCTGCTTGCAAGGCAAACCCGCTGTGCTATCTCTCCAGGCCCAATTTTTTTGGTTTTTGGGTCACATCTACCAGCATTCAGGGTTACTCCTGGCTCTGCACTCAGAAATCACTCCTGGCAGGCATGAGGGACCATATGGATTGCTGGGATTCGAATCATGCCTTCTGCATGCAAGGCAAATGCCCTGCCTCCATGCTATCTCTTTGGCCCTAAATGACTTCTTTTTTGTTGTTTGGTTGTTTGTTTGGGGCCACACCCATTTGACGCTCAGGGGTTACTCCTGGCTAAGCGCTTAGAAATTGCCCCTGGCTTGGGGGTACCATATGGGATGCCGGGGGATCCAACCGCAGCCCTTCCTTGGCTAGCGCTTGCAAGGCAGACACCTTACCTCTAGCGCCACCTCTCCGGCCCCTAGATAACTTCTTAATTTTCTTTTTCTTTTCTTTTTGTTTTGTTTTGTTTTTTGGGCCACACCCATTTGATGCTCAGGGATTACACCTGGCTGAAGGCTCAGAAATTGCCCCTGGGTTGGGGGGACCATATGGAACGCCGGGGGATCGAACCACCGTCCTTCCTTGGCTAGCGCTTGCAAGGCAGACACCTTACCTCTAGCGCCACCTCACTGGCCCCAACTTCTTAATTTTCAATTCTTCATCTGTGAAGATGAAGATGGGATATCTGTGTTGGGGAAAAGTAAGGTCTGAGTATGAGTGGGGGGCTTGGGGGTGTGGTCAGCTTGCCCCAGGAACATGTTATGTGAGACCATCTCATATAGGTGCCATTTTCTCAGCATTGTCTCAGTGTTTCAGGCCGCTGTAATAAAAAGGAGGGGGAGCATGATAGGGACTGGGCTGTTCCTAATATCAACCCCAAGGTGCTCCCCCTCACTCCCCAGAACTGGGGGGCTTCTCCTCTGAGAATATATAGAGATGTCTACTGACCCCACACTTCCTTCTCACCCATCTTCTCTCCGAGGGATGCTTTATGTCATGGTGAGGATTAGAAATGAGAAATGAGGTTTTTATTCTGACACTAACATGGCACTGTATTTGTAACATTAAGGACATTTTAGCTTCATGGATTGAGTTCAACTGACATAAATTCTCGGCAATAGTCTCCAGCCAGCCAGAGCCCAGGGCCGTGACCCCAACATGTCATAAGTGTTGCATGGCTCAGCTCTCTCAGCTTCAGAAAGATCAGTGTCTTGTCCTACATCATCCTGGACAGACTTGAAAATGTAAGGGGAAAAGTGAGTGATAAACTTGTCTGAGTCTCTTTGAAAGATAGTTAACTTGAATCATCTGTCATTTCACCAACCTTGTCAGGAACTGTCGCTCCTAGGCTAAGCCCCCACCTCTCCCTCTGCCCTGCCCGAGAGGTCATGGTGCCCACATGCACACTGGGTAGGCGCCCTGCCCTGCATTCCCCAAATGCTTACTTTCTGAGTAATCCCCATCAGTTGTACAGAATGGAAGAATTGAGGTCTCACTGCCTGTTTAAGTCCTCTGCCACCACAGATAAGCAGGTTGGCCATTACCTGCAGAAGCTCAGTCACTCTGCCTTAAACTACCCCATCCTCCCAGCCACAGAGCCCCTCTGGCCCCATGCCTGGGGGCGGGAAATAACAAAGCTACTCCCTGTGCTAATACCAGAGCTCAGCTAGCCCTGGACTGATTCCTCTATCCCACAGGCCAAAGCTGATGCCGAGTGAGGGACAGCTTTTGTCTGGGTTCACACAGCACATGATTAGCAAGAATGAACTAAGTAAACCCTCCTCTGCTCTGCTCCATGGCCAGGGTGACTGTCCAGAGCCACAGAGGACAGGATGCAGAGAAGGTGACGGCAGACCAGTGAGGGACAAACTCTGTTCAGTCTCGGACAGAGGACTCCCAAGCACCTAGGACATTGGGGAAGCTTCCTACAGAAATTCCTCCACTTGCAGTCACAGCAAGCCCCAGGCTGAAGACAGGAAGCCTGAGGATGAAAGGAGGCTCTTTAAGAGCAGAAGCCCCAACTGATTGCTGGAAAGCAGCATAGAGACTGGGCAGGTAGAGCTGCTGGGCTTTGGAGCAACACCCACCTGGGTCAAGGATCAGCACTGAGCAGCTCTTAATGAGGCCTTGTGGAGAGAAGCAGAGTTCAGGGCTCTCAGATACAGAAGTGGCCTGGTGAAATGATGGTTGAAATCAGTGCGTGGAACACTGTAAGGAAGCGTTAACAGGTGCCTGGGCAACATGCTGGTCTCATGGATCAGTATCTCTTTTCCATGGCACCTATAGTGGCAGCCTCAGTTGCCCCCAGGATCGATCGCCGCAGAAGATGATGGTAACCAGAGGTCACTGGACTTCATGATGATGGCCTCTGATCCACTCATGTGCTGTTTCTTTCAGATTCATGTGCTCCCAGCTGCCCAATCAGGTCTTGAAAAGCATCAGTATCATTGACAGCCCTGGTATCCTGTCTGGGGAGAAACAGCGCATCAGCCGAGGTCAGTATCCTGCCCCCACCTCTCACATACCCTGCTCTCGGGTAGCAGAAGGTTTCCATCTCCAACATACTCCAGCTCTCCTCTGGGACACCCCAGCAGCCTGGGCAGCCTTGAGGTCCAGAGCTGAAAGCATTCAAGTGTCAATCCATGTGGTTCGTAGCATCAGTACTTAGGTCATCTGAATCAAGAAACTTTCTGGAGTTGTAGCTGTACCCTCCTTAATCCTTTTAAAACTTATGGTCCCCTTCTATTTTACCTGCCTCTCAGAGAAGCCTCTTGAGTTTGGGGTGCAGGTGGGTATGTTTCCTGCTGACCATTTATGTGGACACATAGGACAGAAAGGGAAGGGGGGAGAAGGAGATTTTTTTCTTCCCACATGAGCCACTCTACTCAGCCACTCCTGCAGCATCTTCCAGCCAGGGAATCTTCATGGGCACTTTCAGCCTGAGACACTGGCCTTCTCGGGGGCTCTTTGCACACTAAAGGAAGTAGTGGGGATCTCTTAGCACAGCAATAGTGAGAGCTGGGATGGGTGCTGAGATGCATGTGGGAGTATGGTGTGGCAGGCATTCTCAGGGTGTCTAGGCCTGTCCTGTCATCAGGGTATTAGATAAGCTCCCCAGAAGAAGTGACATTTGAGACAGGATGTGGAAGGTGAGTAAGAGTCCCTGGGACAACTGCGGGCTGGGAGAGTGTCAGTCCAGCTTGTGAGGAAAGATGGATGCAGAAATCAGAAAGTGCCTGTGATGGGCAGTTTCATCAGGATGTCATCAACCTTCTGGAAACCAGGCTGTGACCTTAACACTTTCTAGACCTTCTCTTGGAAGAAGGGCCATAGGGGCAATCCTGAGGATATAGCTGACTAAAAGAGATGACACAGATAACTGTGTCTGAGGACAAATTCCTGTGCTTACAGAGGCAGGTTCAAACTGAGGACAGCGTTTTGTTTGTTTGTTTGTTTGTTTGTTTGTTTTAATTTGGGGACCACACTTGGTGGCGCTCAGGGGTTATACTCTTGGCTCAGAACTCAAAAATTTCTCCTGGCAGGCTCAGGGGACCATATGGGATACCAGAGATTGACCCCAGGTCAGCCATGTGTAAGACAAATGCCCTACCCACTGTGCTATCACTCAGGCCACTTGAGGGCAGTTCTTAAAGGCTTTTGCAGTAGGGAGACAGGGACAATGAGTCACTGCTGTCACTGACTGCTGACAACGCCTCAGACCTCTCAAGAACTGTATGAAGGCAAGCTGCAGCCCAGGTCAGGCATTAAGCTATGTGGGGTAAAGGCCACAGGCGGATGGGAAATCCCCCTGTGTTCCTGGAGCAGCTACATAGTTAGGCAGTCCTGGGGAGTGTGTGCAGATAGATGCTCAGAAACTAGTAGCCTGCAACAGGGCAAAGATGAGGTTTCTAAGGTCAGCCATCCCTCTTTATTCTCAGCTCTTCAGAAATGCAGGCTTTGGGGCCTGAGCAATAGCACAGAGAGGAGGGCATTGGCCTTGTATGCAGCCAATCCAGGTTCAATCTCCCACATTCCATATGGTCCCCAAACACTGCCAGGTATGACCCCTGGGTGCAGAGCCAGAAATAATTCCTGAGTACAACCAGGTGTGGCCCCAAAACCTCTCAAAAAACATTTTTAAAAGAAAGGAAAAAAAAATGCAGCTTTGCAACTTCTTGAGTCACAGATTGCTGGATCTGCCTATTGTGCCAACACTATTCCATCAGGTGCTCAATGGGCTGCCCAGAGACTTCCAAGAATATTGCATTTCTAACCAAATACCTCTCATCACTCTTTATTGGTTTTCAGGGGTCTTCAAACTACAGCCCGTGGGCCATATATTGTATTTATTCCCATTTTGTTTCTTCACTTCTAAATAAGATATATGCAGTGTGCATAGAAATTTGTTCTTAATTTTTGTTTTTACTATAATCTGGCCCTCCAACAGTCTGAAAGACTGGCCCCCTGTTTAAAAAGTTTGAGGACCCTTGGATAAATGCTGGCTATTATAAAGGAATCACAGTGAACAAGGAGCCTCAGGAATCATACTCTGTGATACCCCCTAGATATATGTGGCCCCCAGACATTACAGCAACAGTCAAGAGAAGGGAAGGGGGGAAATGAAGCCTCCTCTACCACTAGAAGCAGTTGCTAATGGTTTTCTCTCACTCTCGATTTTTTTGTTTTGTTTTCTTTTGTTTTTGTTTTTGGGTCTCACCCAGTAGCACTAAGGGGTTACTTCTGGCTTTCTGCTCAGAAATCACTCCTGGCAGGCACGAGGGACCATATGGGATGCCGGGATTCGAACCACTGTTGGTCCTGGGTCAGCCGCTTGCAAGGCAAATGCCCTATCGCTGTGCTGTCTCTCTGCTGGAGTATTCTTGAACTTCCTAAGGCAGGCAGATAATTTTGTTAGGAGAGAACTGGGGGGAGGGGCGTTCCACACATGGCAGTGCTCAGAGCTTACTCAGGGCTCTGCACTAGAGATCACTCCTGGGTGGGCTTAGAGGACCATATGAATGCCAGGGATCCAATCCTACTGCTTGTACTATTTTTCCAGCCTCAAATTATTTTTTTAACAGAACCAAAATTTCCATGCCTATATTCCACGACTTGATTTTTCTCTATAACTGTCCACCCCAGACATACTCCAGGCAATTATATCCAAATTACTTCATTGCTGTCAGCAGTTACTGGGCTTCATCCAAGAAAAACATCACAACTCATGAAACTATTTTCGGATTTTGTGATGGCTTTGGTTTGGTTTGGTGTTTGGGCCGCACCCAACGGCACTCAGAATTTACTTGTATCAGGCTTGGGGGACCATATGGAATACTGAGGATCAAACCTGGATTGACCACATGCAAGGCAAATATCCTACTTGCTGTGCTATTGCTCCACCCCTGTTTGTTTTTTCACTCTCACAAATAATGCTGCAGATAGATACCGCGTGCATGCGTGCGTGCGTGCGTGCGTGCGTGCGTGCGTGCGTGCGTGTGTGTGTGTGTGTGTGTGTGTGTGTGTGTGCGCGCGTGCATGGGGGAGAGAGATAGAGAGGAGGCAGAGACAGAAAGACAGAGAGAAGAGAGAGATTATACCTCAGTGCTATTAGGTCTTTTAGATTTGATTTTGTTTGTTTGTTTGTTTAGGGGCCACTCCTGGCAGGTTCATGGACTATGTGGGAAGCTGGGGAATAAAACTCAAGTGAGCTACATACAAGGCAAACACCATCCCTTCTGTGCTACCACTCTGGCCCCTTATTTGTTTTTGGTTTTGTATGTTCTTTTTTTTTTTTTTTTTTTTTTTTTTTTGGTTTTTGGGCCACACCCGTTTGATGCTCAGGGGTTACTCCTGGCTATGTGCTCAGAAATCGCCCCTGGCTTGGGGGGACCATATGGGACGCCGGGGGGATCGAACCGAGGTCCTTCCTTGGCTAGCGCTTGCAAGGCAGACACCTTACCTCCAGCGCCACCTACCCGGCCCCATGGTTTTGTATGTTCTTATAACAAAAAACAGGTTATAACCATTAAACTGGTCCTATTTAAGTTGATTTTTTTTTTTTTTTGGTTTTTCAGGCCACACCCATTTGATGCTCAGGGGTTACTCCTGGCTAAGCGCTCAGAAATTGCCCCTTGCTTGGGGGGACCATATGGGACACCGGGGAATCGAACCTCGGTCCTTCCTTGGCTAGCGCTTGCAAGGCAGACACCTTACCTCTAGTGCCACCTCGCCAGCCCCTCAAGTTGATTTCTAAATTAAAGAAATTTTGTTTGGTTTTGGTTTTGAGCCACACCTGGTGACACAGAGGGGTTACTACTGGCTATGTGCTCAGAAATCACTCCTGGCTTTGGGGACCATATGGGATGCAGGGCATCAAACCACGGTCCGTCCTAGGTTAGCTCGTGCAAGGCAGACCCACTACTGCTTGTGCCACTGCTCCAGCCCCTAAAAAAAATTTTTAAAGGAAAATAAGGCAGGGCTTATGGGATAGGACACTTGCCTTGTACACAACCAACACTGATTTGGAGTGATATTGTCTCCTAAGCCCCACCTGGAGTAATCCCTGAGTGGAGAGCCTGGAGTAATTCTTGACTATAGTGAAGTGTACGCCATCCACCTCCACCCTCCCCACCCCACCCCAACCCCCCCCCCCCCCCCCCCGCAAACAAGGAAAATAAAGTAAATTCACCTCTCACATCTTTTCTGAGCTACCCATGTTTCTCCATTTCTACATCTGACTAAAGTTTGCTAAGAAACATGTGGTCTTCTTGGAAAACCTTCAGATATTTTACTTTTTTCTTTTTTTTTTTTTTTTTTTTGTTTTTTTTTTTTTTTGTTTGTTTTTGGGCAGCGCTGGCAGCCTCAGGGGTTACTCCTGACTTTGCGCTCAGAAATAGCTCCTGGCAGGCATGGGGGACCATATAGGATTCTGGGATTCGAACCACCATTGGTCCTGGGTCAGCTGCTTGACGGCAAATGCCCTACCATTGTGCTATCTCTCTAGCCCATATATTTTACTTCTGTCTTAAGATCCCTTGGGTTTTAACTCCAACCATCTCCATTTCTTTTTATTGGTTGGCAATACTAAGCATCCATCTTTCTCCTTTGTTTCACCATTATGTGCATCTTTCAAATTACCATCCTAATACATGACGTCACCTGGTTATTGCTTTCAAGACACTTTGAAGATCAATCCCTTGTAAGACTTTATAATGATCTGACTCATTTCCTGGTTTAAACTATGACGGCTTGTATTACTCACATCCGATGCACAGAAATAGTATGTGTGGCCCCCACCAGTCTGCAGGGCCCCCACCTTTGATGGACATGGCAGCTGTAAGGACAGTACCCAGAGCAGTGACCATGTCAGCACTACACCAGGGTTACAGGTTTGGGTACCAGCCAGTATCAGGGGCTAGTCGTAACTGGAGTCACTCAGCTGAGAGTGATTTAACACCAGAGAGTGATTCCCCACCCAACCCCTACCCCAAGCATTCCTTTCATTCTTCCCACCTGCAGGCTTGGCCAATCCCAGCATGACCTTCATTTGTCACTATGTCAATGTCACACCATGTGGTGGGGACAAAGAGTGACCCCTAGAGCAGCAAACTATCTGCCATTGATTTGATTTGTGGGCTTTGTCTCCTGCTCACCTGCTCTGTCTAGGGAAGGAAGGTGGCATGTGTTCCTGCCTGCTCTAGAGGGTGACCCCATCCTGCAGAACCCCTAACAGGGCTGTATGCTGGGCTCCCTGGTCAGAATTGGGTGCTCTCATATAAGTGCATTGCAGATGATTCCCCACCCCAGCCAGGAATCCCAGAACTCCTTTAAGCCTCAGGTAAACAAAGCCTTCCAGCTTTCTTGAGAATCTTGTCCAGATTCTGGCAGCTGAGTGGCTGAACTCAACTTTAGGGGAATGGGCAGAGTAAAAACTATCTGGGACCCAATCCTGAGAAAATCTGAGAATGAGTACTGCATGTTGCTGAGGCCTGGGCTGCGGTATGGCCCTGTCTGTGGACAGAGCTGGAGCTCCAGGAGGAGACGATTAAGAATGCAGTGAAACTGAGCATCCCCAGGAAGACCCACAAGCTGTACCCCACCCAGAGATTTGGGCAGCAGTGAAACACTCTGCTGGCAAGGGGGGAGGGGTGGGGAATGGGGGGGTAGTGGAATTCAGAGGATCCTGAACTGGAGAGTTACCTCTTGTATCCCCAGAGATAGTCCTCACCCCACCCATCCTTGTTCACCCAGCTGTCCCAGACCTCAGACGGCTGGGGGCTTGTGAGGATGTATCATCAGGAAGAAATTCTGATCTCTTAGAAATAAATATGGTGGGGGGCTGGGGCTGAGAGATGGCACAGTAGTCAACCCTGAACAGACCCCAGTTCAATTCCTGGCATCCCATATGGTCCCCTGATACTGCTAGGACCAATTTCTGAGTGCAGAAGCCAGGAGTAACCCCTGAGCACTGGGTATGGCCCAAAAATCTAAATAAATATATAAATGAATAAATAAATGTTGGGAGTGCACGGAGTGATAGCACAGCGGGTATGGCCTTGCATACAGCCAACTCAGGTTCAATCTTCAGCATCCCTTATGGTTCCCTGATACTACCAGGACCAATTTCTGAGTGCAGAAGCCAGGAGTAACCCCTAAGCACTGGGTATGGCCCAAAAACAAATAAATAAATAAATAAATAAATAAATAAATAAATAAATAAATAAATAAATAAATAAATTTGGGGGGTAGAGCACGGAGTGATAGCATAGCGGGTAGGGCGTTTGCCTTGCATACAGCCAACCCAGGTTTAATCTTCAACATCCCATATGGTCCCAAGCCCACCAGGAGTAATTTCTGAGTACAAAAACAGAAGTAATCCCTGAGCATCACTGGGTATGGTGAAAAAACAATACCCCCCCAAAAAAATGAACATGGGCAGGGTTGGTGGGATGAGGAGGGGGCACTGGGAAGAGGATGGATCTATTGTACAGCTGGTAGGGCATTCACCTTAGAGGTGGCCACCCAGGGTTCAATCCCCAGCATTCTGTATAGTCTCCAAGTCCCAAAAGAAAGAGGGAAGGAAAGAATAAAGGAAGGAAGGGAGGGAGGGAGGGAGGAAGGGAGGAGTCCATGTGCCCCTCATCCTGTCATCCCTTCTTTCCTATTCATTCCTCCTCCTCCACACAGACCAACCTGCTCCTTCTTCTGTATGAGTGTGCAAGACTTTTCACAAAGGCCTGGAGACAGAAGAAATGTGTGTCTGCCTGAGTGGAGGTGTCTAACCTGTTGGGCTTGGGCACAGTAATGGGCCTGCCTTATTTTAGAATCAGTCTTTACCCAAGTGAATGTTTCCATGATCCCCTCATCAGTGTAGTCTCAACTCTGACCCACATGGTAACATCCTACATCCCTGTATCCCCACTTTGGCCTCCACAGTAGTAACACAATGTGGAGTGGGGAACAGGGACTATGCCACTACCTAAACTCCTGTTTGGAAGCTCTGTGAAAAATAACCATGACAGGTCATTCAGTAGCAATTTTTAGGTGCTAACCCATGTAGAAACCTGTTCCTTTCAACTCTTCCTTCGTTTAATTATAGTCAGCAGGAAATAATTAGGAACAAAAGATTGAGCTTTGTTGCTAAATTGGAGTTTTCTTGCCGGACGTGAAGAATTCTGATTAAGCAGGGACAAAAATATGCTGCTAATTTTATAATAATCTATCAATATCTACATTCTAAAACTTCTACAAACTTCTTTTGTTTCTTTTTTTATTTTATTTTATTTTGGTTTTTGGGCCACAACCAGTGGTGCTCAGAACATACTCCTGGCTCTGCATTAAGGCATTACTCCTGACAGGTTCGAGGGGCTGTATGGGGTGCTAGGGATCAAACCAGGAGAGACCTCATGCAAGCCCTACCTGCTATACAGGAACTTCAGCCCCACTTTTCTTGTTCCTTACTGGCATTATAGTGACTGTTAAAAGAAACTTTGAATACTCAAGATTTTTCTATATTATTTTCTTGAAGGATGTGAAAAAAAATCTGATTTGGCTTCCTTATAAGATCTTCCTTTGCCCCTGATTACAGAATCTAGATGGAAGTTGGGGGACAAGTGGTGTTCAGGGGGCCCAAGGGTCCTCCTGGTACAGACAACTGGATAGACTCAAGGGTGTGGTACTGTTTACCCAGTGATGCCTGCCAGTGATTCCCTGGTCTCCTGCCAGTCTCGAGGCCTATAGGCTGCACTAGTAGTGCTTTGGGGAACATTTGATAATGGAGTAGATCCTCAGTAGCCTCATGCAAAGCCAGTACTTTAACCCCCTATATTATCCCTCAGCCCCAGAATACAGCTTTTTTTTTTTTCTTTTTTTTGGTTTTGGGGTCACACCCGGCAGTGCTCAGGGGTTACTCCTGGCTCCATGCTCAGAAATTGCTCCTGGCAGGCACGGGGGACCATATGGGACGCCGGGATTCGAATCGATGACCTTCTGCATGAAAGGCAAACGCCTTACCTCCATGCTATCTCTCCGGCCCCAGAATACAGCTTTTTTTCATTCTGTGCACTGAGAAAAGAGAGCACATTTATCTTCACATCCTTGTTTTCATTCCCAAGCTCTTATTGTTCTGACTCTCTGACTGTTTGCTTCCTAAAATATTGTTTATTTCATACTGAAATTAAACATCATCTAGGATTTATTTCTGGACTTGGCATAAACACAAGTGCACTCTCAGCTACGTGGTACAAACTTCTGCACTCTGGGTTCACAATGTCCTGCCTAGCCAGGAGACGTTATGATGGCAACTGGTGTACTTATCCTTCTCTAGCACATAAGCATTTGGAAAGTGATATTTTTAGCAGCAAATGATTATTCTTGAGGTTTCCTAAGAGTATGATGAGGGTTTGTGTAGCTTTTAAGAAACTTGACTTTGGTAACAAAAATAACACAAATTTGCTCTTTTAAAAATTTAAGTCACTTGGGGCCAGAATGATAGCACAGCAGTAGGGTATTTTCCTTGCACACAGACAATCTGGGACATACCAGGGTTCCATCCCTGGCATTCCATATGGCCCCCCAACCCTGCCAGGAGCGATTTCTGAGTGCAGAGCCAGGACCTGAGTGATAGCACAGCAGTAGGGCATTTGCCTTGCATGTGGCCAACCCCGGATGGACTCCCGTTTGATTTCTGGCATCCCATATGCCCCGCGCCCCCCCCCCCCCCGCCCCGAGCCTGCCAAGAGCGACTTCTGAGCCAGGAGTAATCCCTGAGCGCCACTGGGTGTGACCCAAAAATCAATCAATTAATCAAATAAAAACAGAAAGAAAAAGCAGTAAAAAGCAGTAATACCTGAAACAAAAAAGATTTCACTATGCTTTAATAACTATGCAATAACTCACTATGCAATAACTGGCAATAACTTAGCTTCAAAGTTTTTATCCGTGGTTTAGCTTTTACTTACAGGTATCCATCCTCACTCAGGGCCTCCTGATTTGGGCCACAGTAAGAGAAGCCATCAAGGGTGAAAAGACATTCAAATACTGTCAAAGAACAGGCTGTTCCAGGAGTCTGCCCACACAGCTGAGGTGCCAAACACAGTATCACAAAAGAACTGACAAGCTTAGGAAGCAGGGCCTGGGAATTCAGCCTGTAATCAGTAAAGGTAAAATAAAAAAAAGAGGGCAGAAAAATAAACCATAATCAGAATAGGCCAAGCACATTGATTTGACAAGTCCTTTGAACTTTTAAAACTTAAGACCGGATTTTGAAAACAGCTTAAAAGGAGAGAAAACATTTAGAGATGGTCAGATAAGAATGGTTTCCCCTCTCAGGCACTGGGAAGGAGGACCTGGGATGGAAACACAAAGGACTCAAAGGAACAAGCCTTTTTCCCTAAGAGAACAAGAAGGCATGGTGCAAGATAGTGGCCTGCTTTGGCATAGTCAAAGCTGTTCTAGCTGCCCCTGGAAAGGCTGAGAGATCTGAACACTGATGTGCTTAGCAACACTGGGACCAGGCTAGACGACTAGATGGGCAGGAGTTCATCTACAGGCAGGGGCATGGGGTCCAGATGTAGGTAAGCACTGAACCTGACTTGGGCAGCTAATGCCTATAATACTGCTAGCAAAAAGGATTCTGGGCCTTTGTTATCAGTTTATATAGATGCAAAAGACATACATATATGTAAATATATATCTGTGCAGATATCAACAGGGAAATCAGGACACTTCATGAGAGTTGAAATGAGACAGCCATGCCTATGAGAGAAATGGGGTAGAGAGCTAAAGTCCTAGCAGAGTGGGGCATATCAAGTTTATCCCCGCTATATCCTTTGCTGAGAAAGTGCCCTCTGATATGTAAAAGGGAGTCAACAGCATAGACATTCAGCCAGTCAGCCCTGGATTTCAATTCCCACAATTCAGGTATCCACTCAAGATCTTTTTGCTTGTTTGGTTGATTGGGTTTTTTTGGTTTTTTTTTTGGTGGGGGGGAGCAGGGGCTATACCTGGCAGCCCCTCAGGAGTTACTCCTGGCTCTGCACTCAGAAATCGCTTCTGGCAGGCTAGTGCGGGACTTTTTGGGTTGCTAGGAATCAAATCCGATCTGTCCCAGGTCGGCCACATGCCAGGCAAACACCCTACTGCTATGTTATCGCTCCGGCCCCTCAAGATCTTTTTTTTTTTTTTTGGTTTTTGGGCCACACCCGGCGGTGCTCAGGGGTTACTCCTGGCTGTCTGCTCAGAAATAGCTCCTGGCAGGCACGGGGGACCATATGGGACACCGGGATTCGAACCAACCACCTTAGGTCCTGGATCGGCTGCTTGCAAGGCAAACACCGCTGTGCTATCTCTCCGGGCCCTCAAGATCTTTTTTTAATCAGCCTTTTTCAATCCATATATCCAGAATCAAACAGGATGCTTTCCCTGATTCAGTCCAGGTACTGGCATTTCTGAGGGTACTCCTGGGTAGCATAGAGGAAGCACAGAAGCAGACTGAGACCTCCAGGATTCCAGTCTCATGCTTTAAACAGCCATGTGGCCTGAGGAAATCTGTTGTTTTCTCCTCAAAGGGAGGATACTAACAGCACCTCCAACCCAATATTGTGGGCACTGAATTACTGAGAAAGCAGGGATTGGAGTGACAGTACAACAGATAAGGTATTTGCTTGGCATGCAGCCAATCCAAGTTCCATCCCCAGCATCGCATATGATCCCCTGAGCCCATTCAGTAGTGATTCCTGAATGCTGAGCCTGGAGTAAGCCCTGAATACAGCCTAGCAACAAATAAACAAACAAAAAAAAAACACCTTGAATTACTGAGAAAGTAGAAATACCATAACGCCCACCATAATGCATAGTGAGAGTTCACCAAAGTTAGCTGTTATTACTTTCATATTGTTCTTGTTGTTAAAGTAATAACTTTGAATATTTTTTCAAAGACTGCATTTTATCTTTTGTTATTTTGTTTGTTTGTTTGTTTAGTCAATTTCTTGGGCCTGAGCAATAATATAGCTGATAAGGAGCTTGCCTTGTATGCAGCCAACTGGGTTTGATCCTCAGCACCCCAGATGGTCCTGAGTCAGGTGATTCCTGAGTCAGAGCCAGAAGTAAACTCTGAGCACTGCTGGGTGTAGTCCAAAAAACAAAAATAAAATCTTCTGACTCACTGACCAGAGGAATTTTTGCGGGGGGAGGGTTACACCCAAAAGCACTCTTGATTTACTCCTGACTTGGGGGACCATATGGGATGCCAAGAATCGAACCTGGATCAGTCACATGCAAGGCAAATGTCCTACCTGTTGTGCTATCATTCTGGCCTAACGAAGGGAAATTTTTGGTCAAGACATTTAAATTATAGCATTTTTGTTATTTGAGGCATTTTTCAAATTAAGTATTTCCACCTTTTCCCACCCACCTTAGTAATATTATTGATAATTAACTATTCAATTTTGAAATCACATGTCCCCCTGAAGTAGAAAAGATATAATGTTTGAATTGATCATCCAGTTTAAAAACTAATTGGAGGGAAATGAACTTTTTTTTTTTAACTATCACAGATGTTACAGCTAAGTATATATTTGCGTATTCTCTTCGAGGCAGTTCTTTGTTTCAGAAGTGATAGGAAAAAATGCAACAATAATATCAGGGTTATGTTAAAGGCTATCCATTCAAACATATGATGTTAATCATCTAGGTGTTAACTATTGTCTGGATTCCAGGATTCAAAATGAGTGAGACACAGACCCTAGCTAGATATTCACATTCAAATAAGATGGACCTACTACTAGATAAGCTTCACTGACCCTGTTTGCTATAGGACAGGAGTGGCGAACAAGTTCAATACAAAGAGCCAAATTTTAAACTGAGAGTCAGAGAGCCACACCACACAGTGACCTGCCAAAACAGACAAACACTCACACAAAAGCATATAATTTTAACAATAGTATATTAAACACATATTGCATTTTGCCATTTTGAGTGAGGGTAAAAATCCTGTTCGCCACCCCTGCTATAGGACTTCTAGTCAAGAAGTATGGTGAGAGGCCAGAGTGATAGCACAGGGGATAGGACGCTTTTCCTGCATGTTGTTGACCGAGGCTCAAGCCCTGGCATCCCATATGCTTCCCAGAGCACTACCAGAAGTGATTCCTAAGTGCAGAGCCAGAAATAACCCTGGAACACTGCTGAATGTGGCCGCCCCCAAAAGGAAGTATGGTGAGGGGCTGGAAGATGGCTCACTGGACTGAGCACATGCTTTGTATCCTAGAGGTTAGGGTTCATTATCCAACACTACATGGTCCTCTGGGAACCAGGAGTAACCAGAGCCCTGAGCCAGGAGTAACTCATGAGTATTGCCCTGTGTAACCCAAAAGTCTAATAAACTGAAGTACAGCAGGAACCCCAGTTTCCAAAGTTGCTAAGAGTAGGGGCTTTTCTTTCTCTCCTCCCCCACCCTTATCTCACACACACAGTTCCTTAAACATATTTGCAAAGCTCTGCAACTTTATAATCAACATTATGACATGTTTATCTTATTTAGAATCACTTCCATTTCTCTCAGACCTGCCAACCTGTAATCTGTTCTCTTTTTGTTTATTTTATTTTTTGTTTTGAGACCACATCCAGTGGTGGTTCATGGCTTACTACATTCAGGAATCACTCCTGGTGGTGCTTGGGGGGAACCATATGAGGAGCCAGGGATCCAACATGAATCAGCTATGTGCAAGGCAAACTATAATATTGCTCTCTCCCCTAATCTGCTTTCTGTCTCTATGGATAAACCTATTCTGCGTATTTTTCCTAAATGTAATCAATAAGTGGCTTTTTAAGTCTTTTTTTCTATTTAGTATTTGGTGTCAGGGCTCATTCATGATACATTTTCTATATGTACTTTATTCCTATTGACAGCTAAATAGGGTTCTATTACATGTACCACATTTCTTGATCAGTTGAAGACATTTGACTTGCTTTTACTAATTATTTTATTTTATTTTTTTTATCTTTATTTAAACACCGTGATAACAAACATGATTATAGTTGTATGATTACAATCATGTAAAGAACACCCCCCTTCACCAGTGCAACATTCCCACCACCAATTTCCCAGATCTCCCTCCTCCCCACCCCCCTACACCTGTACTCGAGACAGGCTTTCTACTTCCCTCATTCATTCACATTGTTATGATTTACTAATTATTTTAAATAGCTCTGCCTATGATGCTTATGTGTGAGTTCTGGTGAAAATATTTGTTTCCAAATCTCTTGGATGCCTACTTAGGAATAGAATTGTTGTTGGGCCTAGAGAGATAGCACAGTGGCATTTGCCTTACAAGTAGCCGATCCAGGACCAAAGGTGGTTGGTTCGAATCCCAGTGTCCCATATGGTCCTTCCTGCCTGCCAGGAGCTATTTCTGAGCGGACAGCCAGGAGTAACCCATGAGCATCGCCGGGTGTGGCCCAAAAACCAAAAAAAAAAAAAAAAATTGTTGGGTTTATGGTAATTCAATATTTAATGTTTGGAGCTCGGGAGGGCCTTGATTTAGGGATCACATTCCTTGGTGCTTAGGGGCTATTCTCAGCTCTGTGCTTGTGGGTGAATCTTGACTGCATGCAAGGGACGGTGCAATGTGGGATTCTGTATGCAAATCATGCTCCCCTAAGCCTGGAGTAACTTGTACCCCAAAGAAAAAGGAAAAAAAATACTAAAGCAAACAAACTTAAAAAAGGGGTAAGTTAATCATAAATAATTTATGAGTCCTACTCATAAATTAGGCCTTATATGATAAGGACTGAAAAAATAGTTAAAGAGTCCAGTGAAAAGGTCCCCATGGCTCTTTAGGATAGAAGGGGCAAATGAAGAAGAGGAAGAGAACGCCACACCACAGACCAGGCTTAGACCAGGTTACATTCACAGGCTTGAATTCTGATGCCACTTTTATCTAAAGCATAAGCTCAGTAACTTACGTCTGAGCTTTACTGAAATTTTTCAACTGCAGAAAATTGTTCATCCCTAGAACTGGGGCTGACCCCTGATGATTTGTTGGCAGATCCTGGTTTTTTGGCAAGTGCTAAGGCCAACCTGAGGTTGGGTTGTGATGTCCTGGACATCACTCACTTCTTCCGTCCCAACAGGAAATCCTGATTTCTTTTTGTTTGGGGGAAGTCTGCTGACAAACACATTCATGGCTCCTTTTCCGCTGGTGCCACGGGAAATTCCACACCACAAGTGTGCAGCTCCTACCCCTAATTTGAGCATACCCGTGCTATGACTCAGCGTGGCACTTGCCAAGCCCTGGCAGCTATTTTTAGTTTTTGTTAATATTTTAAATGCTTGCTTGAGCCTGCAGGATGACTATTTCTACCCAGACTTTGAATATACATAGACTTTCAAATGAAAAATAGAAGGTGCTGTTCTTAGGGGAAAGAATACTTCTCTTACATTCCTTATAGAACAACTAAGGATTATAAACTATTTCACAAAACATTTCACAGGGGCTGAAGAAATAGTGTAGCAGGTAGGCCACTTTTCTTGAATGCATCCAACCCAGGTTTGATACCCAGTACCCCATATGGTCCCTTGAGCTCTACTAGGAGTGACCACTGAACACAGAGCCAGGAGTAAGCCCTGAGTAACACTGGATATGGCCTAAAAATTTCTCATCATCACCACCACCACCACCAAATTTAAAAAAAAAAGAGAACATTGTATAGGCAGTTGAAGAGAGGGATTAATTAGAGAAAGGATTTGTTCCTTACTGTTTTTAAGTAATATCAAAACTCCACAGAGTAATTTTTGAAAATACTATGCCAACTTTTTTTTTTGTTTGTTTGGTTTTTGGGTCAACCTGGCAGTGCTCAGGGGTTACTTCTGGCTCCACACTCAGAAATCGCTCCTGGTTGGCTCGGGGGACCTATGGGATACCACGATTTGAACCGATGACCTTCTGCATAAAAGGCAAATGCCTTACCTCCATGCTATCTCTCCAGCCCCATGCCAACTTTTTTTAACCAAAGAGTGAGGTGTAACCATTATGTGAAGCCTTCTTTTTCATTCTGTCCATATGACAAATATCACTCATTAGGGGCTGGAGCTATAGCACAGCAATAGGGCGTTTGCCTGGCACATGGCCAACTCAGTACGAACCCTAGTTCAATTACCAGCATATCCATATGGTCTCCTAAGGCCGCCAGGAGCAATTTCTGAGTGCAGAGCCAGGAGTGACCCCCTGAGCGCTGCCGGGTGTGGCCCAAAAAACAAACAAACAAAAATATATCACTCATTACTTCTCATTATTTAATTGTCTTTGGTGCAGGGTAGGATGCATGGAAAACTCACAGGTATGCTTAAAATTTAATAGTCCATGACTACAAAATATAGTACAACAGATTGCCTTGTAAATCGGCCAGCCAGGGTTCAGTCCCAGTATTTCATATGATCTCCTGAGCACTACCAAGAGTGACCCTGACTGCACAGCCAGAAGTAATTCCTGAGCATTGCCAGATGTAGCTAAAAACCAAAATAAAAAAATTATCAATGGTCCAGAATCAGAGAAATGTACAGTGGGTAGGGCCCTTGCATTGCATCAGGCTGAATCTAGTTCAATCCCAGCACCCTATATGGTTCTCTGAGCACCACCAGGAGTAATCCCTGAGCACAGTTGGGTGTGGCCCCCAAACAAACAAAATTTATTGGTCCAAATTTATACCTAAACCATGACACAGTGTTGCAAAATGCAGACATACAATATTTAACCTTCTGTACCTGAAGATAAAGCTTCATTATTTGATCCCCTTTTCTCAGCATTACTCATATGAGATATTATTGCTTTATCACTGTGCCACATATGCATTGTCTTTAGATCCATCCTATGCCTAGATTCCCATTTTTTTCTTAATAACTTTTGGTGACTGTTTCCTTGGTAGCAATGGTATTAAGGTCCCAACTATTTTTTTTTGTTGGTTTTTTTTTTGTTGGTTTTTTGGGCCACACCCGGCAGTGCTCAGGGGTTATTCCTGGCTGTCTGCTCAGAAATAGCTCCTGGCAGGCACGGGGGACCATATGGGACACCGGGATTTGAACCAACCACCTTTGGTCCTGGATCGGCTGCTTGCAAGGCAAACACTGCTGTGCTATCTCTCCGGGCCCTTAAGGTCCCAACTCTTAACTACCCATGAGCATAAGGACCAGCACTTAGTATTTCCAACTGTGTCCATTGGTAATCATTGCTCATAATCCACTCATAGAAACAGCACAAGTGGTCATTGAAAGTCTTGTTTTCATAAGCACCCTGGGGCTGCAAGGCTGTTAGGATACCAGGATAATGAGCTGTTGAATCTTATTCTCACAAAGAAGTTACTTTATTCCTGCTGTGAGGGTGGATGTTGAGAAGCAAACTAAAACAGGCGGGACCACTGGCAGGTGAACCCATCATGCGCAGTTTAGCTTTCACTGGAAGGAAGGTGCATGTTTCACCCTATGGTGTCTGAATGTGGCTTCTTCATCTGCCCTCCCTCACTTTGTGACTGTGGATCCCCTTTGGGTCATGTGACAATAGTGACAGTGTCTCTGCACCACCCAGAAATATGCGTACAATGTGCAATTCAGTGCACTAAGCAGTCTGGGCTCAAGGCTCATGGTGCATCCACAAGTCACTGGTAAATATATTGCTTCTCTGTTTTCCACTTAAGTGACAGCATGAGGAACAGAATTATTCCTCACCTCAATAATTATGCAATTGAGATTATAAATTAAATTTGGGAATGAAAGAAAAACTGTGATAACTATTAAATTGAAATACAATAATGCTAATAGTCACAGTTTGATGCTTTTCACATATTTTTAAACTTATTTCTCTCTCACAATAGCTTAGAGGTTGGAACTACATTCTAATTCTGTGAAGGTAAGAATCCACCCTTGGGCCCGGAGAGATAGCACAGCGGCGTTTGCCTTGCAAGCAGCCGATCCAGGACCAAAGGTGGTTGGTTCAAATCCCGGTGTCCCATATGGTCCCCCGTGCCTGCCAGGAGCTATTTCTGAGCAGACAGTCAGGAGTAACCCCTGAGTAATGCCGGGTGTGACCCAAAAACCAAAAAAAAAAACAAAAACAAAAACAAAAAACAAAAACAAATCCACCCTTGAGGCTGGAGAGATAGCATGGAGGTAAGGCATTTGCCTTTCATGCAGAAGGACGGTGGTTTGAATCCCGGCATCCCATATAGTCCCCTGTGCGTGCCAGGGGCGATTTCTGAGCATAGAGCCAGTAGTAACCCCTGAGCACTGCCGGGTGTGACCCAAAAACCAAAAAAAAAAAAAAATCCACCCTTAATCCATAGCAAGTAAACTCACTAGTTTCAAAGATATCTCCCCACCAGTCTTTATAGCTGAGTGAATTGGGGAACCCTCTGACTTTCTTTTTGATCCACAGAATTTCACAAAAGTGATGCAATAGGACTTCCTAAGTCTAAATTACAAGGTTCTGGATGGACCTCTTGGCAATCTCATTCTGGGGAAGCCCAACCATGTTAAAAATCTGATTACCAGCTCCAGAAAAACAGCACAGTGGGAAATGAACTTGCCTTGCAAGCAGCTGACCTGGTTTGATCTTAGGCTTCCCATATGGTCCCCTGAGTTCTGCCAGGAGTGATCCTTAATAACAGAGCAGGAGTAAGCTCTGATGATAGCCAGGTGAAGTCCCAAGCTCCCTATCCCACCACCACCAAATAAAAAGTTAAGCTACTCTGAGACCACACATAGAAAGGCCCAGGGGCTCGGAAAGCCTCTGTCCATGATAACAGGCCAGTGAGCTGTTGAGGGCAGGGGCGGGCGGAGGTTCTGGGAACACCCACCCCAGTGAACTAGGGGGGCAGTGGCAGGGGGCCTCCACCCTACCTGCCATCTCTTGCCTCATTGTGAGGACCAACCAATGGAGCCCAGTCAACCTCAGGCCAAAGAATCAATGACGGCTTAAACCATTAAGTTCTAAGGTGGCTGATTACCAGTAGCACTAAGAAGTAGCTGGGCAAGATTCACTGCACACAACTTAGTGCCAGAACATATGTTGAAACCATAGGAGAGTAGGAAATAAAGCAGGAAGAAGGTAGGAAACCCCTACCAGTCTCACGCATACTTACACACACACTCTCATACACATACACTCACATACACTCAGAAACTCACACTTCAACACTCACACTCACACACAACCCCCACCCACACATTCATATACTCACACATGCATACACACAGTCGCACATCCATATACTTAAGCACAGAATTCTAGGCTGCAGTAGGAAAGGATGTCACTAGTGGCCAAGAGTTTATGTGTAATTGAAGCTCTTCCTTTACAAACCCCAATTTCCTGGGCTTTTTCTTCAGCAGTTTTTGGTAGAAATTTTTGGGAAAGATAGTACCCAGCCCCACATTCCACTCAGAAGAGAGTGGAAAGGGGAAGGTTTTCTTACTGAGTGTCTGCCTTGTACACATCACACCTGCCTCCAGCCTCCTCTTTTAGATACCTGTTTTGTGGCAGGTCAGAGTACCTTAATTTTAGCATGATGGGCCTGACAGCTGCCTTCCTAGGGCAGACACTTGGAGAGAGGGAGACAGATGAATCCCCGTGCAAAACCAACATATACTGAACCAAGAGAAGAAAAGTTTGCCAATCCCCTGCATGGGGCCCCATGATTCTATGGGGAGGCCTCTCTGAGAAGGTGGCAGTGGAGCTCAGACACCAGAGATAAAGAGTCTGGCCTGCAGAAGTGGAAAAGCATGGCAGGAGGCTGGGCCTATATTATGAGGGCCGGAGGCACAACCAGACTTAACAGGTTCAGGACAAGCTGGAGAGGGTCAGGTGTAGGGACCAGTGAGGTGACAGAAATCTGATATAAGCCGTGGGCCTGATGGAGGCATGGTGGCTTCATAGTCTGCGGACAACAGGAAGCCATTGAAGTATTATCTTATTTAGCCTTTCTCAATTGTTCCAAGTTATCATAATGAACATCCCGGACTGCATTCAGTCTGGGCCACTGCTGATTTCTGTGGGCGCCTTGCTACTTGGTCCTCTATCCTTCTGTCTGACTGTTCTAGGGTTCCCCTCTTTCCACATTCTCCCTACTCTGCCATGGAGACTGTGAAGAATGTGCCACACCAAGGACTCCACATAGAACAGGCAGCCCAGGGCCTGGCGCTGGTCCTGACAGCTGCCCATGCAGGGCTTCTCATTCATTGCTGGAGCATGCAGGCCAGCTTTCTACTGACCCACTGCTCTACTTTCCAGCCCCAGCAGTATCCCCTACCTGCACCTCAAAGAGTTCTTGCCACCACTCTGGTTGGAGACAGAGGATGCCAGTGAGATTGATGGGGTCTTGGGTGAGGAGATGGGTATCCAGCTGTGAGATGGATGCTGGAATTTACCAACCACCCCTCCCTAAACCAGGGCTTTGCAGGGCACTCTCAAGCGCTCACTCTGTCAGTGCTTTCTAGCCTCTGAGTGAGACACCCTCTGCCTGTGCTCCCACCCCATGTAGGATCACCCTTCAACCATTTAATCCCTTCAACCTGACAGCAAGGTGGGCTTTTTAGAGACCTCCTAAAGAAAAATAAAGACGGCACTTTAATTTCTTTTTTCTTTTCTTGGGTTTTATTGAAACACCATGATTTACAAAGAAGTTCATAATAGAATTGTTTCAGTCATACAATGTTCGAATGCCAGTTTCACCACCAATATCCCCAAGTTCTCTCCCATCCCCAACTTGTCTCTATGACAGGCATATAACAAACTTGTAACACCTTTCTTCTTTTTTTTTTTTTTTTTGGGGGGGGTCACACTCGGCAGCACTCAGGGGTTACTCCTGGCTCTATGCTCAGAAATTGCTCCTGGCAGACTTGGGGGACCATATGGGATGCCGGGATTTGAACCACCGTCCTTCTGCATCTAAGGCAAACGCCTTACCCTGTGCTATCTCTCCAGCCCCAACTTTTAACACTTTAAGTCATTTTTTTTTTTTTTTTTGGTTTTTGGGCCACACACTCCTGGCTATGCGCACAGAAGTCGCTCCTGGCTTGGGGGACCATATGGGACACCGGGGGATTGAACCGAGGTCCATCCAAGGCTAGCGCAGGCAAGGCAGTCACCTTACCTCTAGCGCCACCGCCCGGCCCCACTTTAAGTCTTTTTTTTTTTTTTTTTTTTTTGGTTTTTGGTTTTTGGGTCACACCCGGTGGTGCTCAGGGGTTACTCCTGGCTGTCTGCTCAGAAATAGCTCCTGGCAGGCACGGGGGACCATATGGGACACCGGGATTCGAACCAACCACCTTTGGTCCTGGATCGGCTGCTTGCAAGGCAAACGCCACTGTGCTATCTCTCTGGGCCCACTTTAAGTCATTTTTAAAGAGAGCTCTTGGGTCTGGAGAGATAGCACAGTGATAAGGCATTTGCCTTGTACACATCTGATCCAGGATAGACAGTGGTTCAAATCCTGGCATCCCCTATGGTCCTCTGAGCACGGAGCCAGGAGTAATCCCTGAGTGTTGCTAGGTGTGACCCAAAATTCAAAAAATAAATTTAAAAAAAGAGAGAGATTTTATTTATACTTTTATACAATTAATAATTTCATTGCTTGGGATCGTAGTGATAACAAGGCAATAGGGTATTTGCCTTGCATGTAGCCGACCCGGAACGGACCCAGGTTCAATACCTTGTCCCCCGAGCCTGCCAGGAATGATTTCTGAGCACAGAGCCAGAAGTGACCCTTAAGCGCCACCAGGTGTAGTACCAACTCCCCACCCCCCTGCAAATAATAATAATTTCATTGCTTTCTATCTCCACTGTTGAATTTGTGATCCCCCATCTCTGTGCTCCAGGAGGGGGTCTCTCCAGAGTAATGGGCGGAAGGTTAGTTTAGAATATAGGCCTAAGACATTTTTTTCCACTTATCTCCCACCTACCAACTGGGAAACTCCAAGTGACTCCACTTCTTCAAACCTCAGTTTTCCCTGTAAAGTGAGAGGAGATTTAGTTTTCCTTGGAATCATAGAGTCGAGGCCTCGATGCTCAGATACCAATTGTGACACACACAGGGGTCAGGAAGGACAGAACATCCCCCTAGGATTTTCTTCCCTCCTGCCATGAGAGTGAAATGGTATGGTGCAGGCAAGATATGAGGGCCCTGGAGGAGAACCTGGTCTAAGTCAATCCTGGCACTTCAACTTGAACTGGGACCCAGGTCTCACAGCTACAAAGTGAGGGAATTCACCACACACACACACACACACACACACACACACACACACACACACACACACACACACACACACACACACACACTGGATTGTTTGAAGGGAGAGTGGAACTATTGATAGAAACCATTTAGTATCCGATTCTGTTGGTTATTTGATGGAGACAGGGGTTCCAACTGGATTCAAGGAGCCCAAGTGGCCCCATAATAAATTCTCCCAGATTAGCTCAGCCAAGCACTCTGGGGCTCCCAAGGGAGAACAGATGATGACCGAGCTCTGGAACACACATAGACCTTGCTCTTTCAGGAGCCTAACAGAGGAAGTGGAACAGTCAGGAGAAAATGGGGCTATGGAAAGCCTGGGGAGTGCAGGCAGGATTGGGGTGTGAACCTGCAGAAGAGAAAGACCAGGAGTTGAGTCCCTGCGTCCAAGGATCCCTCTTCCATCTTTTTTTTTTTTTTTGAGGTTTACGCCCAACATGCTCTGATGTTACTCCCAGCTCAGTACAGAGGAACTCCTGGCAGTTCTCTTTTTTTTTTTTTTTTTTTTTTTGGTTTTTGGGTCACACCCAGCAGTGCTCAGGGGTCACTCCTGGCCCTATGCCCAGAAATCGCTCCTGGCAGCCTTGGGGACCATATGGGATGCTGGATTTTGAACCACCATCCTTCTGCATGCAAGGCAAACGCACTGCCTTCATGCTATCTCTCCAGCGCCATTCCCGACAGTTCTTGAGGGACCATATTGGATGCTGGAGATCGAACCCAGGTCAATCACATGCAAGGCAAATGCCTTATCTGCTGTATTGTCTCTCCAACCTTTCATCCTTTTTAAGCACAAAAGTCTTTCTGATATACAGGGATGACAGACATTACATGTGGGCCTTCAGGGTCTAATAGCCACTTTCTGCTTGAAGCCAAATGTTTGTGTAAAGCACGGGTCAGAGTGTTTGCCCAGCACTTCTCCTTCCTTGAGTGCTCTCCATAGCAGCTTGGAGTATGTACACACTGGAGAGAACAACAAGGCCACAAATGTCAGAGTGCAGCACACATTCTACCTACACCCTATGCTGGCCCTGGCCAGACTTTGTCAGAGAGGTCCCTTGAGTTTCCTCTCAGAGCAGGGTGTCCTCGCACACTGGGCTGTGAGCCTTGGTATAGGCACCTGTGGGAAGTTTCCTCCTCTAGTCTCCGGTAGAAGGGTGGAGCATACTTTTTCAATCTTCCACAGACAGTACTGCTGCAGGGAATCATGAGCTCGGCTACCTAAGGCCAGTATATACAGTCTGCATGGTCAAGTGCAAGCATATCTTTCAAACATGTTCTTGCGAATTTAATTACTGATTCAAGAGTATCTGCAATCTTTAATCTTTTTACTGTGTTTGCTGATGCCAAAATGCCCTCCCTCAAAATAAAGGGGGGGGGGGGCAGTCAGAGCAGTGGTGCAAGCCGTAGAGCATTTGCCTTGTACGTGTTAACCTAGGACGGACTGTGGTTCTATCCCCCGGCGTCCCATATGTTCCCCCAAGCCAGGAGCAATTTCTGAGTGCATAAGCCAGGAGTAAGCCCTGAACATAACTGGTGTGGCCCAAAAACAGAAAAGCAAAACAAAACAAGACAAAAAACAAAATGCCCGCCTTGAGAGATACACCTATGGTAGTTACCTTTCCACCACAGCACAAATAGCTTGTTTCCAGAAAAGATAGAACAGTGGGTAAGGCACTTGTTTTGCACGAAGCTTCCCCTAGTTCAGGGGTCAGCAACTTTTAAGACATAAAGAGGCACTTGGACTCCTCTCTGAATGGGAAAAAAATCTGGGAGCCACAAAACCATCGAGGCATTTAATGAAGAATTAATCTGAAGGGAAAAAAAGAACTTTTCACTTAGCAATGTAAAATATATTTGTGCAAATTAATAGCCAATTAAAATATTTAAGTGATACTGTTCCCCACCCGCCCCCCTGCTATCAGTCCTGCTGTCAGAACTGCAAAGCTTCAAAAGAGCCTCATGTGGCTCTGGAGCCACAGGTTGCCAACGTCTGCCCTAGTTAAATCCCCATCATCCCTATGGTTCCCTGAACCTTCCAGGAGTAATCCCTCAGTACAGAGTCAGAAGTCCTGAATATAGTTTTTGGTGTGGCCCAAAAACAAACAAACAAAAAGCCTTTTTCCCTTATACCGCCTGACTCGGGCCTTGCCAGCCTGATCACTGGTTATTGCTTTATCTGGTATATTAGTTGCGTCTCATCATTTCAATGTTTATCATCTGTCAGTCTCATGGGCCATTTCTTTTTTTTTTTTTTTTTTTTTTTTTTTTTTTTTTTTGTTTTGTTTTGTTTTTGGGCCACACCCGGTAACGCTCAGGGGTTACTCCTGGCTATGCACTCAGAAGTTGTTCCTGGCTTGGGGGACCATATGGGACGCCGGGGGATCGAACCGTGGTCCGTCCAAGGCTAGTGTAGGCAAGGCAGGCACCTTACCTTTAGCGCCACCGCCCGGCCCCTCGTGGGCCATTTCTTCATGTCTTTTTTCAGAGCATACCCACCCCAACGATAATTGGCCATTTGGAAATACTGTGGTTAATTATATGGACTTTTATTTGGTAAATAAGTACCCTGTTTTCTAGGAATACAAAAACACAATACAAAAATGCCCTCTTGGGCCAGAGAGATATAGCACAGCAGTAGAACATTTGCCTTGTATGGAGCTGATCCAGGATGGATGGTAGTTTGAATCCCGGCATCTCATTAGGTCCCCCTTGCCTGCCAGGAACAATTTCTGAGTGCAGAGCCAGGAGTAACCCCTGAGCACTGCCGGGTGTGACACAAACCAACAATAACAACAAAAACAATAAATAAGGATTTCAGTGTGGAAACATATCATATCTACTGATTCCATCGGGCTTTCTTTTTTTTTTTTTTTTTTTTTTTTTTTTTTTTTTTTTTGGTTTTTGGGTCATACCTGGCAGCGCTCAAGGGTTACTCCTGGCAGGCTCAGGGGACCATATGGGATTTGATCCACTGTCTTTCTGCATGCAAGGCAAATGCCTTACCTCCATGCTATCTCTCCGGCCTCCCCATCTGGCTTTCTTTCTGGAACCTTAACCCAGAAACCGCCAGCTCTGGGGCCGGAGAGATAGCATGAAGGTAAGACGTTTGCCTTGCATGGAGAAGGATGGTGGTTCAAATCCCGGCATCCCACCAAAAGAAAAAAAATAAAGAAACCGCCAGCTCTGAGCGAGTATTTGGCTGTAGAGATGAACCCATAACAAGCATTGCTAGAGTTAGTCTTTATGGTTGGCTGATGTCCAGATTCTCTTGGGACACTCACACAGCACTGGGAATGTTTAAAGAGAGGAACAGGGCAGGGCACAGAGTTCCCCGGTAAGGAGTTCTGATCAGATCCAGCCCTTTCATTGGTCAAGGGTCAGATCAAGCCTTGCTGGTCCCAAACTGGGTTTGTCTTGTTTGGCATATCTCTAAAAAGTTGAGGCTGGGGTTTCAGAGCTAGGAAATGGTTAGGGTACTTGGTCATCCTATATGGCCCCCTAAGCATTACCAGGACTAATTCCTGAGCAGAGTCAAGAGTTACCAGGTCTGGCCCCTAATTAAACCCCCAAAATGTTTAATTAAAAAAAATTAGTTGGGCCGGAGAGATAGCATGGAGGTAGTGCATTTGCCTTACATGCAGAAGGACGGTGGTTCGGATCCTGGCATCCCATATCGTCCCCCGAGCCTGCCAGGAGCGATTTCTGAGTGCAGAACCAGGAAAAACCCCTGAGTGCTGCCAAGTGTGACTCAAAAACCAAAATAATAATAATAATAATAATAATAATAATAATAATAATAGTCAATTGTAGCTGGGGGCCAAAGCAATACAAAAGCAGATAGGGTGCTTATGTTGCACACTACAGGCCCAGGTTTAATCCCTATCATCCTATATGGTCCCCCAACACAGGAAGGAAAGGAACGAAGGAAGGCTAGTTGAAGCTGGAACCACCACTGTCTCTGACTCTTCTAGAATGCTAGAGACAAGCTGCTCTTCAAAGGGGCCATCAGAGGCCTCATTCACCTGGGTGGAGTCTGTATACTATTGGCATGTTGCCTCAAGAAAATCCAATACAAGTACAAAGTGACTCTGATTTATTGGTGTATTGTGTGAGATGTTCTTACCCGGAGTACACAAAGCCCACTTGGAAAATGAGAGATGGGCAATTTGTCTGTGTGTGCAGCTGACTCCTAAGCCCTATTCATCACGGTCTTGGAAGTTTGACTTCTCCACGATCCGTGATGATCTCCCATTATGTGTGTTTCCTCTGGAGTCTCTTCTGGCACAGAATTGTTTCCAAAAGTCTCAGGACAACTAAGTACCCACCTGGAAACCCTACAAGAGCCTTCAGGCTCAAATACATGAGTTCAATGAATCTAGTGTGATAAGATAAGCTTGTAGCTAGGTAATGTTAATGTTATCAGAGAATGACTCAGTCCTTGTTCCTATCCCCTCCACAATGCTGTTCTATTTTTTAGGGGAGGGCATATTTGACTCATACCTGGCATTGCTCAGGGTCATTCGTGGTGGTGTTCACAGGACCATGCAGTGTAGGAGTTCAAACTCAGACTCCGCACCCTTGCACGCTTCACATGCAAAGCCTGTACTAAGCCCATTGGACCATCTCTCCAGACCCCTACTTCTGCTTCTTTTGGTTTTGTTTTGTGATTTTTGTTTTGGAAGGAGACCACACCCAGCAATGTTCAGGGCTTACTCCTGCCTCTGTGCTTAGGGATCACTCCTAGGAAGACTCTGGGGACCATATGAGATACCAGAGATCAAACTCAGGTCAATCACATGCAAGGCAAGCACCTTGCATGTGATACTGAATCTCTGGCCCCACATTTTGGGGTGTGGGGTGGGCTACATTCATCAGTGCTCAGAGCTTACTCCTGGCTCTACTCAGGGATCACTCCTGCTTGGGCTCAGGGGACCATAGATGATGACAGGGATCAAATCTGGGTTGAGCTCATGAAAGTACATGTCTTACTTGGTGTACTATCACTCCATCACTCCAGTCCAAGTTTTGTGGAATTTGTGTGTTTGCACATGTGCATCGAGGTGGCAGGGGGCTCACACCCAGCTGTTCCCTGGGCTTACTCTTGGCTCTGCACTCAGAGATCACTCCAGCTCTTGGCAATGCTCAGGGAATAATATGAAATAGTAGTGATTGAACCAGCAAAGCAAATGTCCCACCTATTGTATTATCACTCTGGTCCCAGTTTTAATTTTTGTTTGTTTGTTTGATTGGTTTTGGGGTCACACCCAGTGATGCTCAGGAGTTACTTCTGGCTTTGCACTCAGGACTTACTACTGGCAGTGCTCAGTGGACCATATGGGATGCCAGAGATTGAACCCACATGGGAAGCAAATGCTATCTCTGTTATTTATTTCTCTGGCCCAGTTTTGCAGTGCTGGTTCTATAGTTGACTGAGCTATACTAACTACTTGAGATCTGTACTATACACAGACACTGAGCTAAATTTATTCTCCGAGAATATGACTTTTATTTTAATCTCATAAAACTTTAAATTCAGAACTCCTACCTGGGAGTATAATTAAGACACAGAAAGAACCCTCTGACCCAGAGACCCAGCTGAGCCAGATTCCTTCTTTTGGAAGGTTTTCACCAACTTCTCTCTCTGGCAAAGAGCCTGGGACACTGTGGGACCAGCTAGCTCTTCCAGGATTCAGGCTGCTTTAGGGATCCTGCTTCTTTTTTTTTTTTTTTTTTTTGGTTTTTGGGCCACACCCGGCGGTGCTCAGGGGTTACTCCTGGCTGTCTGCTCATAAATAGCTCCTGGCAGGCACGGGGGACCATATGGGACACCGGGATTCGAACCAACCACCTTTGGTCCTGGATCGGCTGCTTGCAAGGCAAACACCGCTGTGCTATCTCTCCGGGCCCCTGGGATCCTGCTTCTTAACCTAAATTTTGTTTGCTTATTTGTTTTTGGTTTTGTTCTAGGTCCATACCCACCAAAGCTCAGGGATTACTCCTGGCCTTGCATCAGGAATCACTCTTGCATATGCTCTAGGGACCATGCAGGATATGGTCCAGGTCAGCTGCATGGAAGGCAAATGCCCTATCCACCTTACTGTTTTTCTAGCCCCTTCATCTAATTTTTTATATGAGACAGAAAATAAGTTTCGGGGCCGGGAAGGTGGCGCTAGAGGTAAGGTGTCTGCCTTACAAGCGCGCCAAGGAACGGACCGACCGCGGTTCGATCCCCCGGCGTCCCATATGGTCCCCCCAAGCCAGGGGCGATTTCTGAGCACATAGCCAGGAGTAACCCCTGAGAGTCAAACGGGTGTGGCCCAAAAACCAAAAAAAAAAAAAAAAAAAGAAAATAAGTTTCAAAACCCAGTTGTCCCTCTGACTGGGTCATGAGACCAGAAACAGGCTGAATGTTCGTATCAAGCTCTTGTCTTTGAGTCCCTGTGCTCAGAAGGGGGATAGTGGTACACAGCCCCCATCTGTTCTTCATGATTCCAGAGAGTTCAGCATCCCCAGAGGAAGGAGCAACAGATTGTAAAGTTCACTTATTTATTTTAGGAAACAGGCATCGAGATGAGCATTCAAAGGGACTTGGATTCAATTCCAACAGAAAGAGTGGAGAGTGGAGTCAGATGATAAAAGCACTAGATTCAGCCTAGAACAGATTCCAATCTGGGATTGTTTTGGGGGGGTTAGGGTTTTTTGGGGGAGGGGTTGGGCATACCCAGTGATATTCAGGGGTTTTTCCCCTTGCTCTGCACTCAGGAATTATGCTGGTAGGGCATGAGGGACCATATGGGATGCGAGTGATGGAACCTGGATTGACCATATGCAAGGCAAACTCCCTGTCCACTGTGCTATCCCTCTAGCCCCTGAGTTTTTAATTGATCTGTTCAGAGATTAAATCCCCTCCCTGGCTAGAGGGGGTGAGTCATGAACCAAATGGCCTTTCCCACTGTTCAGGTCTCAACAGGCACAGTGTGTTAGGTGTGTCCCCTCAGCACCCCCACACACATACCACACTATAGCTCTCAGATCATCTGGGTAGAAGAATAAGAGGCTAAGAAGAAAGGGCCAGAGGCTGGAGGACAAACATCTGTGACTTGTTGCACTTAACTCAGTTCCTTCTCTTTGCTCCAACAGACTTAGGGTGGCCTTTCACCAGGAAATCTTTGCAGAGATTCTGTCTTTGCAGAGATTCTGTTTTACCTTCAGTCCTCTTGAAAAGGAAAGTGCTGGAAATTCAAACATAGATCTAGATGAAAAGGAACAATCTCCATTTTTTAAATAAATTATTTAATTGAATTTCCATGAGATACACAGCTACAAAATTATTCATGATTAAGTTTCAGTCATACAGTGTGTAACACCTTTTACAAGTGCACATTTCCCTCTACCAATGTTCCCAGTTTCTCTCTTACCCTCCCCCACTGCCCTCACTCTTGCCTGTCTATGGCATGCATTTCTCATTTCTGTCTTTCTCTTTCTGTCTCTCTCTCTCTCTGTCTCTGTCTCTCTGTCTCTCTCTCTCTCTCCCTTTATTCCTTTTAGACACTGTAAAGCTTCTTATTTTGTTTTGTTTTGGGGGCAACCCCTAGCTGTGCTCAGGGATTACTCTATTTTTTTTGTTTTTTGGGTTACACCTGGCAGCACTCAAGAGTTACTCCTGGCTGTATGCTCAGAAATCGCTCCTGGCAGGCTCAGGGGACCATATGGGATGCCGGAACTCGAACCACCAACCTTCTGCATGCATGGCAAACACCTCACCTCCATGCTATCTCTCTGGCCCCAGGGATTACGCTTGACTCTGAGCTCTGGCTCCCAGAAACAAAATTTTTCTACTAACCCTACATTTTACAATGCACTTCTATTTTTCCAAATACAAAAATAGTATAGGATCATGGGGCTGGAGCACTATTTAGTGCAGTGGGAAGGGTGCTTGCCTTGCATGTGGCCAACTTGGATTTGATTCCCAGCATCTCAATGGTCTCCCAAGCCCACCAGGAGTGACCCCTGAGGACAGAGCCAGCAGTAAGCTTTGAGCACCACTAGGTATAACAAATGAATAAATAAAACAAAAAGTAGTATAGGATGAAGGTAGAATACTTAGAAATGACTTAAAAAACTCAAAAAGAAGAAAATTAAAGCCACCTTGATTCCCCGATCCTGGTGTGTGTAGGGTCCAGTCCAGTGGCGGAAGCACAGGTTTGGGGGTGAGAGTTCCTGGGTTCCAATTCTGCTCTCTTTATACATAGCCTCACAACACAGGCACATCACAGAGCCTCTGTGCCTCCATGGCTCACATGTAACATGGGCTAACAGCCCCCAGAACAGTCCCACCTGAGGGTCTCAGGGTGAGGTTCCCAGGTTATCACTGAGATAAAGCTCTGAGACTAAGGCAGAATGTGGCTGGAGGAGCTGGAGAGATAGCATAGCTGTAAGGCGTTCGTTTGCTTTAGGTGCAGAAGGATGGAGGTTCAAATCCCAGCATCCCATATGGTCCCCCAGCCTGCCAGGAGCAATTTCTAAGCATAGAGCCAGAAACCCCTGAGTGCTGCCGGTGCGACCCAAAAACCAAAAAAAAAAAAAAAAAGAATGTGGCTGGAGCTCAATAAATACTTGCTGCCTTTATTTTTAGTATCACTGCACTCAAGCCCAGTAACATTTTCAGAAACAGCCTTTTCCAGTTGCAAAGTAAACTTAGCCTGGAAACAATGTGGGGCTTGTCCATGTATGCAAGGAACTACTATTGTTGACCGGAGGGGCTTTTTTGGAAAATATATTTTTAATACCCATGCAACTGCAGATAGTTGATGTTTATTTGGAAATGATTTGTACTGTCTAAAATTAGTAAAAGAAAAGAGAAGACAGGCCTGGAGAGATAGCACAGCGGTGTTTGCCTTGCAAGCAGCCGATCCAGGACCAAAGGTGGTTGGTTCAAATCCCGGTGTCCCATATGGTCCCCCGTGCCTGCCAGGAGCTATTTCTGAGCAGAAAGCCAGGAGTAACCCTTGAGCAACACTGGTTGTAGCCCAAGAACCAAAAGAAAAGAGAAGACAAGGAGAGAAAGAGGGAGAAGAAGGAAAAGGAGAGGAGAGAAGCACAATAGGCCAAAGACATAAATCAGCAGTAAAACACTTGACTGCATTGTGTGAAGTCCTGGATTCAATCCTTGCTACAACAAAAGAAATTTATGTTAGGGGCCAGAGAAATAGTACAGTGTATAAGTCACTTGCCTTGTATGCAGCTGACCTGAGTTTAATCCCTGGTATTGCTTATGGTCCCACCAGGAGTAATTCGTTAATGCAGAGCCAAGAATAAACCCTGAGCATTGCAGGGTGTGGTCCAAAATCAAAAATAAAATTTATTTTTTAATTAATTTATTTAAAGAAAATGCATTACATAGTTGACATAACTGATCATAATACATTTTTAGGGAGACCTAAAGCAACATGTTTAAAAAAATAGAAAATTGAAAGAAAAACTAAAGAGATGGAAGAGAAAGGAAAGAATATTTTTTGAAAATTATTCACTCACAATGAATTCATTGAAGCACCAGCAGAAAGTTTAGTAAGCCTGTCTCGAATATAGGCAGGGGAAGGGAAGGGGGGAAGGGGAATGTTACACTGGTGAAGGGGGGTGTTCTGTTTGTGACTGTAACCCAACTATGATCATGTTACTTAAATAAAATATATATTTTAAAGAAAGAAAGGAAAAAAAATACAGTAGGGTCCGGAGAGATAGCACAGTGATGTTTGCCTTGCAAGCAGCCAATTCAGGACCAAAGGTGGTTGGTTCAAATTCCGGTGTCCCATATGGTCCCCCGTGCCTGCCAGGAGCTAAGCTATTTCTGAGCAGATAGCCAGGAGTAACCCCTGAGCACTGCCGGTTGTGACCCAAAAACCAAAAAATAAAATAAAATAAAATAAAATAAAATAAAATAAAATAAAATAAAATACAGTAATAACCGTGTGAGAGTGGCAATTGTTGTTTGCATTGGCCCAGCAAATATGGGTAAAAGGAGAAATAAAATAAAAACAGCCTTGGCCTAATACATATAAGCCTTAGCCTTAGCCTAATTAGCCTAAATACAAAGACACCTTATCCCTGAAGTTTTCTGGCATAAGACTGACTCTGGTTTCCAGGCATACTAGGTTGTTTAACCCCTGAGTCATTCTTTGTGTTCATGGCGAAATTTTTTCACACCTTAGTTGTTGTTGGTGTCCAGTTTCTGTTATTAAAGATTCTGGTTTCAGTATTTCATTGAAGTCAGGATGTAGAGCGTCCTCTAGTTTCACCTCACCATTAGATTCGGGGTGTCCTGATCTGCAAGCAAGTTGTTGCTGTTGCTGAGTCATCTGGGTGTTAAGGGAACACTCCTTGGAGTAAAATCAATGCCAAGATAGCAGTAGGGTCTTCCTGGTAGAGATTTGCTTCCTGGTGATGCTGTAGACAATTGTGGTTGTTTCCATAGATGGTCAATGGTTCAGGGGTGTATGGGCAATGCCCATTCTTCAGAGGCCTGAGCCAAGTCATTATGCCAGTTTTCAGGGTATAAGGCCTAACTGCATTACAAAATTTATGTTCCTATATCTATTAGATAATAACTTGTTTGCATATGTAGTATTTTACCAGGATCACTGAGTGCATTGCCACAGTGAGTGTGACACCTGACTCATGGGCACAGTGGAAGCTCAAGGCAGGGAAGCTGGAAGCAGCAATCTGTGGTGGGCTTTGGGGCTCCCACATACCCTCAGGCTGGGGCAGAGAACAACCCTGTTCTTTCTGAACCAGGAAGAATAGGCAGGCTGGTTCATTTCCACAGAGCAGGGGAGTGGCCCAGAGGGACGGAAAGTTGTACCAGGAGAAGCGGAAAGGGTGTTCAGTGCAGATGGAGATGTCTGGGCCAAGGCACAAGGACAGGAAGGTGGGGGGCTTCCTGGGAACAGCAGGAACCCCATGTTGTGGGTGGGGCAGGTGGGATGTAGGAAGAATAATGGCAAAAAACTGGAGAGGTCAATGGGCGCCAGTCAGAGAGAATTTTTCCTATAAACATTTATACTAGAAGGAATCGGAACGTTCACTGTTTGGGATATAATCTGAATTCTTAGAAAGGGTGGGAAGCATTTAAGAGCAAGATTAGAAAGGAAGGAACCTGGGGACCAAGGTCAGTGGAGGGCAAGTGGGCATGCTCAGTGCCCATCAGGACAATGGACAATCACCTTATTGTTAGAGTAACACAAAGACGGATATAATTTCCAGGGAACCCCAGGGAAATAAGTCAATAATACCCAAATCAGCAACTTCAGTGCTCAGAGAGGGCATGGCCTGGCCTGGGATGGGGGGTACACTAGCTCCAGGAGAGCATGACAGGACCTCACTGGAGAAGAGAGGCCTGAGGAAGCTCTGGCTTGCCCACCCCAAGCTCACCCCAAGAATGAAGCTGGGGTGCTGGCAGAGAGATCCAGGCCTCAGTTCTGACTCACCTCTGTTATCTGGCATCCTTTGGCTGATACGTATCTTGTTTTAAAACTCACAAAGTAAGAAGCTTGGCTCTCGGAAGAATACAGGCATTTTTTTTTTCTGCCTCTCGATTAAAAATAGACGGTCAGATTTGCTTCCTCAAAGTCCTGCCCAGTGTTTACCTGAGCCATGGCTGCTGTTCAATCCTAACAGCCCTTTTCCTGGTGGGTCCCACCGGCTGGGATACAGAGCACATGTTTCCATGGGGCTGTTACAGGAAGCCACTGATTGGCGGGAGGGGCCCTTTCCTGCCTGCCCCCTCACTTTGTTCCAGAACATGGAACCAGCCTTGCCAAGCTGGGACTTCCTACCAGCCAAATTCTGGTTAGCTGTGGGATCCTGTTGCAGAGATAGAAACTATATTTTTAAGCAATTAGACTGTTTCTCCATTTTTTCTTCAGACTAATAAATGTCTATAATATCTACAATTCAATGATATCTGTAATTGGATGAATCCATATTATAAAAATATTGAGCATCATGGGGACAGTCCTTTTATGATGTTGATTCCTGTCCTCTCCAATGAGACTCCTCAATATAATCCACCCTCACCTGCATGCTTCTGCATGCTCACACACACATACATACATGTGCAGTCCCTGCATACATGCCCACATACATATACACATTATCATATACACATATTACTGCACACACTCACCTTTTATGCCCCTGGTCATGTCTCCTTTTGCCTATTTGGTACCAATTGTTCGGTCAATTGGTTCTTGTGTCACAACCTGTGGGCTCAGGGACCACTCCTGGCGATATGAGTATGAGGTGCTAGGAGTTAAAGTGGGATTGGCAATATCCAAGATGAGTGTCTTAACTCATCTATTTCTCCAGCCCCCCTGGTTCTGAATTTTTGTATCAGCTCAGATCCTCCCCACCCTTGATGCTCACTGTGGAACACTCTATCCCCTCAAGTTCATGGACTCTATGAACGTGAGGGGTACATACAGCGGTGTTCAGGGTTTACTCCTCAATTATTCCTGGCTAGCTCAGGGGACTATATGGGATGCTGGGGATTGAACCTGAGTCAGTCACGTGCAAGGTAAACATGCCCTACCCGCGGTACTGTCACTTTGTTCCCAATTTCAAAAACTCTAGTGTAATTGCACAACTCTCAAGCTTCCAAAAAATAAGTCAAAGTTCACATTAGCTTCTTTGTTTAAGGCTGATTCAGCCTTAGATGTAGGACTTCTGCCTTAACTCTATCCAACTTCATATCTAGGTAGACCCTTTGCACTCTAAGCCTTTGGTCCTTTGGTCCTTTGGTGCTTCATGGAGATGCTTGTGTTTAAGTAACTTGAACAGTCTTGAGCTCTTTCCTTTGCTATCTGGCCTGTTTTCTTCTCTATGTGAGTTTGTACTGTACACCATTACCAGGAAACAGCTCCATTTGTTTATGCCACTTTGGTGCTGGTCCCATTCCCTGCTAATCTGCTTTCTGTCATGAAGCTTAGGTCTGATGTTGGAGATTTAATATGCACAGAGCCATGCAGCCTGTTCTCTGGGGTCTGGCTTCTCTCGTGGTGTTTCTGAGTTGTGTGTGGTGCTATGTCAGTAACTGGTGTTTGACTGATGATGACATGTTCCTTTACAGGAGGACCTGTTACCTGGTGAGTACATGGCTGAATTTCCAGTTTAGGGCAAGGTGGACTAACTGGTTTAGAAAATCATGTTCCTTGGGCGTAGTTCTAAGAATTTCTCAGAATGGGGGCCGGGCGGTGGCGCTAAAGGTAAGGTGTCTGCCTTGCCAGCACTAGCCTAGGACGGACCGCGGTTCGATCCCCCGGTGTCCCATATGGTCCCCCAAGCCAGGAGCGACTTCTGAGCGCATAGCCAGGAGTAACCCCTGAGCGTCAAATGGGTGTGGCCCAAAAACCAAAAAAAAAAAAAGAATTTCTCAGAATGTATGTTTGAGGGCCCGGAGAGATAGCACAGCGGCGTTTGCCTTGCAAGCAGCAGATTCAGGACCTAAGGTGGTTGGTTCGAATCCCGGTGTCCCATATGGTCCCCTGTGCCTGCCAGGAGCTATTTCTGAGCAGACAGCCAGGAGTCACCCTTGAGCACCACCAGGTGTGGCTCAAAAACCAAGGAAAAAAAAAAAAAAAAAGAATGTATGTTTGAGACCTCTGTTTGGTGTCACTGCCCTGGCTGAAAGAGCACAGTCAGCAGGACCCAACAGAATTTGCACCAGGAAGCTGAAAGTGTGTGCTGGGGAAGAGGGTGACAGAACTTTGAAGGAAGTTGGGAGAACAAGGGGGCTTTCCAGAGACCCCAGTTTGTCCTGAAATGCATCATCAGAGCTGTGGTGCTGTGAGGACCAGGCATTCAGATTCAGATCAAAGATAAGCAACTTGAAATTCAAAGACTCTTCAGAGGCTAAAGAAAACAATTGGGGGGTGGGGTGGGGGACAGAGAGCACAGCAGGTAGAGCTCTTGCCTGGAATGTGGCAAACCCAGGCTCAATTCCCAGCATTCCCTATAGTCCTCTGAGCCTGTCAGAAATAATTCCTGAGGGGCCGGTGAGGTGGTGCTAGAGGTAAGGTGTCTGCAAGCGCTAGCCAAGGAAGGACCGCGGTTCGATCCCCTGGCGTCACACATGGTCCCCCCAAGCCAGGGGCAATTTCTGAGTGCTTAGCCAAGAGTAATTCCTGAGCATCAAACGGGTGTGGCCCCCCCAAAAAAAAAGAAAAAGAAAAAATTCCTGAGTATAAAGTCAGGAGTAACCCTTGAGCATCTCTGTGTGTGGCCAAAAAAGAAAGAAAAGGAAAGAAAACCATACTCAGCAGCCATATTCTGTCCAAAGGTCCTCAGTGTCAACCTTTTTTAGGTGATAGCTCTGTCATAGCACACACTGGCATGGTCTGACTAAACAGCATCTGTGGGCCTGGCTAACATCAGGAACAAATCTCTCAGAAAACCTTGTTTCTCTCCCCTCCTGAGTCCTGCTGAGATGCCTCGAGTTGCCAGACACTTTCCTCAGCCAGGAAGTGTAGGAGCCTAATCTGAGATTTGTTTCAGGTGCAAACCAGGACAAAAGAGCATGGGGACTTAAGCTGTGCAGCCAGAGATTTCAGGCTTTGCTTACCTAAGGCCCAAGTTCCATCCCCAGCAGTCTCCTAAGCACAGGGACAGGAGTATCCACTGAGCACCACAGGGTATGGTCCCAAAACAAAACAATAAAAAGGAGATAGATTGGGCCGGAGAGATAGCACAGCAACAGGGCATTTACCTTGCAAGAAGACTATCCAGGACAGATGGTGGTTCAAATCCCGGCATCCCATATGTTCCCCCACCCCTGTCTGCCAGGAGCAATTTCTGAGCACAGAGCCAAGAAGTAACCCCTGAGTGATGCCGGGTGTGACCCCCCCCCCCAAAAAAGAAAAAGAAAAAAGGAGAAAGATTTCCAGAGAATATGGAGTGATTATTTTTCTGAAAGGGAGCAGTTGGGGACCCCTGTGCTAGATATAAATAAACTAGACTCAGCAAGGAATATGACTCCCCAGAAGAGTTTGCCTTGCATGTGTAAAGTGCTGGGCTTGATCCCCAGAACTACAAAAAAGCAGATAAAATAGGTTTAAATTTTGTTTGTTTTGGGGGGCACACTTAACAAGTGCTCAGGATTACTCCTGGCTCTACAATCAGGGATCACTTCTGGTGGGGCTCAGATGACTAGGGGCTAGGACTCAGAGGCTCAGGTCAGCCACATGGAAGGCTAGAATCCTCCCATTTGCTCCAGTCCCTGATTTAAATTGGGGAGGGGGGGTTGGGCCACACCTAGTGGCACTCAGAAATCATTCCTGGCAGGCTTGGGGGGTAGGGAACCATATAGGATGCCAGGGATTGAACCCAGGTCAGCCTTGTGCAAGGCAAACACGCTACCTCCTGTGTTGTCTCTCTGGTCCCTGATAGTTTTTTAAGTATGTAAGCAAAAAGGTCAAGTGTCAATACCGAGTAAAAGTATGTGGTGATGGGGCTAGAGCAATAGCACAGCGGTAAGGCATTTGCCTTGCACATGGCCAACACAGGACGGGCCCCAGTTCAAATCCCGGCATCCCATGTGGTCCCCTGAGCCTGCCAGGAGTGACTTCTGAACGCAGAGTAACTCCTAAGCACTGCCAAGTGTGACCCAACTACCCACCCACCCACCCCCAAAAAAAAGTATGCGGTGAGGGCACAAACACAGGAGCCAGGAGAAGTACTTGCTGGACTCTGCCAGTGTAGTCCAAGACTCCAGTTCCTGCTCCTCCAGACCAAGGTGGAACGAAGGCTGTGAGATCCATTTCCTTTGGTTTGCTTTCCTGGGAATCTGCCTCCCTCAGGACTCCCCACTTCGTGTTGTGATCACAGGTGCAAGGGGTATTGATTTAGTTGCCCAACTAAATTTAGTTGTTCACCTGCTGATGAACAAATCAGGCCTGTGGTGGATCTCACCATGTGAGAGGGGGCACCGCAGAGACTGTGCCAGAGCTCCATGGGTGAAATATCGTCCCACACACTCAGCTATTCCTGCTTCCCACAGTCGATAGTGGTCTAGTCCTTCCAGGCTCCCTCTGACTTCCTTGGGCTCTCAACCCTGGGGTTACCCAGAGGTGATTCCTCTGTGGTCACAGACTTCTCGGATATCCCATGTGATAACCCCTGGCTCCAGGTTTTTCCTCTTTTAATCTCTGGCCTGCTTGGAAAAAGAGATTGTCTCTTTTTGGTGAGAGCAGGGCACAGGATCCTAGATCACACCCATCAGTGCTCAGGAATTATTCCTGCCTCTGACTCTGGGATTGCTCCTGGCAGGGCTCTGGGGATTATATGGGATGCTGGGCATCAACCCCAGGTCGTCCATGTTCAAGGAAAGCTCCCTACCAACTGTACTGTTGTTTCAGCCCCAAGGCAAGATTATTTCTATAGGGGCTATAGCCAGCATTTAGCCAGTGCAGGCTGATGGTTTGGTGCTCAGGGGCCACCTTAACGGTGCTAGGGGTAGGGGTAAGACGCTGTGCGGGTTGAACTCAGGGTCTTGCCTATGCCAACTTTAGCTGAGCTGTCTCCAACGACCCTGAGAAGTGAGAGCTTCCATCCTGAGGCCCTTGTTTTTATAGCATGGCTGACTGGTTTTGCCCCTGATCAAAGGACAGTGCTGGGGTATCTGAGAGACTCCTGAAGACTGGATCGGGTAGCAGGTGTGGAAGGGAACAAGGTCCAGAGAAAGGAGCCACAAAAGAGTCTTGGGAGTGGGGGCAGTGCCTCAGCCCTAAAACACAAGTCTGCCTTTGTGAGACCCTGGGCTCTCATTTCAGGAGTCCTGCAGGCAGTGGCCCCTCAGACCCCCTTGGAAATGCTTCTCAGCTCACACACTCAGGACATCGCCTCTCCCCACAGGCTATGACTTCTGCCAGGTCCTGCAGTGGTTTGCTGAGCGGGTGGACCGCATCATCCTGCTCTTTGACGCTCACAAACTGGACATCTCAGATGAATTCTCAGAGGCCATCAAGGCCTTCCGGGGCCAGGATGACAAGATCCGCGTGGTACTGAACAAGGCCGACCAGGTGGACACACAGCAGTTGATGCGCGTGTACGGGGCCCTCATGTGGTCGCTGGGCAAGGTTATCAACACACCCGAGGTGCTCCGCGTCTATATTGGTTCATTCTGGGCTCAGCCTCTGCAGAACACAGACAACCGCCGCCTCTTTGAGGCAGAGGCCCAGGACCTCTTCAGGGACATCCAAGGTCTCCCCCAGAAGGCAGCTGTACGGAAACTTAATGACCTCATCAAGAGAGCCAGGCTGGCCAAGGTGAGCCTGGGACAACCTGGGGCTGGGGGAATCAGGGCATCTGTCTGAGGGAATGTGGGGTGAACCTGAGGGAAGGGAATAAGAGCCTCCAGAACAGTGCCGCTGTTTAAATTCTGGCTTCTAGCTCTGTGCTCTTGGCCAGGTGACTCCTGTCCAAACCTTTCTTCCAGTCTCAGCAGTGGAGCTGAGGAGAGCCTGTCCCAGGGGCCTATGAGGGTTCAGTGTGAGGGGTGTGTGCCCTGCGTGTGCCTGCTCTCTGGAAGCTTCTAATATATCAGGAGAGTGGAACTGTGACTACTTGAACTGGAGAGCACAGTGAGGTACTCGGATGTCACCCAAATGCCCAAGGTATAGAGCTCCATAGCTCTATACCCAAGGAGCACTCTATAGCCCAAGGAGCACTCAGAGCGTGGACTCACGAGAACCAGCCAAGTGGGCTGATGAGGGGCCATCCCAGTCACTCCTGAGCCATGCTACGTTGGAGCCGAACCTTGAAAGGCTAAGAATCAGTGGGTGGTGTATGGGCCTCCCTCACACAGGCTGCTGCTCGGTTCTCTTGTATCTCTGAAGAGAGAAGAACACATGACTCCCAGAAGTCTTATAGCACAGTTCTTTTTTTTTTTTTTTTTTTTTTGGTTTTTGGGCCACACCCGGCGGTGCTCAGGGGTTACTCCTGGCTGTCTGCTCAGAAATAGCTCCTGGCAGGCACGGGGATTCGAACCAACCACCTTTGGTCCTGGATCGGCTGCTTGCAAAGCAAACGCCGCTGTGCTATCTCTTTGGGCCCCATAGCACAGTTCTTTAAAGACTACACAGCTCTGGGGGTCACAGCCTCCAGTGCTGACCCAGCCCTCCAGGACAGAAACACCAAGACTGCTCCATGTGGATCTCCAGACCCTGCTGCAGGGTACATGTATGTGTGTACATGCCTGAGTGTATGGATGTGTGAGTACACACATGTGATTGTGTATGAGAACACATAAGTATATGTGTAGGTATATGCATGGGTCTGTGGGTGTGTGCAATTATGGTATTGTATATATGTGTTGGGTGTTTATGTGTGTGCATATGAATGTGTAAGAGTTCCTGAGGAGGATGTAGGTCAGTGGTAGACCACATACCTTGGCTTAGCCCCTGGCACACGTATATATGCAGATATAAGCATCCATCGTTCCCAGGTAGTCTTATCATCCTCCTGGTGTGGAAACCAGAGCTGAAGTCTACCTAATTCCCTCACAGCAAGTTTACAAGGATCAGGTCAGATAGCTGATGTGCAGCTTCTCCTGACCTGCTAGTGACCACTCCGGGATGAAAGGACAATGCTCCCTGCCCCAGCTTTAACCTCTGCTTCAGCTGACAGCAGCCCTCAGCTTCCCCAAGCCCACCACTATGCTGGCTGGGAAGTCAAGCCGACTCACTTCACCTTCACCTTCTGGAGAAAAGGACCCACCTCCTCCTGCTGCCCAAATGACTATAGCTCTGCCCTCTGGGCCCCATCCCCACCTCATCCACACTGACCCACTCATGTTCCAGACTCTGTGCACCCACTGGGGGAGGGCCTCTCCAGGGAGACAAGACAATGAGAGGGGAACCCTAAGCAAAGCCAAAGCTTCCTTATTCATCCCTCATCTCCTCTCTGACCCCTGTCCTGGACACAGAAACTCTCCCTGCTGCACAGCCCATGTGGAATTCTGCATCTAGGAGCTGGAGCAATAGTACAGTGATTAGGGTATTAGCTTTGCACCCAGCTGTCCCTGGTTCAACCCCCAGGACCCTATATGGTTCCCAGAGCACTGCCAGGAATAATTCTTGAGTGCAGAGCCAGGAGTAAGGCCTTAACATAGCTTGGTGTGCCTTCCCCCCAAAAAAATAATAATTCTGCTCCTACTCTTATTCTCTGCTTAATTCTCATCCTAGTGCTCCCAGTTCTCAGTTTCCCTAGTGCTCAATAATCAGTGCTCAGTGTCTAGTCCTCAATGCACACAATATTGAGTACTCATACAGTGCTGGTAAAAAGTACCTAGTACTTAGCAGTCCTTTGCTCAGTGCTGCCAGTGCCCCATTGCAGCTCTAGCTCCCCTCCCATCCCTCAGCTCAGCTCATCTAATCTGCAGCCTCAGGTGCTCCTATGAGTCATGGTTCCTTTTCCTCTCTTCCGGGTACAGGCTGCTTCCCTTTAGAACGAAGCCACTTTTGTCCCAGTTCTGCACGGTGGTGGTGTGAGCAAGCATTTACTCACAGCTCTCCTCACATTCCTTCTCTTTCCTGCCTGGCCTGGGCATGGTGCCTGTTAATAGGGTCTCCGACTGGCTCCTTTCAGGACCCCCATGGTGTATGGTATTTCCCTTCTCCAGCCAGCACAGCTGACCTGAGCCCGTTGGTTGTACCCCAAGTTTTTCTATGAACAGAGGTGGCCAATCCTGTCACAACTTTTGCAGGTGTCATGGTTCGAGGATAATGGGGCTGGATAGCACAGCGGTAGGGTGTTTGCTTGCAAGTGGCTGACCCGGGACAGGCCTGGGTTGATCCCCAGTATCCTATATGGTCCCTTGTGTGCCAGGAGTGATTTCTGAGCCCAGAGCTAGGAGTAACCCTTGAGCACCGCCGGGTGTGGCCCAAAATTCCCCCCCCCCCCAATTTGAAGCCACTTCTCAGCACCCATGGGTATTTCTCACAGGAAGGCCTTGCTGTGGGCTCTAGATACAGCAGGACTCAGGCCTGTGATGCAGTAAGGAGCAAGCACCATGGGAACTGAGCAGGCTGGTGACCTGGGCTCAGGGAGACACAGAATGCAGCTCTGTCCTCTGAGCAGGAACAATGCGAGTCCTTGTAAGTGAGGGCAGGGACCAGCAACTTACTGAGCTGACTTCGAGGAAAAACAGCCTAACTCTCTTGTCCACTGAAGAATAGCCACTGGCCTGTTCCTTCGCATGAAGGAGAATGTTTGAAGTGCAGATGTTTCCAGCCTGTCTTCTCAGTGCCAGTTTGCTCCTAGGAAGTTCCATGCTGTCCGGGGGCAGGAAACAGGCTCTCAGCTGCAGGGGCCAAGAAGCAGAACTCAGCACAATGGCCAGACCCACAAGCACTTGAGCTAATCAGCAGTTTTCTGACCGTTTAGGAACTTGTGAATTCTTGTGGGGTCCCCTGAGCTATGCTCTTTGCTGTTTTATAAATCTGTTGTGCATGGGACTAAAGAGATAGTACAGTAGGTAGAACACTTACCTTGTACACAACTGACCCAGGTTCGACCCCTAGCACCCTATATGGTCCCCTGAACCCCACCAGGAGTGATCCCTGAGTGAAAAGCTAAGAGTAACCCTAAGGACCAATGGGTGTGGCCCCAAAACAAACGAAAGTACTAAAAAATTAGAAAATTCTGTGCATGGGACCAGAAAGATAGTACTGAGTTTAAGGTGACTACTTGGTACCCCTCACCCTGGTTCCATCCCCAGCACTACACATGGTTTCCAGAGCCCTGCCAGGAGTGACTCTTTAGTGCAGTCAAGAATAGCCTCTTAAGATCTGCTGGTGTCGGTAGGGCGTTTGCCTTGCACACAGCTGACCAAGGACGGGCCTCAGTTCAATCCTTGGTGTCCTATATGGTCCCCCAAGCCAGGAGCGATTTCTGAGCTTAGAGCCAGGAGTAACTCCTGAGCGTCACTGGGTGTGGCCTCCCCCCCAAAAAAAAGATCTGCTGGTGTGGCTCAAACCTCTTCCCCAAATTTTTGTTGCGGTTGCTAAGGGGGAAATTAACACCCAGCAATTAAAATAGAAAGACAAGAAGAGGGAAGTGATTGGGGTTCACTGTGGTTCTGTGGAATTTAGTCTTGTCGATAGGAGTGTTTTCTTAGGCATGAGTCTGACTCTAAGCCCCACTATCCTGTTTGTTTATGCTGCTGATCTGCTGCAGAGATGCTGGAAGAACCAAGTGAATGTGTCTGGGAATCATCCTACAGAGGATAATGGCCAGTCCTTACAGTCCTTAGAGGATCAGCCTTACAGGACCTTTTTTTATAGTTGTTGTTGTACCTGGTGGTGCTCAGGATTACTCCTAGTTCTGTGCTCAGAAATCGCTCCTGGCAGGAATGGGGGACCATGTGGGATGCCGAGATTCCAACCACCGTCCATCCTGGATCAGCTGTGTACAAGGCAAACACAGGATTTTTTTTTTTTTTTTTTGGTTTTTGAGTCACACTCGGCAGTGCTCAGGGGTTATTCCTGGCTCTGTGCTCAGAAATCACTCCTGGCAGACTCGGGATCATATGGGATGCCAGGATTCAAACTGCGGTCCGTTCTGTGTAGGCTGCGTGCAAGGCAAACGTCTTAGTGCTATGCTATCACTTCAGCCTTGGAACTTTTTTTTTTAACATTTATTTATTTATTTAGGTTTGGGGGCCACACTCACAGCACTCAGGTTTCTTGGGTTACTCCTGGCTCTGCTGTCAGAAATCACTCTTGGCAGGCTGGGGGACCATGTGAGAATTGAACCCGGGTCCTTCCCAGGTTGGTCGAGTGCAATGCAAACTCCCTACCCACTGTGTGATTGCTCCAGCCCCCTCACAGGACCTTTAAAATTAGCTCAAAGCAGGCCAGAGTGATAGTACAATCAGTAAGATGTTTGCCTTGCAGCAGCCAATCTGGTTATGATCCCCCATCATCCCATATTCCTAAACCCACCAAGAGTGATCCCTGAGCTAAAGCAAGGAGTAAGTCCCAAATTCAAACCAGTTCAATAGCCCTCAGACACTGGATTGGGATCAGGGTCTGCAGGTTGATTCAGCCATCTCCGAGCAGCCTGGCACAGTCAAAGTATCACCTCCATGAGGTAGGAGGTTCTTAAGAAGCCTGCAGGAACCTGCCTCTAAAAGGGAGCTTAGACAATGTCATTGAGGATGGAGGTGTGAGTAACTATGGGCACCCCAGTTTAATGAGTGCTGGCTCCAGAATGCTGTCAGCCTGAGCACCAAAGATAGAGACACCCACAGATTCCAGGGGGAAGGCTCCAGCCAGCAACAAGAGGCTGAGTCTCCCCAGTGAGTGTGACTGGCCTTCCAGATGCCTCTTCTGCTCCCCAACTACGCTAAACCAAGGCAGACTTCTCTCAGGGGAAATGACTGGTCTCCTGAGCCCTTATCCTCAGGAATGTAATACAGAGGCTCCATCTGCTCACACAGGACAGTATGAACACTTCAGGTTATTCTCCACGAAACAGGAGCAAGTGGTTCCGAGACAAGCCAGGGCCTTCCCAATGTGCTTGGCCGTTGCCTGACCCAACCAGCCTCCCGCCTGCCCACCCGCTTGATTAAATTTCCACTCTTCCACGAGGTTACAGTGAAGTCTGTTTCCTGGAATAGCATTTTCCACCACTGTCCGGTCATTTTCTTTTAGTAATTGCCTCTCTGCTTTTCATCTGTTCTTATTTCAGTTATTGTCCTGACTCCTACGTGGCTCTGTGGGATGCTCAGTCCACAAAGTCACATTTATTTATTTTTTTTTTTTTTTGGTTTTTGGGCCACACCCGGTAACGCTCAGGGGTTACTCCTGGCTATGTGCTCAGAAGTTGCTCCTGGCTTGGGGGACCATATGGGACACCGGGGGATCGAACCGCGGTCCGTCCAAAGCTAGCACAGGCAAGGCAGGCACCTTACCTTTAGCGCCACCGCCCGGCCCCAAAGTCACATTTATTAATGTTGGGATGCTGTTTGGGAAGGCATGATTGGCAGAGCCCTGCTGCAGGGTCCCCAGATTTTGGGACAGACCCAGTCCTGGGCTCATTGGACCGGGGCCCCTCATCCAGAGATTGATCTCAGGCAGCCACGCTTGTAGAGAATGACAGGCACCAGCTGCAGAGACCCCAAGTTTCAGCTGTCCCTGGGCTGATGAGAATCTTCACCTCAGTCATACTTGGCTCAGGCTTCCAGTGTCACTTGCCACCTCCCAGTACTGAGAACCCCAGACCTACTTTACCTGCTACCCCTTTTAGAAAAACTATTACTCATCACCTCCCAAAAGTCTGCCTTCTTGGGGCCAGAGTGATAGCACAGCAGTAGGTCATTTGCCTTGCACACAGATGACCCAGGACAGACCTGGGTTTGATCCCAAGCATCCCATAGGGTCTCCCAAGCCTGCTAGGAATGATTCTGAGTCCATAGCCAGGAGTAACTCCTGAGTGCTACTGGGTGTGGCCCAAAAACAACAATTAAAAAAAATGTCTGCCTTCTTTCTTTGAGGGAATTGGGCCATACCCATTGGTGATCAGGGGTACCTGGCTTTGAGCTTAGGAATCACTCCTGGAGGACTTGTGAGACTATATGGCCTTCTGCATAGGGCATGTCTTCACTGACATCTGTGTGCCCCACCAGGTGCACGCCTACATCATCAGCCACCTGAAGAAGGAGATGCCGAGCATGTTCGGGAAGGAGAACAAGAAGCGAGAGCTCATTAGCCGGCTGCCAGAGATCTACATCCAGCTGCAGCGCGAGTACCAGATTTCCGCAGGTGACTTCCCCGAGGTCAAGATCATGCAGGTACTGTTGACTCAGCGGGTGCTGGCCTGGGGGCAAAGGGTGGACACAGCAGCCCTGGCCAGGAGAAAGATGCATGCCCCTCTCCATGACCCCCGAAACCAGGCTCCTGTCAGTGGTGCAGAAATTCCCCCATACCATCATGTATATAAAAAGGGGACATATTTCAACAAATGAACAAAGCTTGTATGAGAAAACATTAGCTGATCAGAGACCAGAGCTATAGTACAGTGGGCAAGGCAATTGTCTTGCACAGGACCTATCTGGGTTCAATCCCCAGCACTGCATGTTCCCCTGAGGACCCCCTAGAAGTATCCCTGAGTGAGAAGCCTTAAGCACTGCTCGTTGTGGCCTAATTAAACACACACACACACACACACATACACAACAAATACTTCATATATCAAGCAAAAATACCTCGCTCCTGGCTACTCTTCAGGACCCCTGTCCCCTCAACATCCCCTACCCTGAGCCACAGGAGAGCACAGAATTAAGAGACCTTTAAAATGTGCAGCATCGGGGCCGGAGAGATAGCATGGAGGTAAGGCATTTGCCTTTCGTGCAGGAGGTCATCGGTTCGAATCCCGGCGTCCCATATGGTCCCCCGTGCCTGCCAGGAACAATTTCTGAGCCTGGATCCAGGAATAATCCCTGAGCACTGCCGGGTGTGACCCAAAAACCACAAAAAAAAAAAAAAAAAAAAATGTGCAGCATCAGCGGTGTTTGCCTTGCAAGCAGCTGATCCCGGACCAAAGGTGGTTGGTTCGAATCCCGGTGTCCCATATGGTCCCCCGTGCCTGCCAGGAGCTATTTCTGAGCAGACAGCCAGGAGTAACCCCTGAGCACCGCCGGGTGTGGCCCAAAAACCAAAAAAATTAAATAAATAAATAAATAAATAATAAATAAATAAAATGTGCAGCAGGAGGCCAGAGATATAACATGGAGGTAAGGCGTTTGCCTTGCATGCAGAAGATCGGTGGTTTGAATCTCGGCATCCCATATGGTCCCCCGAGCCTGCCAGGAGTGATTTCTGAGCATAGATCCAGGAGTAACCCCTGAGCACTGCCCGGGTGTGACCCAAAAACAAAAACAAAAAATAAACAATCAAAAAAAAATGTGCAGGGGCCAGAGAGATAGCATGGAGGTTGGTTCGAATCCCGGCAACCCATATGGCCCTCTGTCCTGCCAGGGTGTGATTCCTGAGCATAGAACCAGGAATAACTCCTGAGCGCTGCCAGGTGTGACCCAAAAACAAACAAACAAACAAAAAATGTGCAGCAGGGCCCAGTATGTCAGCCATATACTGGCACTGCCTTGCATGTCAAGGTCCTGAATTTCATCCCAGCATTCCGTCCCTACCCCCCTGTGCCACCTAGGAGCCACTAAGCTTAGTGTAGCACTCAAGCAGACTTGAATATGCCCCTGTCCCCCCTAAAAAAAAAAGGCAGATAAAATATGCGACTGGAAGTGGGAAGCCTCTGGTTGGGGCTCAGCAGAGAGCTTCCAGGTTCAGGGCCCACAGGGTGGTGGTGCAGACAATGTCCACCAGCCAGGCCATAGTGACTTTAATGTGGCCATAGTGACTATTGGGTCATGGGGCTCCGGCTGGATACATGTGATACAGGTAGCTTCACTGCCACTGAAATTAATTTAGGGCTCAGACTGATAGCACAGTGGGTAAGGTGCTTGTCTTTCTCTTGACAGCAGACATAGGTTCAATCCCTGGCAGCCCATAGGTCCCCTAAGCCCCACTAGGAGTGATCCCTTTGTGCAGAGCTGGTAGAAAGCTCTGAGAACCACTAGGGTGTGGGAAAAGAGAAAGAAGGCCCCAGGGGTGGCTCATATGTGAATGGTATGTGCACCCCCATGGAGCCCAGCTTGTTTGTCAGATTTTCTTTGTTTGTTTCTATGTGGGCCAAAACCGGTGGTGCTCAGGGGTTCCTTCTGGTTCTATACTCAGAAGTCACTCCTGACAGGCTTGGGGGACCATATGGGATGCTGGGGATCAAACCTGAGTTCATCCTTGTGCAAAGCAAATGTCTTACTGCTATGCTATCACTCCTGCCTGCTTGTCAGATTTTCTTTCAGGAGGACAAAGTTTAGGTTTCTGTTCTCCTTCTGCAGTACCCATTAGTTCTTTGGGCTGTCAGGGGCTGATGTCCATTCTGTGGGGAGAAAACAGGGTACCAGAGACCTCACCTTGGGTCCCTGGCACACTTAGTTGGCCAACTCTGGGAGCTCCTGAACCTTTCTAGGTGTCGCCAGAGCCAGATGGGTCTGCGTCGGCCCAGGGTCTACTCTCTTCTTTGTTTGTCCAGGAAGTAGTAGCAGAGGTTACTCTGGCCAGTCACTGTTCTAAGGCCCTGGAAGAACCATAAACAAGCAGTAAAAAGAAGACTCCTTGGGGCCGGAGCAATAGCGCAGTGGTAGGGTGTTTGCCTTGCACACGGCTGACCCAGGATGGACCTGGGTTTGATCCCTGGTGTCCCTGATGGTCCCCCAAGCCAGGAGCGATTTCTTTTTTTTTTTTTTGGTTTTTGGGCCACACCCGTTTGACGCTCAGGGGTTACTCCTGGCTATGTGCTCAGAAATCGCCCCTGGCTTGGGTGGACCATATGGGACGCCGGGGGATCGAACCGAGGTCCTTCCTTGGCTAGCGCTTGCAAGGCAGACACCTTACCTCCAGCGCCACCTACCCGGCCCCCTCCAGGAGCGATTTCTAAGCACATAGCCAGGAATAACCCCTGAGCATCACCAAGTATGGCCCAAAAAAAAAAACCAAAATAAAAAGAAGAAGAAAAAAGAAGAATCCTTGTCTCTAGCTGGAGATATAGTATAGGGGGTTAAGGTACACGACCCCTGTTAAATCCCCAGCACCATGTCATGCCCTAAACCTGAAGGCTCCAAAAAAACACTGCTGGGGTATCCTGGGTAATCCTAGGGCCACAGGGCCTGAGCAGCACTGCATCCTCATAGTGAACCTTAAATTAACCACTAGGACCAAAGCAATCATACAGTGGGTTGGGTGCTTGTCTTGCTTGTGATCCTGGTGCTCCATATGGTTCCCCAAGACCACCAGGAATAACCTGAGTGCAGAGTCAGGAGTAACTTCTGAACATCACCAGATGTGCCTCCTAAATCCCCCCAATATCAATTTAACTGTTAGTGTGGTTGGAGACTGTGCTGTGTGGACTTGAGGACACAGTCTATGGTTCAGGATTTTCTCCTCAGGCTGGAGGGCCAGCAAACCCTGCCCTTGGACCATTGCTGTAGCACCAGAGCAGGTACTTTAAGAACGGGCTGAGAGAAGTCATAGGCATGATTTTTCAGACCTGACTAACTGCCAGAGCCAACCTATGAAGCAGATGAGGATTCCTCCTAGGGCAGGGGTCTCAAACTCAATTTACCTGGGGGCCGCAGGAAGCAAAGTTGGGGTGATCCTTGAGTGCAAAGTCAGTAGTAAGCCTTGAACATTGGGGGGTGTGACCCAAACAACTAAAACAAAACAAAACAAAAAAAAAAAGATTCCTCTAGGACAGGGCCACAAAATGTTGTACGGAGGGCCACAAACAGCCTGCAGGCCACAAGTTTGAGAACCCTGTCCTAGGGAGTGGACTGAGCCCTGATCCCAGAACCCCAGTCCCTTCAGGCAGCCTAGAGCCTGTTGGCTAGTTCGTTGTCACCTAAGAAGGCTTGTGAGGAAGGGCAAGAGTAAGCTCATAGGGTACCCAGAGTCTCTCCAGCACATTCAGCCACACAATGACTATGTCTGGCCCAGCATGCAACCCAGGTGTGTATTTCTTGGGTCATGCCAGCAGTGACCCAATGCCAGCTCTTATGTTTTAGTTTCTTGTGTTTCTTTTTCCTTGTTTTTCAGTTTTTCAGTTTGCCCATTAGTGCTCAGGAGACCCGGGAGTGCCAAGATCAAACTCTGGATTCCTGCATGCAAAGCAGACTCTCCAGCCTCTATGTACCATCTCTTTAGCCTTTCTTGGCGGAGACCACACCCAGGGATGCTCAGGAGTCACTCTTGGAAGTTCTCGGGGGACCATGTGGGATACTGGAAATCGAACCCGAGTCAGTCACTGTCTCTGGCCCCTAAGGCCCGTTTTAAGTCTCTGATTTCCCAGTGCTCTGGTGAACCAAATTGTTCGGGATAGCTCTTAGCTATGGTAATAATCAAATCTATCCTGAAAATTTCTTGTTCCAGTACTGCCTGGGGCTGCTGGAAGGGGTCTGCCTTCCTCCAATGCAGAATGAAGGGGACATCATCACAGAGCCTCCCTCTGAGTAGAAGAGAGTTCGGCTCCATCCCCACCCCACCTCGCAACCATGCATTAGCATTGTTTCAGCGGCAGAGGGCAGCACAGCCTGTGTGCTCAGCCCCTCTCTTGACTGGAAAATACTCTGGGCATCATGGGAGTAAGGGGCAGAAAGAGCAGAGTGGGATAGAAAGGGAGCTTTGCCTTTGGGAAGAGCAGTTCTAGTACTGGGCCTGAGGATTGATGGACTCAATTGACAATATAAATCTTCAAATTACCCAATTTGTATTCATCTCCATAAAAACATTATACTGATGGGGCTTACTGTGGGTAAGGTTCTTGCCTTACACACTGCTGACTCCTGAATTCACATCTTGGCACCCCATATGGTTTTCTGAAAACTAACAGAAGCAACCCCTGAGCACGAAACTAGTAGTAAGCCCCAAAGAAACCCGGGCTGTATGGAGGTGGGTGTGGTGCAGTGACTAGAGATATTCCTGTTAGTACTCCTGAGGCCACAATTTCAACATAAGACTTTCACTTTGGAGACACCTTGGCAGAGGGCAGGACTGGAGATGATTTACCTCAAACTCCAGCCTCCTGGTCAGACTTAGAGGTGGAGGGATATTGGGGATGTGACTAATGCTTGTTTCTTCTATGAGAACTTCTCCTTCCCCACCCCTGGAGAGTTTAAGCCTCTCCCCGGCTGCTACTGAATCCAGAATCCAGCCCCTCAAATGGCTGGAACATTTGGGCGGCCACCGCCTCCTTTCTCCACTGAGCCGGACACAGCAGCTCTTTGTGCTAAGATCTTCGGCTCATTCCAAAGACACCAAGTAGGTGTCCATACATGCTGCAGAGCCCAAGCTTGTTGACCAGCAATACTCAGATGTCTGTGTTGGTGGCTGCCCTCCTGCTCAGCTGGCCCCACTAAGTCCTCTGAGTAGTCACAGTGTGAGCAGCAGAAGCCCCATGCTGGCCGCTCTGCTGGCCATTGATTGACCCAGGCTGGCCTACTGGCCCATCCATGAGGGTGCAAGTCTTGCAAAGTGGCAAGTGCTTGAGAAACCAGGTTGGCATCACCTGGCTGCCACCAGCCTGGCCAAGCATCAGGCCCTGAGAAGTGAAGCCTTTGGAGGGACGATATGGCCTATATCTCCTCCCCCAGGAAACATGCTCATCTCCAAAGAGCAACAGGGAAGGTTCCTCTCAGTACATCCCAGAGTCCAGGGAGGCTTCCCAGGAAAAATAGGCTGGCACAGGAAGAATGGCCCATCTCCAGGGTATGGCTATGCAGAGCCATAGGGCAGAGAGATGACATCATAACTGAACCTGGCCTTGTGTGTGGGAGGTCCAGCTTTCATTCCCACCACCACACATTCCCCCAAATACTGCCAGGAGTGACCCTTGAGCTACCTTGAAGCACTGCTGAGCTTGACTCAAAAATACCCCCCCCAAAAGGACAGAACAAGATTATATAAAAATTATATAAAAGATGTATATTTATATATTTTATATATAAATGATTATATAGCATACCATATAAAAATTAATGGGACTGAAGCAATAGCACAGCAAGTAGGGCATTTGCCTTGCATGCAGCCAAGCTGGGTTTGACCCCAGGCATCCCATATGGTCCCCCGAGCCTATTAGGAGTGATTCTTTTTTTTTTTTTTTGGTTTTTTGGGCCACACCCGGTGGTGCTCAGGGGTTACTCCTGGCTGTCTGCTCAGAAATAGCTCCTGGCAGGCACGGGGGACCATATGGGACACCGGGATTCGAACCAACCACCTTTGATCCTGGATCGGCTGCTTGCAAGGCAAACACCGCTGTGCTATCTCTCCGGGCCCAGGAGTGATTCTTGAGCACAGAGTCAGGAGTAACCTCTGAGTACCGTCAAGTGTGGCCCAAAAACCAAAAAGAAAAGTGAATAGCATAGAAAATTGGTATGCATTATTTTTCATTGTCTGGGGATACACCCAGTGGTGCTCAGAGGGAATACCTGATGGTCCTAAGAGGGCCCACAGTGCTCAGACTCAGGACCTCACATACCACACTAGGAATTTTTGTTTTGTTTTTATTTTGTTTTGAGGTCACGCTCAGCAATGCTCAGGAGTTACTCTTGACTCTGCACTCAGAAATTCTCTTGGCAGTGCTGTGGGACCATATGGGACACTGGGACCAAACCTGTGTCAGACACATGCAAGGCAAGCACCCTACCCACTCTGCTCTGCCATACTAGGAATGTTCTTGACCACTTGAGCCACATTCCTGACCCTTATACTTTTTATTTTGTTTGTTGGCTTTGGGGCCACACCAGTAGTGCTCAGGAATAGCCCCTGGCAATGCTCAGGAAAACTTATGTAGTGCCAATGCAAGCTTATATGGATCGAGTGCAGGTTGGATGCTTGCAAGGTAAATACTTAAACCGCTGTACTATTTCTCTGGCCTGCTGCTACATTATTTCTTTAAAATTCAGGTTGATTAAACAGTGTGGTTAGAGACAGACAGAAATGTTTTCCCAAAAATATTAGCAGAAGCGACTGCACTACCGGGCTATGGGATTATAGATGATTGTTTTGAGGGGGATTGCTTGTTTGTTTTGTCCACACCTAGCAGTGCTAAAGGCTTACTCATGGCTTTGCACTTGGGGATCACTATGAACAGGGCTCAGGGGACCATGCTAGGGACTGAATCCAGGTCAGCTGTGTGCAAGTCAAACAACCTACTAATTATACTATTGCACCAACCTCTGGGTGTGGGTGTGTTCAGTGTCTGTGTTTTGCATACTCTACTGCTGAACCACATTCCAGAACCTAATTATTTTCCTTTTTTATTTGTGTTTTGTTGTTGTTGTTGTTTGGGGACCACACCTGGCAATGTTCAGAGGTTACTCCTGACTCTACACTCAGGAGTTATTCCTGGTGGTGCTCAGTAAGCCATATAGGATGCTCCTAAACTACAATTGTAGCTGATTTAAAAAAAAAAAATTTGGGGTCAGGGCTATAATACAACAGATAGAGCACTTGCCTTGCATATAACGCACCTGGGCTTGATCCCTGGCATCCCATATAGTCCCCTGAACACTGCTAGATGTGTTCCAAAAACCATGGAAAAAATTAAATAACCTTCCTAGAACTGAGTAATAATACAGTGAGTAGTCCATGTGTTTTCCATGTGGCCAATCTAAGTTTGATCCCTGGCACCCCCTGTGGTTCCCTGAGCACTTCCAGGAATGATTTCTGAGCCCAGAGCCAGGAGTTGGCCCTGACCACAGTGGGTATGCTCCCAAACAAAGCAAAACAGACAACAACAACCACCAAACCTTCCTTTGTTGTTGAGCCAAACTAGGCCAGCCAGCTCCTCTCCCTCCTGGCCTCCTGCTTAGTCATGCGTGTCCCCCACAGGAGCAGCTGGAGAACTATGACTTCACCAAATTCCACTCGCTGAAGCCGAAGCTCATCGAGGCGGTGGATCACATGCTGACCAACAAGATCTCTTCCCTCATGAATCTCATCAGCCAGGAGGAGACCAACATGCCCACGCAGCTGGTGCAGGGCGGCGCCTTCGACGGCACCGCTGAAGGCCCCTTCAACCAGGGCTACGGAGAGGGGGCCAAGGAGGGGGCCGACGAGGAGGAGTGGGTGGTGGCCAAAGACAAGCCGGTCTATGACGAGCTCTTCTACACCCTGTCCCCAGTCAACGGCAAGATCTCAGGGGTGAACGCCAAGAAGGAGATGGTCACTTCCAAGCTGCCCAACAGTGTGCTGGGCAAGATCTGGAAGCTGGCCGACTGTGACTCTGATGGCATGCTGGACGAGGAGGAGTTCGCGCTGGCCAAGCACCTTATCAAGATCAAGCTAGATGGCTACGAGCTGCCCAACAGCCTGCCCCCACACCTTGTGCCCCCCTCCCACAGGAAGTCTCTGCCCAAGGCCGACTGAGGGCTTGGGGAGGCAGCATGGGTGGGGATGGGGGGACCAGGACCTAGAGGCCACTCTGCCACACGTTCTGCCCAGAGTGACCCTGGGCCGAGCACTGCCGCTCTGTGCCTCAGTTTCCCTGTCCATAGACTGGAGAGGGCAGACACTGGACACTAGGCAAGGGTCCTCTCACCCCTGCAGTTCCTGTTTCCTTTCAAAGCTTGGAGGGGAGGGAGTGAGGAAGGTAAAAGGGTTGAGGTGAAAGGGCTCTTGTCTAAAGAGAGTCTGGGGGCCGGGCGGTGGCGCTGGAGGTAAGGTGCCTGCCTTGCCTGCGCTAGCCTAGGACGGACCGCGGTTCGATCCCCCGGCGTCCCATATGGTCCCCCAAGAAGCCAGGAGCAACTTCTGAGCGCATAGCCAGGAGTAACCCCTGAGCGTCACAGGGTGTGGCCCAAAAACCAAAAAAAAAAATAAATAAAAAAAAAATAAAGAGAGTCTGGAGGGGCCGGGCGGTGGCGCTAAAGGTAAGGTGCCTGCCTTGCCTGCGCTAGCCTTGGACGGACCGCGGTTCAATCCCCCGGTGTCCCATATGGTCCCCCAAGCCAGGAGCAACTTCTGAGCACATAGCCAGGAGTACCCCCTGAGCGTTACCGGGTGTGGCCCAAAAACCAAAAAAAAAAAAAAAGAGTCTGGAGAGACAGGGTGGCATCTCAGAGGCTCAAGGGGCACTAGCAGTCTCCAAGCCTCATCAGCCTGTCTGTTCCCAGTCTGCCCCTCAGAAGCACAGGAAGATGCAGAGATGATCTTCGTTTCCTGCCAGCTCCTTGTGGATTAGGGGGCTGAAGCAGAGAGGTTCTCTGTCCTCTCCAAACCATCTGCCAAAGAGAAGACACTGATGTCTGCAAGTGTGACAGGACACCCCACCCCATCACCCCATCTGCATCCCCCACCTCTGACCTTCCCACCAATGACCCTTACCCCCAGCAGAGCAGCATCTGAGCAGGCATTTGAAGCCCTCACACCTTCATTCACTCGTCTCTGGCAAGACACTGCTGTGCTAACTCACTCCCAGTCTGACTGCGATCTGAGGTTCAGCTTTCCGTCCTGCTCTGCCTGCGCAGTAGAGTCTGTTTCTCATACTAAGCCACAGTCAGGAGGAGAGGTGGTGCCCTACCTTTGTAGTCAGTAGCTGACTTTGAATTCAGCAGGAATGTGTCTAGGTGCAGAAGAGTGTGTCCCTGTGGCCTGCCCTAGGCTGTCAGGGGAAAGAAATAAGTTCACTTACCTAGATACTGGTTTTTGGTTTGTCTGGCTTTTATTTATTTTAATTTGGGGGGTGAGGTTAGATGTTTCATTTTGCCCAGATTCGTTTTCTTACAGGCTGAAAGCCTTTCCTCAGAAACAGTGTGGAACTGAAGTCAGAAACTTTTCTTTCAAAAACTCTGCCCACTACGGAAGCCCTTCCTTAGGGCACACATGGATTTTGACTCCATACTGTTTCCTTCCACATATCCCTGCAGGCTCTGCTGCTCTGCCCTGTCCAGGCCTGTATCAGTGACTGCTCACCCACTCTCACTCACTGAGTAGGGGTGCCAGTGTGGGGTGCAGGTACCTCCACTGTCCCTGCACAATGATATGAATGAGATCCAGGCCTTGCCTGAGCCTTACACAGACCAACACTGTTTAGCATCAAGAGGAAAACTCTGAAAACATTTTTTAGCCACGCACCAGCCTCCTCACTCTCACGCCTTCTTAATCTAGCTTTAAAAGAATAAATATATACTGGCTTTTTTTAATCTTCACATGAGCATGCTTGAATTTATTAGATGCTTAGAGAAAGAATTGTGTCTGATTGCAACTCTGTGACATGCAACATAAACAAGTAGCTGTAACCAATGGGACCCAAGTGTGATGGCATAGGACAGGGGTGTGTGGTGAGCAGGGGATAGAGATGGGTGTCTGGGGGTTAGATTGCGCATGCCAGCTGATTTCCCACCAGAGTTATGTGTGTCTTAACTCATTCAGTTACCCTATATAAAATAGAGACAAATACACACCTTTACAGGTGTGTCCTCTGACATGCGTTCATTTGTCTGTATGGTGACCTGGCCAGGTTTTGCCTGTTAGAGGAGCTGTAGGTTGGAGATTTCTCAGGCACTATGCTCATCCCATTCCTGGATTTGGAGGATCTCTGGCAGCCAAATCCTTGCCCTACTGGGTCCTAATGATTTCTGGAAAGGAAAGGAAACCTACCCATTCACATCTTTCTCTCAGCACATGAAGTCATTCATCCTGAAAAATTAGAAGAGGCCTGGGGTTGTAGCCAGTGAGGCCCAGGCCCATACAGAGTTTGAATCTGGAGCCAAAACACCTGTTTCTCCACAATCCAGTGCACGGTAGAAGGTCTCAGCCCTCCTCCTGCATCAGTTCAGCTTGGCTATGCTGCATTTCCTACACCACACTAATGTGTGGACAAGCACCCTCCTCAGATGGACAGGTTGGGGCATGTGCAAGCAGGTCAAGTAGAAAATCAGGAAACTGGGCCCGGAGAGATAGCACAGCGGCGTTTGCCTTGCAAGCAGCCGATCCAGGACCAAAGGTGGTTGGTTCGAATCCCGGTGTCCCATATGGTCCCCCATGCCTGCCAGGAGCTATTTCTGAGCAGACAGCCAGGAGTAACCCCTGAGCACCGCCGGGTGTGACCCAAAAAACCAAAAAAAAAAAAAAAGAAAGAAAATCAGGAAACTCCTAGCAAGCAAGATCCTGAGGTTCAAGATGATTTTCTGGGGCTGGGCGGTGGCGCTAAAGGTAAGGTGCCTGCCTTACCTGCGCTAGCCTAGGACGGACCGCGGTTCGATCCCCCGGTGTCCCATATGGTCCCCCAAGCCAGGAGCAACTTCTGAGCACATAGCCAGGAGTAACCCCTGAGCGTTACCGGGTGTGGCCCAAAAACCAAACAACAAAAAAAAAAAAGATGATTTTCTTCACAGCACATGACATCTTGTATTAGCACCAACTTCTGCAAGTTGGTGGGGGAATGGAAACTTCCATCTACTCCTCCCAAAGTCAGCTTCTGATGGTTACCCTGCTGATGAGGTCCCCAGATCTGCCCTGTACCTAGTAGGTGCTGTCCCACCCAGCCTCGTGTGTGGGTTCTTGCAACATGCACTGTGTTCCAGAGCTGGCCATTCCTGTAGACAGAACCAAACATTCCCCAAACCTTACACTGATCTCTGTACAGCTCCCTGGCCTCTGGGCTTGAGGCTGCGGCACCTCCCCCAGGGACTGAACTTTAGGAAGCTGTCACATCCTGGGACTGCTTGTCCAGGCATGCCTAAGAGCATGTGGGCCTGATACCAGGGTAAGACAATCACCACCTGGACCTTTCTCATTGCAATGAGGCACCTTCATTATTCCTCGAGAAATGAACAGCCCAGACAAACTGCACCTGAGAAAGAACATGAACAGACACACTTTACTTCCTCTGTGGGATGGAACAGACAAGTGATATTCTTTGGAAAGAGAAACTGAGTGTATTCAGTGTATGTGAACCTCAACTTAGATCCTACCATGTTACCCATCCCAAAGGGCTGGAGCAGGGACCAGAGCGATAGCACAGCAGTAGGGCATTTGCCTTGCACACAGCTGACCCAGGACTCACCGAGGTTCGATCCCCGGCATCCAAGCCAGGAGTAACCCCTGATCGTCACCGGGTGTGGCCCAAAAACTAAAAGATCAAAGGGCTAGAGCATGTGCTTGACATGTAGAGAGGCCTAGGTTCCAACCCTGACACTAAATAGGTCATAGGGAGTAGACTCTGAGCAACCCCTGAGTGTGGCCCAAAGACAAAAAAAAAAAAAGAAAAAGTGTATTAAGGGGCTGGAGAGATAGCATGAAGGTAGGGCATTTGCCTTGCATGCAGAAGGACAGTGGTTCGAATCCCAGCATCCCATATGGTCCCCTGTGCCTGCCAGGGGCGATTTCTGAGCATAGAGCCAGGAGTAACCCCTGGGCACTGCCGGTGTGACCCAAAAACCAAAAAAAAAGTGTATCAAGTTACATGTCAGCCAATGCAGTTAATACACAATGCTTCTATTTTTTTGTAATCGTGTTTGGTGCTGTCAAAGATGCCACCTACGGATCAATAAATGCGGGAAAATCATCCCCTTTCTCACACTGAATCTGGTTCTCAAATGACTGCATGCCCAGGGTCTCAGGAAGAAAGCGGGAATCCCTTTCAATGGGGTACAGGAACTGGGAGAGGGTGTGTCCGGTCTGTATTCTGTCCCTGTGAGTCCCACCTCATACTGCATCTCACCCAGGGTAGGGGTGGCCTAAACCGTTTCTGGAGAGGCCTGTGAGCCTGTGACGCCAGGTTGAGGCAAGTCAAAGTGTGGCCCCTAGGTGGCGCTCGACCCTCAACAGAGGACATGGCAAAGCGGGGAGATGGGTTAGGACAGAGAAGTGACAGTGATACTGGGAAGTGATCACTCTGGGCAAGAACTGGGTGCTGAAAGGAGGTAAACTGATATGCACGATACCCCTTCAGTAACAGTATTGCAAACTACAATGCCTGAAAGAAAGGGGGGAGAGAGAGAGAGACAAGACAAGACAGAGAGACAGAGAGAAAGGGAAGAATGTCAGCCATCGAGGCAGACTGGGAGGCAGGAGGAAACCGGAGCCACTAGTGGCAGGAAGTGTGGACGGACAGTGGTGAAGAAGGGATGGGTGCTCAAGCATTGTATTACTGAAACTCAATCATAAACAACTGTAACTATCACTATGATTTGATAATTAAAACAAAACAGGAAATCGCACAAGAGGACCAGAACCACCAAGAAGAAGGCCCGGAGAGCAGCAGCTGGAGGTCCCCCAAGCCACATTTTCAATGCACACTCCCACATTCTCCCAGGAGGGAGCCCCTCATACTACTCACAGCACCCCAGCTCTCCCTAACTCACATAGCCAGGGAGCGGAGCGGCAATAGAAGGTCCATCCCTGCAAACCCAAATGCAGATGCTGCTGGCACAGCTCAAGCAGTACAGGAGTGAGTGGCCAGCGAGTTGAGGCCCAGACCCCAGGCATAGGCCTCGTACAGCTTACTTCGGGAGAGTTTAGGGCCACTTTTGCAGGCAGAGGAATCCAGGCTGAGCTGTGCAGGGAGCAAGGGTGAGGACCTGCAGCAGCAGAGAGTGGGGTGGATTGTGGGCTGGACTATGAGGCTCCAGAAAGGGAGGGTCGGGGAACAGGGAACCTTCAGGGACTCGGTTTGACATGGATTTACACCGTGGAGTCATCTGCTGTCAGAGCTCCTAATGAATGACCATCGAGGCAAGGGGGTTGAGCACACAGTCTCTGACCTTTTGCCTGTTGTCCTAGAGGCTCACAGCCAAACCAGGACAGCCTTATGCTTTCTGGAATCCCAGGAGGTGACGTTCCTGGGCCAGCATGAACAGGCACTGATGGCCACCTGGAAGCAGAGGCAGAGGCTGCTGCAGGGGAGGAGGCTGAAATGCCCAACCAAGGCCTTCCTGCAGCCAGGCAGGCCCCAATTCTGCCACTGGAGGAAGCTCTCCTTCAGGATCCAGAAGTGGGGATTGGGGTAGGGGTGGGGTGTAGGTTGGGTGATTGGTAGTGAGAGAGATGGTGTTGGCCCATCCACTTGGCCTGCCCCCATATCTCTGGGCCCCCAGGCAGAAGCAAAGGAGGTTCTGAGTCTGTTGTGGCACCACCTGCATGCCGTGGCTTCTCTGGCAGGGGAGGGTTGTATGGAAGGCTGACTGAGAGCCCCAACCCCAGCACACACAGGGGAGCCCACTCATTTGGGCAGCCCTGACACCTCTCACTCTGTTTCCCTGAGGCTGAGGGAGGATGGAAGGTGTTGTATTAATTATTTATTTTGGTTTGGGGGTCACTCCTGGCTCTAAGCTCAGAAATGGCAGTCGCTAGGGGACCATATGGAATGCCGGGATTCGAACCACCGTCCTTCTGCAAGCAAGGCAAATGCTTTACCTTCATGCTATCTCTCCGGTCCCTGTATTAATTATTAATTATAAAGCCCTAGTAGTGTGGAGGTGATGAGGCCTTTCTTGGCGTGGCCCAGCACCTGCAGCCCTTTCAGCCGGCAAATCTGTAGATGCAGGGTGCCGTCAAAGAAATGATCCACAGGTAGTCAGTTGAAGTTTCAGGAGACATCCAGCTTTATTACAAAGTCCTAATCACCATGTTCATATTTCTCATTCATATTTTTCACATGGCCTCTAAGCTAAGCTTTCTTTCTTTTCTTTTCTTTTTTTTTTTTTTTTTTTTTTTTTGGTTTTGGGTCACACCCCTTAGTACTCGGAGGTTACTCCTGGCTCTATGTCAGAAATCAATCCTGGCATATGGGGACCATATGGGATGCCGGGGTTCCAACCACCGTCCTTCTGCATGCTAGGCAAACACGGTACCTCCATGCTATCTCTCCCACCCCTAAGCTAAGCTTTCTTTTTTTTTTTCTTTTTTTTCTTTTTTTTGGGTCACACCCTGCGGTGCTCAGGGGTTACTCCTGGCTGTCTGCTCAGAAAATAGCTCCTGACAGGCACAGGGGACCACCTTTGGTCCTGTTGGATCTCTCTCTCCCACTCTCCTCCCAACCCCTTAATTAGCAACCACAGACCCCTCCAGCTGTGGGTGGGTCTCACCTGGAAGGTGGGACAGGCAGGAAGTTGGGGGAGGGGTAACGGAGGCCACAGGGTACTTTCTGGTTGGTCCCCCACTTTGGGAGGCAGAGGGGTGCTCTCACCTAACCTATGTGAGGTACCCAAGCACAGTGGGCCTGGGTTCCACAGAGGAACAAGCAGAGGTGAGGAAGCCTCTATCAGGTGCTTTGTGGCTTACAAAGATACCTTGTCAGGCCAGGACTCTCGTAGAGGGTAGGGCACTTGACTTGCATGCAGCTGACCCAAATTCAATCCTCGATATCCTGTATGGTTCCACTGAATCATTAGGAATAATTCCAGAGCTCGGAGCCACAATAACAGGTGTGGCCCAAAAAGTGCCTTCCCACCCAAGTCTTTGAGCCTCTGCATCTCTAGTGGCACTGGTTTTTCCAGATGAAGAAAACCAGAACCGAGGAAGGACACACTGCTGGGCCCAAAGCCTAGGCCTCTTGATGAACCCTATAATCAGGCCATTCCATCCCCCTTTCCTTCCCACTGTAATCCAAGCTCTGCTTAGGGCCCAGAAGTGGTCCCTGAGAGTTGAACCAGGAGTTCTGAAAGCAGCACTAATTAGGGTGGCTCAACCTCTCTAGCCCCCCCCCACAACACTCCTAGCAGCTCTAGAGCCTGTCCCCCATTCTCAAGCCTTCCCACAGCATCTCCTGCCACTGTGAAGAGTGAGGCTCCTTCCTGAGCAGCAAAGCCCCAAAAGGGGTCCACAAGGCCACTGGTACCACAGTCACCCCGTCTGCCTTCGGGGCCCATCTACTCACTACCCATCGCTACAGTGAGTAAAGAGGAGGCACGCACAGGAGACTGAGGCACGAGGAACAGGGCAGGCTGGAAACTGGGATGGAGACTGTGGGTGCTGCTGAGAAGCTGCAGCCTTTGGGGCCTCTGGCCAGTGGACCTGGTTTGCAACACCAATTCATCAATACTGGACTCTGGAGGGTCCTATATGGCAGGCAGCTAGTGTGCCCTGGGAGTGAGAAACCTGAGGTGGGGGGAGCTGCAGAGTTTTTAAGGGGAGACCTGGGAACCACAGATGGGTGACCATGATGGACCAGGGGTGGCGAACAGGATTTTTACCCTCACTCAAAATGGCAAAATGCAATATGTGTCTAATATATTATTGTTAAAATTATATGCTTTTGTGTGAGTGTTTGTCTGTTTTGGCAGGTCACTGGGTGGTGTGGCTCTCTGACTCTCACAGTTTAAAATTTTGGCTGTGTGTCGAACTTGTTCACCACCCCTGGTGGAGACAGTCTTCTGCAGTGAGGTCAGGGAGAACTTGTCTCCCCAGCAGGGCTTCTTCTTCACTTTCCATCTCCAAACCTTTAAACAAGAAATGCTGATGTGACACCAGGTATCTAGGTACAAAATAGGTTTGTAGGCTTAGAACACAGCAGTAGGGCATTTGCCTTGCATGCAGCCGATCCAGGATGGATGGTGGTACAAATCCTGGCATCCCATTTGGTCCCAGGAGCGATTTCTGAGCCCAGAGCCAAGAGTGCCGCCAGGTGTGGCCCCAAAACAAAACAAAAACAAATACAAATACAAAATAGATCTGTAAATCAAACATTGCTAATAAATCATGTTTACTTTTCAGACTAAATTTCAGTACCCTGACATATTCAGTATGCAACCTTAGAAAGTGTTGCAACCTACAGTTTACGAAGCAGGGGGCTGGGAGGGCTGCCTGGTTTGAGCCTACAGGCAAAGTCTAATGCAGCCTGTCTACCCCCAGGAGGCCAAGGAGAAGCTGGGGGTGGGCTCCTGCAGATCTGGGGAGAGGGAGGGTGTCCTGCAGCAGGCTAAGTGAGGGAGCACTGTCTTCCAATCAGGGACTCCTCAAACAGCTGCTCCAGTGGGAGGCAAAGAACAAAGCCGCTGCTCTGATGCCCCAGGGGTGCATGCCCCCAGAATGATGCAGAGCAGAGTCAAGTTGCCTGAGGCCTCCCCACCCATCCCCACCTCTTGGGAGCAGGAAGGCCTCCTGCAGCCTGCAGGACCTGTTGTAATCATTTGGGGACTGGAGGGTCAGTGAGTGCGTCAGTGACAGTGTGTGTGTGAGACTGTGTGAGATGGCCACAGCCATCTTCACTCGCAGAGCCCAGTGGGTCAGAAGTCTTTCTCTCCTTCTCCATCTGTCTCTCTTGGTGCAGTGCAAACCTCGAAGCATGCAACTCTATACTGGCTGAGCTCTGATCACTAACCACACACTCACAGTCCAAGACACCAGGTCTCGGGGCGAGTGGTGGCGCAGTGGTAGGGTGTTTGCCTTGTAAGTGGCTGACCTAGGACAGACCGCAGTTTGATCCCTTGCATATGGTCCCATATGGTCCCCCAAGCCAGGAGCAATTTCTGAGCACATAGCCAGGAGTAACCCCTGAGCATCACCAGGTGGGTGATCACCAAAAAAAAGACACCAGGTCTCCTGGGTCCCACACTAGCCAGACGGGGTGGGCTCCAGGGCCTGAGTTGTTCCACAGAGCAGCAGCTTCCTGAGACCTCAGAATCCACAGAGAGGATGGGAATCTGAGTGCCTCGGTGAACAGCCAGCCACCTGCTGAGAGGTTCTGTGGAAATGGCACCGACCAGCCTCCTCTGCTCTCACCTCTGCCTCTCATGGACAATCATATAGTAGAAGGAATCCCTGGCTTTCGCCAGGGATGCTCCATCTTCCTGGGCAGGATGCCCCATCGTGCCCGGAGGCACTGTGTGATTTGGATCATGAACTTCTTGGGAGACCAGAGCAGAGCAAGACTGAGCAGGCCCAGGGGTCCCCAGAGGCTGCCAGGTCATGAGAAATGATTCCCCACCTCCTGCCCCAGTTTCAGCCACAAGGGACCATAAGGTCCATGGCCAACAGGCACCTCCATGATGGCAGGTGGGGTGGACAGCCCCACCCCTTGGTTGTCCCTTCCTGCTGTCCCTACACAATAAAGGGCGAGGGAGCTCTTGGGGTCTCTCGGGGTGCTTCCCAATGGTGCTCAGGGGCCACTTCTGGTGACATTTGGCCTGGTGGTGTGGGCGTAATAGTTCTGAGATGTAGGGGCAGTATTTGGGCTCAAACTTGGGGTCTTTCATGCTAGGTGGGAACCAGCTGCAGGCAGCAACCAGGTAGCTGGGTGAAGACCTACTGACTTCTTTGCTCCTAGCCCTCAGCCTGAGCGCAGAACATGGGAACAGTCTTTTGGGCCACTCTGCTCAGGCAGTCGTGGGGTTGGGGTGGCTGGATGGCAATTCTGAGCCTCTAGCACCTGAAGGTGCTCCCAGGAGGCAGGGTAACAAATTAGCCTCTCCCTGTCCCTGCAAACCCCAGCAGGCCTGGCCCATGAGGCTCCCTTCCCTTTGCCCCTCTCCTTAGGCTGTCCCCCAGCTTGTCCCCAGACCCCTTCACTGAGCGCATGTGCACTGACAGCTCCTGGTAGGCCCCAGATGCCCACAGTGGCCAGGCCTGGGATGACGGCCCAGCTCCACCCACACCCTTACCCTGCCTCTTCACCTAGCCTCCTCTTCCCCAGATCCCTGCCTCTGTTCTCTCCTGCTGGCCCCAGGCCTTCCTGCCCTGCGAGGGCTCAAGGGTCAGGGTAGCAGACGAGAGGACATGCACAGACGGACTCACAGCCACGTGCTGTGCTCCAGGCACTGATACGGGCCTTGGGATGGCCTCTTGCCCCTGGGCAGCCATGCCCGAAGGCCCCCCCCCACCGTGTGATTCAGGCCCAGGGGCCCCTAAGGACTGAGTGCCAGGGCATGGGAACCAATCACCTCCACACCCCACTCCTGCCTGTCCTCGGGCCGCAGACCTCATCCAGGTAGGCCTGGGTGGAGGCATCCCCAGCAATCTCCCTCTGGGCAACGGGCCCTAATTCACCGCAGCTCTGTTCTTCCAAGGGGTCTGGTCCTGAGGTGGCAGCGAGGACGGACACACGCAGGGCCACCTCAGGAAGGCTTTAGGGACAGACAGGCCCCCCTCGCTGGGCTCGCTCCTCTGGCCCCAGGCCTGGCCCGGGTGTGCCAGGAAGCAGAGTGCAGAGGGTGAGAGCTGGAGGCGGAGTGGGGAGCGGAGGCCCTCTGTCTCTTCAGGGGTGCCCAGACTGGGGCGGGCCCTGCAGCTCCAGCACGAGCAGGGTCCCGGCAGGGCCGTCCGAGCCGCCTCACTGGGGCTGCGGCCCCCTCCGCTTGCGCCTCCGCAGCCGCAGGGCCAGGCGCAGCGCCTCGAGCAGGCGGCCGCGGTTGTTGCAGACGTTGTAGCGGGCCAGGCGCAGCAGCTTGTCGGCGTCGTCGGCGCTGTAGGTCACCTTCGAGTAGTGGTACGGGGAGCCCGAGGCGGACAGGTCCACCGCGCCCGCCGCCATCTCCTCGGGGGCCCGCCGGACGCCTGCGCCGGGCAAGAAGGGCGGTGAGCGGGCGGGACTGGGCTGCGCATACCGCGGGCCTCGGGAGCCAGGCTGAGGACCAGGGCCGCGGAGAGCGGGGCGAGAAGCCGGGGACGGTGGGCGTGGTCAATGCTAGGGTGGGCGGGGCTTACGGCTGGTACGGGGCCAAGAAACGGGATTGGAGGGTGTGGCCTAGGGCTGGGCGGGGACGAGGCTAGGTATGGGCGGGGCTTACGGCTGGGACGGGCCGAGAAATGGGGTGAGCGGGTGTGGCCTAGGGCTGGGCGGGGCCGATGCTAGGAGTGGGCGGGACTTATGGCTGGGTCGAGAGCCAGAGCCGGTGGGCGTGGCTTAGGGTTGAGTGTGACCGAGGCTAGGCCTGGGCGGGGCCAAAAAAACCAGGGCCGGTGGGTGTGGCATACGCTGAGCGTGGTCGAGGCTAGGGGTGGGCGGGGCTTAGGACTGGGGCTGAGAACCAGGTCCGGGCTCCACCGGGTGTGGCTTAGGGTTGAGCGTGGCCGATGTTAGGGTGGGCGGGGCTTAGGGTTGGGACCAGGGTTTGGGTGGCGGGCGGGGCTTAGGGCTGGGGCGGGAGCGGGACCTGGGTGGGCGGGGCTTAGGGTTGAGGCCAGACCAGGTCAGGGCATGGGTGGGGCTTAGAACTGGAGGCGGGGCCGAGAACAAGGTCTGGGACAGGCGGGGCTTAAGGCTGGGGCGGGGCAGGGTCTTCGTGGGCGGGCTTATGACTAGGGGCGGGGGGAGGGAGTACCAGAGGCTGGGGTGGGTGGGTGTGGCTTAGGGTTCGGGCGGGGGCCCAAACCAGGGTCCGTGGGTGGGCGGGGCTCAGGACTAGGGCGGGACTGAAAACTAGCCCGGAGTGGGCGGGGCTTATGGCTGGGCGGGGCGTGACTGGTGCGTTGTCTGGTGGGCGAAACTTAGGACTAGGGGCGGGACCAAACCCCTGGGTCTGGGTAGGCGTGGCTCAGAGCCGGGGCGTGGTCGTGATCCGGGTGGGCGGGGATTAGGATAGGGCGGGGCGGAAGGCGGCCAGGGCTGGGGCTCGGGCTCGGGGCTCACCGGGTGCCGAGTGCGTGCGGAAGGTGTCGTTGACCAGCGGGAAGTGCAGCACGGCGGGGGCTTCGGGGCGGTCGGGGTCCAGGAACAAGTGGCACTCCCGGGGCTGCCGCAGCTCCTCGGCTGCGGGCTCCACCGCGGGGAAGGGGATGCCCTGCTCCTCGCAGAACCGGCCGAGGAGCTGCAGCTGCTGCTGGGCAGACCCGAGATACTGATGTCAGGGCGAGCGGCCATCTGCAGAAAAGCCGCTCAGGGGGCCCAGAGAGGGTCTTAACCTTAGCCTTAGCCTTAACGCGGAGGGCCTGGATGGTGCGGTTCAAAGGAGATGAAATGGGTTTTTTTTTTGGGTGGGGGCACTCATCCAGCAGTACTCAGAGGTTATTCCTGTCTCTACAACCAGGTATTTCTCCTAGCAGATTCGATAAATCAATAGGGGACGCCAGGGATCAAATCTGGGTCAGCCATATGCACGGCAAGAGCCTAACCACTCTCCTATCTCTCTGCCCCCCCCCAGGAGATGAAAATATAACATGTATTTTTTTTTTTTGGTTTTTTTGGGGCCACACCCGGCGGTGCTCAGGGGTTACTCCTGGCTCCATGCTCAGAAATTGCTCCTGGCAGGCACGGGGGACCATATGGGATGCCGGGATTCGAACCGATGACCTTCTGCATGAAAGGCAAACGCCTTACCTCCATGCTATCTCTCCGGCCCCTATAACATGTATTTAAATTCAGCATCCAGGGACCGAGTTAAAGATAGTACAGTGGGTAGGGCGCTTGTCTTGCACTCAGCTGACCTGGGTTTGATTATGGGCATCCCATATGGCCTCCAAGCACTGCCTAGAGTAATTCCTAAGTGCAGAGCTAAGTGTAACCCTTGAGCATTGCTGGGTGTGGCTAGAAAATATTTTTGTTTTTGGGTCATACTCAGTGCTGCTCTGGGATTAACCTCAGGCTCTGCTGAGGGGACCATATACGATGAGGCGGGGGAATAGAACCAGTCATCTGCATGCAACACAAATGCTCTATGGCATTTGACCCTAAAAATTTTTTTTTGTTTTGTTTTCTTTTTGGACCACACTCTGTGGAGCTCAGAGGTTACTCCTGGCAGGCTTGGGGGACTATATGGGATGCCAGAAACCGAACCATCCTGGGTCAGCCACTTGCAAGGCGGCCCTACCTCTGTGCTATCACTTTTTTTTTGGGGGGGGGGTCACACCCAGGCAGTGCTCAAGGGTTACTCCTGGCTCTACACTCGGAAATCGCTCTTGGCAGGCTCTGGGGACCATATGGGATGCCAGGATTCGAACCACCGTCCCTCAGCATGCAAGGCAAATATGTCCTACCTCCATGCTATCTCTCTGGCCCCACTGCTATCACTTTTTTACAGGGGCTGGAGCGATAGCACAGAGGTAGAGCATTTGCCTTGCATACAGCTGACCCAGGACGGACCGTGGTTCTATCCTGGGTGACCCATATGGTCCCCCGAGCCAGAAGTGATTTCTGAGCACATAGCTGAGGAGTAACCCCTTAGCACTACAGGGTGTGGCCCAAAAACAAAAGAAAAAAAATTTTTTTTAAAAATCAGCATCGGGCCTGGAGAGATAGCACAGCGGTGCTTGCCTTGCAAGCAGCCAATCCAGAACCTAAGGTGGTTGGTTCGAATCCCAGTGTCCCATATGGTCCCCCGTGCCTGCCAGGAGTTATTTCTGAGCAGACAGCCAGGAGTAACCCCTGAGCACCGCCGGGTGTGGCCCAAAAACCAAAAAAAAAAAAAAAAATCAGCATCAGGGCCAGCGAGATGGCGCTAGAGGTAAAGTGTCTTGCAAGCACTAGCCAAGGAAAGGACCACAGTTCGATCCCCCGGTGTCCCATATGGTCCCCCCAAGCCAGGGGCAATTTCTGAGTGCGTAGCCAGAAATAACCCCTGAGCATCAAACGGGTGTGGCCCAAAAAACAAAAAACAAACAAACAAAAAATCAGCATCCAGGCTGGAGAGATAGGGTAGTGGGCACAGCACTTGCCTTGCATTCGGCCAAACCCAGTGTGATGATCCCTGGTATCCCACACAGTCCTACAGTCCCCTGAGCAACAAGTGGAGTGATCCTTTAGTGCAGAACCAGGTGAAAGACCCGAACAGAGCACCGTCCAGTCTGACCCCACCCCAGTCCTCCGAATGAGCAGAATCAGCTTCCCAACCTTGTGGGGCCAACGGGAGCCCCGGCCCACCTGGAAGGCGCCTTGGAGGTTGTAGTCCAGTGACACGATGAGATCCACATCCCGCATGGGCCGCAGGAGGGGTGGGCAACTGGTGTTGATGAGGTAGCCCACATCCAGCAGGCACAGGTAGGGCTCCATGGGAGTCAGCTCATTGGGACACCCGTCCAGTTTGGTGGCTGGGAAAGTAGTGGGGATGGGGGAGGGTAGTTGCTGTCACCAGAGCAGAGAGCACCGACCTCACAGGCCCTCAGAGGCGGGGAGCCTGGCCCTCCCTGCCACCCTGCAGAGGGGTTCTGACTTCCAGCACATGTGAGGAAAGAAGGTTCCTACTTCTAGAAGTTCAGGGAACAAACTCAGCGGGACTGGGGCTGAGGAAGTCTGGACCAGGGCTGAAGGGCTCAAGCAACCCCAAAATGACCCGGGGAAGTCAGGGGCAGGGGGAAAGCAGCTACCTTTCCAGGCAGAGAAGTGCAGATGCTCAAAATAGTCCTTATGGAAATGGAGGCCACGGAGGAAGTTATGTGAGGCCTGGGCGAGTGGACGCCTCGTCAGCAGGTCCGTGAAGAACTCTGCGATTTTGCCAGCCACTGTCTGCGTCTCCTCTATCTTCAGAAGAGGAACCCGTTCTTTTTCTGAAGTTGGGGTGGGCAGGAAAGGAAATGGTGACCCTGTAGGGCTATATCCCAGCCCCTGTGGACCCCTCAAAGAGCTGAGATTTCCCTCCAACCACAGCCCCAGAGTTTCCATCATGACCTCATGATGGCAGGACCTACCCAGACTGGCCTGATCCTTTGCCCAGTGCTCCCAGAACTGCCCGGGCTCTGAGGCCCAGTACAAGCTGTCCTGGAGGTTGGCTGCATACAGGTTGCTCCAGATCCCTGAAGGGGACGGGGCATCATGAGAGGAAGGAAACCCCAATCCTGCCCAGGCCCCTCCTCCGTCCAGTCTCTTGCCTCCTCACCTTCCAGAAAGCAGATACGGGATTCGGGGAGCTGCTTCATCAGGCGCCCCATAAAGAACTCAGAGCCGAAGAGCTCGGAAGGAATGAAGGCCCCATACTTAGGGAAGCCGACCTCGTAGGGGGAGAACTCACACCACTCTGCAGAGACCACATGCCTCCCCTCAGATCCATATACCCCCTGGCTCCCCTTTGAGGGGGGACCCCCACCTCTAGGCTGGCATCGCCCAACAGAAGAACTCCAGGAGGATGACAGGACCCAGCACCCGTCTCATGCCCCACCCACTCACCCCCGCTAAAGCCCTACCCCATTCACCTCCAAATTCAAAGGTGCTCAGGCCCTGTGCCTTGGTGTTGAGGGCACAGTAGATGGGCATCGGGTTCTGGCCCCGACTCAGGGCCTCCCGCTGCTCTGAGAGTTTATGTTCATGGGGCTGGCGGGGAAAGTAATTGGAACACTCCATGCCATGACTGCCGGGGACTCAAGATACCCACTTCCGCACCATGCCCTCTTTGCATCTACCCCGCACCTCATCATGCAGCAGGGCCTCGTTGATGAGAGCCCAGAGGTTGGTGAAGCAGGCCGGGTGGCCCAGGCGGGTGCGCTCAGCCAATTCCTGCTGGTACTGCCACAGCCGGCTGGGGGCCAGCACACCCAGTTTGTTCTTGGTCACCTGGGTCTTCAGCAGCTTGGTGGGTTCAGCCAGGTCCTTCTGTGACCACTCTGGGTCCTCATAGAGGTTGGCGAGGGCCCTAGTATAAGTCAAAGAAGAACTCATCTGCCCTGGGCTTGCTTTGTTCTCTTTTTCTGGTTTCTGTCCCACGCCCAGTGGTACTCAGGGCCTCCCTCCTGGTGGGGATTGGGGAACCATGTGTAGGACCCTACCCACTGTACTATCTCTTTGACCTATGCCCTGGGCTTTCAAGTCAAGGACAACAGCGGTACAGGTACCATCCAAGGATACAGGCCTCCTCCCACTTCAAGCTGCTCAGGGAGGCCTAGAGGGTCCATGAGCCACCCCTGCACTCCTGCTTTTCACCCCGTCCTACCCCTGCACTCACCAGGTGGAGCCGGAAGCCCCTGTGATATAGGAGACACAGTCCAGGAGGCCCAGCTCCTGCAGGCCAGCCAGCTGACCGTACAAGGAGGTCATGGCCCGGATGCCTCCGCCAGTGGCCATCACAGCGATCACAGGGACCTGAGGAGAACAGCCAGATGGGAGGAGGCCACACAGAATTCCTAATGGCCCCCAGTGCTACCAGCCAAGCTTTGAGAAGGTTACAGAACTGCTCCAGTCAGGTATCCTAGGAGGGTTGAGGAGAGGTAGCCCTGATAGTATTCATCACTCTGGTTTGATGAAGTCCAGAAAAAACAAAGCAGATGCCTTCTAGGCTGCCTCTCCTTACCTCAAGCCACTGGCTGACCTCTCAGGAAGTTCCAGGGTCATGTCAAAGTCTCCCCACCTCCCTGTTGTGAGGCCACTCCCGTGCTGCTGATCAGGGCAACATAACTGACCCCAGGGGCCCAGAGGTTGGCTGCCCAAGGCCATCCCTCTCCCCCTCTGCCATCTCTGCACCTGATGAGGTTGTGTGGGAAAAGAGAAGGGGCCGGCCCAGCCTGCCAACAGCTACAGAGTGCTTAGACCCAGTGCAGTTGGCTCAAGGAACCCCCCAGTCTGGCCCAGAGCAACTCCACACCTCATCCTCCTGCAGGTCTTCGTCCAGCTGCAGGGCCTGCTTCAGGGCTCGTGCCACCACCTGCTTCCTCCTGCTCAGGAATGCCTGCTCCTCGGTGCAGGGCCCACTGCCCAACCGCACGGCCAGTTTCTCAGGGCTGCAGGAGGAGGGAGGAAAGGGCGATGCTGAGGCTGAGAAGCCCATCTCTTCCCACTCCTCTCCCAGTCCTGCCTCCAAATTCTGACTCTGCAGGGTGGGATGTGGGCACCCTGATGAAGGCAGACCCATATGTGTGGGTGCACATAGGGACCAGCAGTCTGAGGGGGCAGGAGAGGCCCCAGGGCACAGAGTGGCTCAGAAGTGGGCCCTCACACCACAGACACCCTTACCTTGCAGCTTCAGCCTTCCCAGATCAATTCCGCAAGAGTCTGAGAGGCTATGGCCCCCTCTGGGGAGAAGCCAAGACACAGAAGCAGGGCTTCTCTAGCCTCTTGCTATGGAATGGTGAGGGTGCACCCTCAGCTGCAGGGGTGCAGCTGCTCTCCCTCCCATTCCAACCACACCATTCTCACCTGACACCCACTTTCCCACCAACATTTTTCCCAGTACCTCTGAGCTAGGTCAAGGCTCTCCATCTAATTCTAAGGCATGAAGGCAGGAGGGAATAAAGGCCAAGCACCAGTTATCTGTATCCTGGGTCCCCCATAATGGGCCTGGTGTCTGTCTCCTCCTCCCTGGATGCTCCCACATGCCTGCTTGGCCCCACCACTCACCTTTCTTCCTTCTTCAGCTCCACCCTCATGAAGGGCTCCTGAAAACCGCAAATGCTCCAGTCATAAAGGATGACCCACCGTTTTTCTTCACCTGAGCTACACTATGGATGTCCAGACTTGTGCACTCCACCCCCATCTCCACCAGAGGCTGGCCTGAGGCTGTCAGGGATGCTCAGAGGACCTATCTATTTGAGCCTCCCTTGGCCCTTCCCAGCCAGCCTCCTGCAAATGGTACCTGGGAAGTAGGAAAGACGAGCCGTACCACCTGCCCGTTGGGCAGGGAGTTGAGGGGCACCTTCAGTTGTTCATCCTACAGGAAGAATAACAGGAGCACTCAGAACTCCCACCCTTCCATTCCCAGCACCACCCACTGGGCACACACATGAGGAGGGGACAGAGGAGGCGGTTGCCAGCCCTAGTCCCCTCCCTGAGTACCCGACACTGGTAGGGAGGGCCAGGGCTGCTGGTGGTGACCAGAGGTATAGGCTGGAGGAGGACCTGAGTGAGAAGGGTCTGGGGTCCCCTCACAGGCAGAGGGTGCAGCATCCTACCTTCAGGTGAATACTCAGCTCCTGCTCCCAGCAGGCAGGGAAATGGAAACAGAAGGAGCCAGCACCCACGGATGCCTCCTGGGAGCCCTCATAGGATCCAGGGACTACAAGCTGAACTCGGCCCTTCCCTGGGAAGAGAAGTCAAAAGTAGAGAGGCTGCAGCAGGGTGTTGTCCTGCCCCTTAGGCAGAGGGTCACATCCCATCACCCCACCACAGAGGTCTGGCCAAAGCTGGAAGATGGAGCCTTCCCACACCTGCTCCTGCCGGCAAAAGCCAAGGGCAACTAGTGAGGGTCTCCACCTATACCCTGTCAGATTAGGGAGGTGAGGGCTGAGAGGGCCTAGACCAGAGTTAAAGGGCTCACCCTGCTGGTCCCCCATCTCCTCCAGTCGAACATGCAGGCATGAAAGCTCCCGGGCCTAAACCGGGAGACACCGTCAAAGGCAAGCCAACCGCTGTTTGACACCCCACCCACCACACACACACACAAACACACAACACACACACACACACACACACACACACACACACACACACACACACACACACACACACACACACGGCCCAGCATCACCAAAGCCTTGCTCACGGAACCCAGGCAGGAGAGCAGAGCTGGGCGAGGTTCAGACGCACCACGAGGATGTCATTGCTGACGAGCTGCTCAGCACAGTCTGACCTGGAAAGAGTCCCCAGGGCCCGTAAGTGGAAGTTGAGAAGATCCATGTCCCCCAGCAGGTTTGGGCATTCCTTCTCTGCCCTGAAATCTCCCATGGTATCAGCTGGGGCTCAACCCTTCTGGGAAGGAAACATCCCCTCACAGGACCTGCCCCAAACCCAACTCACAGGCTCCGCAGGCGGAACTCCACTTCCAGCCGCTTGTCCTGGAGAGACAGGAATAAGTAAGAGGAGCCAGGAATAGAAGTGCACGTGTATGGTGCCAACTGGGGTTGCAGAGGCCTGGGGACAGAGGAAGGCCACCAGGGGCCTCAAGGGTATTCTTTTTATGTTTTGTTTTTGGGCCACACCCGGCAACACTCAGGGGTTACTCCTGGCTCTGTGCTCAGAAATGGCCCCTGGCAGGCTCGGGGGATCATATGGGATGCCAAGATTCGAACCACTGTCTTTCTGCATGCAAGGCAAATGCCTTACCACTGTGCTATCGGCCCCACCTTCCGAGTATTCTTATCTGCTTTGGAACTCACTAAGAAAATGCTCTAGGATGTAGGGAGGCAATTCACATACAAGCGCACAGACCCGGCATATGCAAGGCCCTGGGTTGAATCTCTGACATCACCAGGCCTTCTGAGCACAGCTGATGTGGTCCAACAGCACTCACTACCGCCAGCATACACATTACACAGCAGAACCTCACGAGGAGTGGCTTCAGAGTCCCCAGTTTTTCTGGAGTTGTCACTATAAATACTGGGCTTTTCCTAGTATTTTTATTTTTGCTTTGCTTAGTAATCAAGAAGACTGGGCAGAGGGCTGAAGAGATAGTACAGTGGATAGGGTGCTTGTCTTGTTCACAACTAACTCAAATTCAATCCCCAGCATCCCAGAATCTGCTAGGAGTAATTCCTGAGTGCAGAGCCAGGAGTAATCCCTGAGCATCACCAGGTGTGGCCACAAAATAAAATAAAATAAAATAAAAATGGAGACATGGACTGCTCCTGTGTAGACAGCAATTCCCAGCATATACCAGGGGACTGTGGCTGTGCCTTGGTACCAGGACCCAGCCACCCTTGGGCCCACCCCCTTAGTGCAACCTTGCCTTTGAGCCCAGTGGGAAGCTCTTGTGTTTGTGCTCCCCAACCCGCAGGGTCCCCACGTCAAATTGCACGGACAGCAGGTGGTCGTCGCTAGTGACCAGGTCCTGGTCAAAGATTTTCAGCTGTATGATGTTCTGAAAAAGAAACAGCAAGGTTGCAGGAAGTGGGGGACAGAAAAAGGGGGCTGGGAAGGGATGGGGCAGTGCTCTGGACCCACCCTGAGCTGGTTATGGATCCGAAAGTGGAAGCTCTGATTCCAGACAGGATTTCTGCTGTTTCTCACCGTGCGGGTTTGCAGTTTCTGGCTACAGGCCGTGGGCAGCCAGAGCGTGACATAGCAGTCAGAGGGGGTCACTGTGGGCAGGACAAGCATCCAGCAGTGACTATAAGCCTTTGCTGGCCTAGTTCTTGCTGCTTATGTCCCTCTGTCACGGGGTGCTCCCCAAAGACTGAAGGAGCTGGTCAATGCACGCCCAGTTCCACAGTCGTGCCTCTTTCCGTAGGCCCCATCACTTTGAATTCAGCTAGAACAAGGCCCTCTTTGGGCCAGCACTTACCTAGGTCCTTGGAGGGCAGGTCATAGGCTTGCAGGATACGGACAGTGAGTAGGCAGGTCCCAGGCACTTTTGCCTGCAGAGGCAGGAGAGGGCATGTTGCAGGCTGGCCATGCCAAAGGTGATGGGGCTGAAGACCAGGCTGGCAACTCCTCAAGACTAATCCTAAATCTTCTTATTTTTGTTTTTGGACTACACCTGGTGACGCTCAGGGGTTACTCCTGTCCCTGTGCTCAGAAATCACTCCTGGCTTGGGGACCATATGGGATGCCAGGGATCGATCCTCAGTCTGTCCTAGGTCAGCGCGTGCAAGGCAAACACCCTACCACTGTGCCACCACTTTGGCCCATCATGGCCAACTCTTTTTTTTTTTTTTTTTTTGGTTTTTGGGCCACACCCGGCGGTGCTCAGGGATCACTCCTGGCTGTCTGCTCAGAAATAGCTCCTGGCAGGCACGGGGGACCATATGGGACACCGGGATTCGAACCAACCACCTTTGGTCCTGAATCGGCTGCTTGCAAGGCAAACACCGCTGTGCTATCTCTCCGGGCCCATGGCCAACTCTTCACTCTGCACTCAGAAATCACTCCTGGTTCAGGAAACCATATGGTATGGCTGGGATAGAACCTGAGTTGGCCATGTGCAGGCAAATGCTATCATGCTGGCCCTAATCCCAAATCTTTTTTGGTTTTGTTTTTGATTCACACTGGGTGATGCTCAGGGGTTACTCCTGACTCTGCACTTAGAAATCGCTCATGGCAGGCTCCATATGGGAGTTGGGGATCAAATCTGAGTCTGTCCCATGTTGGCCATGTGCAAGGCAAACACCCTACCGCTCTGCTATCAGTCTAGCCCCCTTAATCCCAAATCTTGTTTTCGTTTTTTTTTTTGGTTTTTGGGCCACACCCATTTGACGCTCAGGGGTTACTCCTGGCTATGAGCTCAGAAATCGCCCCTGGCTTGGGGGGACCATATGGGACGCCGGGGGATCGAACCATGGTCCGTCCTACGCTAGCGCTTGCAAGGCAGACACCTTACCTCTAGCACCACCTTCCCGGCCCCCTTAATCCCAAATCTTAAAGCCAGTTCTGCCCATCAGCCCTGAAGTGACAGGCGGCAATGGCATCTCTAAAACCCACTAGTCAGCACTGACACAGCACAGTGATTCTTGGGTTAGTCTCTCACTCACATAGTCACTCTCTGTGGGAGGCTACTTATCCTACAAGGAAACTGAGGCACAGGGGAGTCATTTGCCCAAGGGACAGGCCTGGACCCAACCAGTCTGAGTGGTACTCTCCACCCTCACATAGCCCTGCTTCCGGCTCCTGGATCCACTGGCAGTGGTGATGCCCTGGACCACACCATGGCTGAGCATTCCAGAGCATGATCCTGCGCTGTGTACATGAAGGTTATGTGTCTTCATGGGTGTGTGCATGTAAATATTGGGGGAGTTGGGCCACACCCGGTGGCTCTGTGCTCAGAAATCGCTCCTGGCAGGCTCGAGGGACCCTATGGGGTGCTGGGGATTGAACCCGGTCCATTTCCAAGTCGACTGCATGCGAGGCAAATGCCCCAATGCTGTACTATTGCTCTGGCTCCATGTGTACACTTTATGTGCACTTGTGTAAACATACATGTTTCTGTGTGCATGCGTGTGTGGTTCAATTATGCATGCATGTCTTTACGTTTGCATGTGTGTGTGCGAGTAGCTAGAGAGGTGAGGCAGAGAAATGTGGGGGCCCAGCCTGGCTTTGGGCCCAGATCTCAGATTGGATCTTCTTTGTACCCTCTACCCCACCCAGGAAACAATTCTGAAAATGGGTTCAGGGATTCTGAAAATGCTAGGGAGGGGCTGGCACAGCAGCCCCACTTTGATCCCCCACATCAACTGATGTCAAGTCCTCAGGTCCCCATGTGGCTTCATGCAAACCCTCCCCTGGTAGGGGTCAGGCTTGGGCAAGGGCACTAGGTCAGGGCCTCAGGGAGAGTCCCTGGAGTTTCTGGAGGTAAAGGCAGAGCCGGGAAGCTCATTCCCCAGTATTAGCCCTGGGGGCCCCACACCCCAAGCAACTGAGTCAGAGGGAGCAGAGCAGCCACTTCCTGTGGGGGCCCCAGAAGAGCAGTTCAAGTCTCGGGGTCTAAATCCGTGACAGTGGGGCTCTGCCTGAGTCCATCTCAGGAGGGCAGGAAGGAGTCAGACGATCTCCTGCCCAGCACCCTGCTTCTCCCAGAGTCTGCTCCTACCTGGCTCCCTTCCATTTCGGGGAGCACACTAGTCCCTCACAACCAGCACTGACCTGGTCCCAGGAAGCCAAGTCAGGTTGGCCCAGGACCTTACGGGGTCTTACCAGAGCCATGAGAATCCTCAGGAGCCAGGGATGGAGGCAGTGGTATAGGATGAGGACGGCAGCCTTTAAACCCAGAGCAGGGGTGTCCCAGCTCCTCCCAGCCACCTCAGCCCCACCCCTTGACACAGCCACCAACCAGGGGAGATGACACCTCAAACCCACACACAGGGCCCCAGAGGAGGCTCAATGGCAGAGCACATGCAAACGTTTGATGTGTACAGTCCTAAGTTCAAGCCCCAACACTGTAGGTCTCCCCACCGCCCCAACTCCCATCCCTACGCCTAAGAGGGCTTGTGTTCCAAACACTGCCAAGTATGGCTTCTCTCTCTCTCTCTCTCTCTCTCTCTCTCTCTCTCTCTCTCTCTCTCTCTCTCTCTCTCTCTCTCTCTCTCTCTATTTTTATATATATATATATATATATATATATATATATATATATATATATATATACACACCTAGGGGCTGAGAGATAGCACAGTGGTAGGACTGCAAGCCGTCGATCCAGTACTGACATTGATTGGAATCCAGGCATCCCATATGGTCCTCCAAGCCTGCCAGGGGCGATTTTTGAGTGCAGAGCCAGGAGAAGCCAGGAGTAACCCCTGAGCACTGCCGAATGTAGCCCCCCAAAAAAGAAAACCTGTATAGCCACCAACAGCCAGCTGGGAGCATTCTCTCCAGCCAGCTCTGCTCCTCTCTAGGAAATAGCAGACTACAGGGGTTCTCACAGATTGCTTGTTATCAGAGGCCAAAGAAGGCAAAAGGGAGGGAAGATGACACAAGGGGCTCCAGTTCATGCTGAGCACACACTCAAATAAATCCACAAGAACACAAGGCAGCTGCAGAGCGGGTGTGAGAACAGAGGGGTCACAGCACCGTTTATTGAGACTCCCGTGTGCCCACCACAGGGCACCACCTCCCTCTAGACAGACAGGTGGTGCCTGTCACGCACTGGGCAGGGCTGGGGCTGCACACCCATGAGGCAACTTCCTGCGAGCCCACACCCAGACCAGCCTGGCACCTCCGGGCCTCCAGACACTCCCAAAGTCCTCCAAGGACCATTCCAGTCAGGCCGCCGAAATGTGCTTCCCAGCACCTGTCACCGGGCCTCTTGCTCCAGGCCTGAGGCCTTGGTGAGGGAATCCAGCAGCTGGAAATAGCTGTACCTGAGGTCGTACTCCATGTCATACCAGTAGTTCACTATGGAGAGAAGAGGCCTGAGCACAAGGCCGCTTTCCTCACTCCCCCCACCCAGCCCGCACATCCAGCACTCACCGGCGATGCAGCCTTGGGATTGTTGCACATGGTGGAACCATAGTGCTGGCAGGTAGAGCATCTCCCCGGCCCGCACCGTGCAGCAGAGGGCCTGCGCCTGGCTGTAACTGGGATACCGGGCCAGATCCGGAGCCAAAGGGTCCAGGGGGATCCAGGGCACCTGGGACAAGGTGGAGAACACGGAATGGAACACTCCACAGGCCACCCAGGCCTGGGGTCTCAGCGCGGCAGCACAGCTCCCAGGCCTGGCCCTTCCTGAAAAAGAACAGACTTCACCTTGTCAGCAGCTGTCTCCTCGACCACCTGGAAGCTCCCATCAGCAGTTAGCCGGTAGGTGGCTGGCGGGTACAGCTCTGGAGCCAGAGGGACAGAGGAATGAGCCCCATTGTGTCCTGGAGCTCAAAGTCCCTCCACCCCCCATGCGCCCTGGGAACGAGAGGCTTGTGTCCACACCTCAGGGATGAGCATTGGCCTCCAGGGCTCTGCTGCCCTTTGCCCCAACTGCTTCCTCCAGGGCACCCTACCATAGGGGATGAAAGGCCGGTCACTGGGGGGATGCAAGAGGAAGCGCTTCTCTCCTGACACCACGCAGTACAGGTTCTCGTAGTGATCCTTATGCACTGTCACAGGGGAGACCAGGACAGAGTCGTGAAGGGCAGGATGGAGTAGGGGAGCACTGTAGCTCTGACTCCCCAGGGCCTGAAGGCTCCTGTCTCCACTTATGGAAACTGGGAGCGCAGCCCCTCACCCCCTGAGCTTTAGGAGAGCATTCTAGAGCTAGTGAGAAAGAAGTGTCCTTGGGCCAGAGTGATGGTGCAGTGGTAGGGCATTTGCCTTGCATGTGGCTGACCCAGGACGAACCTGGGTATGATCCCCGGAGTAACATAAGGTTCCCCAAGCCAGGAGCGATTTCTCAGTACAGAACCAGGAGTAACCCCTGAGCATCACAGGGTGTAGCCCAGAAACAAAAAGACAAACAAACAAAGAAAACAATGTCCTCCAGGGCCAAGAGCAGGTCTTACAGGTATAACATCCTGGCCCACCGTCTGCAACGTACAGGCCCCAGACACTGCTGGAGGAACCCTTCCAGGTGTGGAACTATCACAGCGAGAAAAACAGGGACAGGGGTAGCACAGATAGTACAGCAGGCAGGGCGCTGGTCTCATGAGGCAGCTAATGCTGGTTTGTTCTCCCATATCCTATATGGTCTCCCAGACCTGCTAGGAGTAAATTCTGGGCTTAAGAGCCAGAAGCCCTGAACACCACTAGGTTTGGCCCCCAAATCAAATCAAAACAACAAACAAACAAACAAACAAAAAAACACCCAAAAACCCCTATCCTCCATGCTATCCCAGGCCTATCCCACATGAGCTGTGTGTGTCTACAACTCTAAAGTTTAACCGAAGGTATCCAGCTCACCCCACTGCCTCCCACTCTGCGCCCCAATTCGACCAACACCTACAGGAGGTCACTGCAGCCGCTTCCCCCAACCAGAAGTTCACAGCATCAGGCATTTTTCCTGTGGGTCAGAGGGAAGAGGTGAGTGAGGCATCTGTCCTGAGGGCAGGCCTGGGTACCAAATCAGGGACCCCTGGACCTGGAAGGACAAGGGAAGGACACAGGTAGACAGGGTTTAGCCTCTACAGTTGGGAGGGAGGGAGGGAAGGAGGGAGGAAAGAGGGAGGAAAAGAGGGAGGGAGGAAGGAAAAGAGGGAGGGAAGGAGGGAGAAAGAGAAGGAAGGAAGGAAGGAAGGAAGGAAGGAAGGAAGGAAGGAAGGAAGGAAGGAAGGAAGGAAGGAAGGATAAAAGGGAAGACCCGAGTTTGATTCCTGGCATCCCATATGGTCCCCCGAGTCTGCCAGGAGTGATTTCTGAGCACAAAGCCAGTAGTAACCCCTAAGAGCTGCCGGGTGTGGCCCCAAAACACACACACACACACACACACACACACACACACACACACACAAAGGAAAGAAAGGGAGAGATGGAGAGAGGAAGGGAGAGAGAAGGGAAGAAGGGGAAAGATCAGAAGGAGGGAGGGAGGGAGATAAATAGGCAGCACTGGCCAGGGCCCAGGGAGAGGGTGCTGGCCACTGTGCCTGACCCTCTGAGGGCAGCACCATGGGGAGAACCATTACAACCAGGGTGTCCTCATGGCCCTTACCCAGTGCTTCAGAAGCCCAGGGCACATGGGGCTCCAGGTCAGGGAGCAGCTGGGGCAGCTCGGTGGACAGGTTGGAGCATTGCTTCTGCACGTAGAGGACCCCCGGATGCTGGGCACGGCCCTCCAGCACATCCAGCACGAGGCCCAGGGGCAGGCGCAGCTCGGCAGGCATCACAAACCGGCCTCCGCGCACAGCATCTGCGTAGCCATCTGGGGTCACAGCCACGCTCACCTCCGTGGAGCCCACCGTGGCTCTGAAGGAAGGGGCTGTCAGCACCTGCCCAGCACCCGAGCCCCCACCCGTTCCCCACCAGGGCAGGCCCCACCTGAGGTAGGGGAGCGACCACTTCTGCAGAGCCGGCCAGTGCTCCAGAGCGCCACGAATGATGCAAGGTCTGTTGGGGCACACCCAGTCTCTGTAGAAGCTAAGGGGGGTCGGGGGCTCGTCCAGGTAGGGCACCTCCAGGGGCACGCTGAGTTCTGAGAGAAAGGACAGATCGAGGCTGAAGGCCAGCACCACTGGGGTAAGCACCCTGGTGTGGACACACTGGTGACGAAGGGCCCTGGACAACATAAAGGACCTGGCTGGGCCACAAGTGTCCAACCCAGGACCTCTGCACCCCGAAGGCCCAGGCCTCCCACTTGGTGCAGCCTATTTCCTGAGGCCCCTCAAGAAAGGCAGCCAACAAGGCTGTGGAGGGCTCTGAATGAGCAAAGTGAAGCCACCAAGGGCGGATGGTGGGCTGGGGTCGCGGGAAAGTATGAGAAAGTGCCTTCTCACAAGAGTCGCTCATGAGCGCTTGGCACCCCACTCCTCTCAGACAACCGCTGCACTAAGTCAGGCCTGACAGAGGCTCTGTGCTGGGAACAACATCCTGGTCCTCCATCACCCGTGCAGCCTGTGCTCCTGGGTGGCTGTGCATACTGGGCAGCTCCGGTGGCCCCACGTAACCCTCAATACAATCCTCTTCTTTTCAGTGCCCACGCACCACCCCCACCTGTCCTATCACCCCAGTAACTGTCTACACCCTGGCCCTGCTGATTCTATCACTTATCTCAAACTGGCCCCTGCTCAGCTGCTGGTTCCCACACTCAACCTACCTGCTCTAGGTCCTCAGGTGTCCCTTCTCGAGGCTGCTCCCTGAGCATCCTTTCTTAAATTGCAACTTTCCCCCTGCCATTTACCAACATCTGATCAGTGCTAGATATTTCGCTTCTTCAAAGCACTCACTGGGCTCCTTGGCCAGAACAGAGGTTCCCTGAGGTCAGGACTACTTATCACAAGAATCTCTGATGCCTCCCTGGGGCCTCGTGTAGCTCTCATGTGGCCATGGGAGTGCAGGCAAAGTCTGCTCAACGACGGGATGAGAATGCTGAAGTGATAGTTGTGAAGGTAGGTGGAAGGCAGGAGGGTGTCTTTTCTTGCACACAGCTAACCTGGGTTCAAACCCTGGTACCCTGTATGTATGGGTCCCTGAGCCCCAAAGGGGTGATCCCCGAGTATAGAGCCAGGAGTAACCTCCGAGTACTGCCAAGTATGTTTCAAAAAGGCATACACAGACAAAAAATTCCATAGTGGAATGAAAGTCTCCTGCAGTTAACTGACTAGTTCCCTTGGCTAATTTTACCCTCTTTCTGAGCATCCTTAACTCTGGCCCAGTCATCACCAGGGAACACAATCTCAACTTCTCAACACTCCCCGTAAAAATTCCTTTGATGGTTTACCACCACTTACAAACCAGTCTGCCTGAGCCAGCAGCACAGCTCCATGAACAGGTCCAACCTACCTTTCCAGTCTGCACCTCCTATCTGCGGCTGCCCCACTCCACATAGGCTTTCAGGCGTGGCCACACTTGGCCACTTGGCTGGAATGCCTTCCTGTTCCGACTCAGGGAGCCGGGGCAAGGGGCTGCATGTCCTCCTCCTTTAGAGGGCTCATCTACATTACATCCCCAGAGGGAAGTTAATGCAGCTTACTCCAATAATCCACTGTACTGGATTTTACAATTTCACCTGTCTCTTGCAATTAGTAGGAAAGTGACTTTTTTTTACTGTATTTTTGTTGTTGTTGTTGTTGGTTTTCGGGCCACACCCATTTGATGCTCAGGGGTTACTCCTGGCTAAGCGCTCAGAAACTGCCTCTGGCTTGGGGGAACCCTATGGGACGCCGGGGGATCGAACCGAGGTCCTTCCTTGGCTAGCACTTGCAAGGCAGACACCTTACCTCTAGTGCCACCTCGCTGGTCCCTTTACTGTATTTTTTAAGGGAACAAGCCCAAGTGATGCTCAGGAGGAAAGAACCGCAGGAGACCCCCACGCCAGCAATTCTTACCCAACAGGGTGGCAGTTTAATGCAAGCACCCAAGTGTGTGGTGCTGCTCAGGTCTCATGATGCTGGGGTGACATGAGCTCCCCAGGCAGTGCTCTGGGGACTTCTGGGGCTGTACCTGGGATGCTTGAGGGGCTAAGGATGGAACCCAGGTGGGCACATGCTCAGTAAGTTATGTCCTAGTTCTGAATCAATCCCTCCCTCCTTCCCTTTTCTTCCTACTCCCCCAGAGATCACTCTCATCAGTGCTCTAGGCACCATGTATAGTACCAGAGATCAAACCCAGGCTCCCCACATCACAAGACAAGGGCCTTACTACCTGTACTATCTCTTCTGACCTAACTGGAAAGTGGCCTTAGGTCAAAAAACTGGAAGTCTGTTTTGGGAAGACTGTGGTGGGCCAAGAACACTAAACAGAGCTGGTACTTGTACTCATAATACTGGCCCAAGTTGGGTTTTTAAGTGGGCAATGCCATCCCTGAGACGTGCTGGATGAGCCCAGAGGACCTTCATGGTTCGATTGTGGAGTGCTTTTTTTGTTTGTACCTGGGAAGAACTCAGACCAGAGGGTTGCTGAGTGATTTTTTTATTTTCTTTAGAGGATCAGGTAAATTGGTAGGTAAATTGAGGATGGAATACTCCTACAACCCATGCCTTGCATATAGCTAATCCAGGATTATCCCATAGGGTCCCCTTGAACCTCACCAGTAGTGAATCCTGAGCAGAGCTAGGAGTAAACCCTAAGCACCACTGGGTGTGGCCTCAAAACAGAAAAACAACATTTCGGTAGCCCTGGGCTAGAGAGAAGCAGGAAGCCCACAAAGTAGTTAGGGGAAAGATGGGGTTTAGCAATAAAAGTCAGCCAGGGCGGCAAGCTGGGGCTAGGTAAATCTCCCCATTATTTTCATTGGAATTTTTTAGGGGGTGCTCACATCTGGCAATGCTCAGGGATTACACCTGGCAGTGATCAGGAGACTATATGGGGTGCTGGGGATCAAACCCAGGTCGCCCACAAGCAAGACAAATGCCCCAACCACTGAACTAGTTCTGGCCCCTCATTGGAATTCTTAAAATGCATATAAACTGCCATTTTTAGAACTCTGCATTCTGTTATTTCAGTTTTATTTTCTCACTATACAAATTTCCTTTAGAAGAGGGGTCGCCATTATTTCCTGACTTCAAATAAGAAGATTCCAAACAGTGAGAGGAATCCCAACTCCTTTGCCCAACAATCCTGCCAGAAATCAAACAAACACCCTCCCCAATTTCTGTGTGGCCCCCACTTCTGTTCCTGGACCCTCAGGGTTTCAGCCTATCAGTCCAGTCCCTCTTGCTAAACAAAGCACTGGCCCTTCCTCAGTCTTTCCTTAACCATCTTATGTTTGCTACTACCTCTGGCCTGTACCCTAAACCTCTACCCTCTGCTTCTTCCCTAGATCACTTGCCTTCTAACCCATCTCCTGGACAGTCTCTTAGTGTCTGCTCATGCCAAGACCTCACTGATAAGGCCAGCTGAATAGAGGTGGAATTTTTTGGGTCACTGGTATACAGTAAGCACACGGACTATTGCTGGGCGCAACTAAGTATTGGTTAAGTACTTTGTTTCGTTTTGTTGGGCCACAACTGGTGGCGCTCAGGGGTTACTCCTGGCTCTGCACTCGGAAATTGCTCCTAGCAGGCTCTGATGAGTTGGGGATCAAACCCTGGTTGGCCCCATGGGAGGTAGACTCCCTACCTGCTGTCCTATGGCTGTGGCTCTTGAATAAGTGCTTATTAAAGAACACACTCAAGGTAGTCATTGGAGTGTTGTTATTTTTTTAGAGGGGCAGGTTCAGCTTTGTGCTCAGGCCCAGAGGTGCTGGGGATCATCAGGAATACCCCCAAGGTCGTTTTCAAGCTGGCAGGGTATCATTCAAGCACCTTCAGTGCCAGAGCTGGGGAAGAGGGCTCCACCCCCTTATTTCCCTGGTTCCTTCTTCCTTGCAGCATTCAAAACAGGGTGGAAATTACCTCAGCGCCTGTCAACACTGGGGTATGTGAGTGGACAACACGAGTTCAGAGCATGGAAAATTCAGGGCAGAACACATTTAAAAACATTTTTGGGGGGTTTGTTTTTGGGGGGCTACATGTGAGAGTATACAGAGATTACTCTTGGTTCTCTGATCAGGAATGACTACTGATGTACTAGGGGTACCGTATATGAAATGCTGGGGGCCAGACTCGGCTTGTTCGAGTGCAAGGCAAGTGCCTTTACTTGTGTACATTTGCTTTATTGGTTGTTGTTTCTTTTTGTTGTCGTTTTGGATTTTTGTTTTTAGGCCACACCCGGTGGCGCTCAGGGGCTTGGTGACTTCTGGCTCTGCGCTCAGAAATCGCTCCTGGCAGGCCCGGGGGCCCAAATGGGGTGCCGGGAATCGAACCCAGGTCCAGCAACCTGCCATTGGGATGAGGCTGCACGCGGAGGTGAAGGGGTGTCTGGGAGCCACGTCCCAGAGAGCAAGCGGGGCCTGCAGAGCCGCTTCAGCCCGCCGACGGTCTTGGGGGCCGGCGTTTGGGGTCCCGGGTGGCCCCAGGGGACCGAGGTTGCGGTCCCCCGAACCTCGAGTTTCTCGGACTTGCTGAGTCCCAGAAAGGAGGCGACGGGGGGCAGGGAGCAGGAACCAAGCCCGCGGGCCTGACTGGGGAACCGGCCCGGCAGGCCTCGGGGGCCTCCGGGACCCCCACGTGCGAACCCCGCCCCGCCCCGGCTCTGCGAAGAGCGACGGACACGCAACTCACCCCGCGCCGCGGCCGGGAAGCCTCGTAACTCCCGCCGCACCGCGTCCAGGGCCGCCTCCGCCATGACGCCCGGCCACGCCCTCCAGAACACGTGACGCAGCGTCACGCCCACCACCGACCACGCCCCTCCTCAGACTCCGCCCACCGACCACGCCCCCGCCCGCCGCGCAGCGAGGAGGCCAGGCTTAGCAAATGATTGTTTATTATTGACGAGCTCGGACATCCATACGAACGACACGGTAAAAAAAAAACCGGCCTCCGCCCCGGGGGAGGAGGAAAAACTCCCCCCGGACAAAGTGCAAAAGTATAAATAAGGGGCCTCGAAACTGGATGGGGGGTCTCGGGAGGGTGGGGGCGGTGGAGGGAGGGGCTGCACCCGCCGAGGGCACCCACCAGCCAGGCCGCAGGAGAAAAGGACCGGCACCTTCCCGCGAACCTGAGCTCCTTAGGCGCCTGGCTGGCCCCTGGTGGGGGGGCGGTGCCGGCCGGACTGGCTGGGATGGGCGGGGAAGGGGAGCCTGCTCGTTCAAGCCTGAGCCCTAGATTTGGGGTTGGGGTTTGCGGGAGACAGGACCAGAGAGGAGGGGGCCGGCTTACACCCTGGGGTCAATGCAGATGGCCTGGTACTTCTCAGAATCCAGTTAAGTCTCGGTTCGAACCCATGGGCTGCACGCCTGTCCAGAGTGGCAAGGCTTTTGGGCCTGGCACTGTGCAAGGCTGCCCTGACCGACCCGAGGTCCTTGCTCTTCACCTGCGCTCACCCACTGAACTACCACTAACTGGGCCCTGCTCCACCCACGCCCCACATTTCCTCTACCCCAACACTGTCCTGTTCTGCTCTCCCCCGCTGCCCTCTGCCACTTACCTGTCCCACCCTCTACCTTTCTGGTATCTGTCAGCTCCAGCCGTGGCACCTCTGTGCCTCCCTCCTCTCTTGTCTCTGAGCACCGCTGGAGGGCCCTTACCCCTGAACCAAGTACCCTTTGGACCATCTCATACAAGCCAGAATTCAGTTAGTATGTTCTTTTGTTTGGGGCCACACCCAGCAACGCTCAGGGATCACTCCTGGTTCTGTGCTCCGAAATTGCTCTTGGCAGGCTTGGGGGACCATATGGGATGCTGGCAATGGAACCTGGGTCCGTTCTGGATTGGCCACGTGCAAGACAAATACCCTACCACTGTGCTATCGTCCGGCCCCAAGTTAGTATGTTCTTTCTGTCCTTGAACTCCTGGAGAGGAGTCCCATGAGGATGTCTGTAAAATCAGGACGTGAGAAAACCAGCCACACAGCAGCCAGCCAAGCAATTGTTCTAGCAACAAGGGGTATGTGTATGCATGTGGGGGGCTGAGGGGAGAAGACAAAGAGGGAAGAGAGGGAAGAGAGGGGAGAGAGGGAGAGAAGAGAAGAGGGGAGGGAGGGAGGGAGAGAGGGAGAGAGGGAGAGAGGGAGAGGGAGAGAGGGAGAGAGGGAGAGAGAGAGAGAGAGAGAGAGAGAGAGAGAGAGAGAGAGAGGAGAGAGAGAGAGAGAGAGAGAGAGAGAGAGAGAGAGAGAGAGAGAGAGAGAGAGAGAGAGAGAGAGAGAGAGAGAGAGAGAGAGAAATCTATGGCCAAGGTCCCAAACAAAAGGTAAGTGGGTTCTGTGACCATGAGGAAAGAGAGGGCCTGAGCTGGGGACAGGGAGGACCAAGGGATTATGGAAAGGGGGTCTAGGACTTCAGGTATGCCAGCAGAGAGCTCGCTGTCCCGCAGCAATGCCCTCCTGCTGGCTGGCTCCACAGCTCTGGGGGTAGAGGGGTGCAGGGGAGACAACGGTTAAGGATGGCTCGGTTAAGGACGCTCAGGGACAGGAATGGGAGTGGAATGTGGGGCTCAGGACTTGCCAACAATTCAAGCCTTCTGATGACTGGGAATGCTTTGGTGGGGGAGACACTCTGCTGGGGACAAGGGACCAACCCACACTGGCAACTGGTGTGGGAGGGGGCGGAAGCGGGGAGGAGTGGCTGTGGACCCCTCCCCTACTGATACCCTGTGTGTGCTCCAGCTGGGAGCTGATCCCTGCAGTAACAGCAAATGGCTTCTAAGGAGAGAGGACTGTCCTCCTCCTCACAGCACCAAGGTGACAAAACTCAAAACCACCTCTGCGTGAGCCCCCAAGGGGCCATGGAGGCAGGTGGTCAAAAAAGTGAGGCGACAGTCAGGGAAATAAATTAATAAATACAGGGGCTCCTGAGGGCCAGTCGCTTCCCCTCTGAGCACTGATGCCCACAGGTGGGGAGCGGAGGAGGTCTCGGAGCTCAGAGTTTGCGCTCCATGCGCCGCTCCACCGCCCGCAGCAGCAGCTCTGAATACTGTTCCAGCAGGGCCTGAGTCTGCTCAGCCCCCACCCCAGGGCTCATGCCCGGACTGCACAGCAGTGGCCCTGCCAGGGCCTCCAGCTCCTGCCTCATGGAGGAGAAAGTGTTTCTGAGGAGCTGAGTGATGCGACTTTGCTCCGCAGACGGCTTCTTGCAGCCGGCCACCTGTGAGGGAGAATGAGGAAAGAAGCCATGTGGGGAAGAGTCAAGCCAGGGTGCCAGCAGGGGACCCACCTGCCCAAAAGGAGGAGTTGTCAGGTCCAGCTAAGTGGGGTGGGCCACACACCATCAGGATAATGTGGAATGGGGCAGGCATTCGTGCCACTTGCATATCATAGCAACAACTCAGGGAACTGAGTTATGTGACAGGGAAACTACAGGGAATCCCACCGAATCCCACCAATCAACAGGTTGAGCAATCCCTCTCCCATCTCTCTCTCTGTCTCTCTGTCTCTCTCTCTGTCTCTCTGTCTCTCTCTCTCTCTCTCCCCCCCCCCCCCAAGATCACATCCAGAGGTGCCCAACTCCTGGATCTGTGCTCAGAGATGATTCTTTAGGAATCATATGGGATGCTGGGAAGTGACCTTGGGTTGGCTGTATGCCAAGTAACTGTCCTATAGAGTACTGCACTGTACCTACGTAAGGCTCCAACTCCAAGCTCAACTCTCTTCAGCACTGGGTTGCTAAAGTGCTGTCTTCCTACGGACACTCACCGAGTGGTAGAGCCGCACTGCCTGGCGCATGTTGCCCTGGAGCTCAGCCACCAGCTGCTGACACTGTTCCAGGTTCACTGCTGGTTCTGGAGGATAGAGAAGGCTCCATGTGGCACAGTGAAGCCTCCCCTCCCTCCCAGGAGCAGCCCACCCTTATCACACTCCTATGTTCACCCGTCCAACACCACCAAGCACCGCACACAATGCCAGGAAGAAGGATGGGGCTAGCACCGCCCTCCCTCAGAACTGCAACCCTAAGAGGGGCCAGCAGGTCACGGGGAGCATGAGGATGACAGGAGGGTCTCACTATCGGGGGTGTGACTTAAGGACCAAGACAGGAGCACACAGGACAAAAACGCCAGAGGCTGGATATATAAAAATGGAACAAAGCCCAAGAGTGGCTGACAGAGCCAGAAGAGAAGAGAGGAGGGGTGGGTGGAAGTGAGAGCGAGGAGGCGAGGCACGCACCTGGGGCATCTTCTGAGGGCTTGGTGGTCTTCACCGGGGGCGGGGCCTGCCAGTTCTCAGGGCCTTGGAGGAGGCCGCTGTCTGGGAGGTGCTGGCTCCTGGGGCTGTGGGGCGCAGCTTGAGGCTGGCAGTCTGTCCTGGGCTTGGGTGCAGCACCCTCCGCCACCCAGGCTCGCCTCTCAGTGGTACTGGGGGGCCTGCCCACGCCCTCCTGCTGGCCTGCTTCCACAGTGGCCCGGGCCCGGGTGGAAGGCGAGAAAGTGGCCAGGGAAGGCCGATCTGGCAGCGGCTTCGGGATATCCAGAACCAGGTGAGCCCGGCTGGGCAGGGCCAGCTTGGTGAGTGGAGAGGCTCGGGCAGGGGCAGGAGCTTGCGGTTCAGAGGCCAGGCTCAGGTTCTCCCCGACAGAGATGCTGCGGGCCATCTTGGCCATGGAGCTGGTGGTAGGGTTCTGGTAGGAGTGGGGTTGGGCTGAGCTGTCCCGGGGTGCTGTCTCCTGAGATGAGGGGCCTGGGGGAGGAGCTTCATCTGCAGAGGGCAGAGATGGAAGCCGGTTATTTGGCAAGGCCTGGAGCCAAGCTCCATTCCTGCAGGTACTGTGTCCACACTTAACCCAGGCCAGCATCGGCTCCCCTAGGGCTACACCCACTCCTCCCCCATTACAAGTGAATGTCCGCCAGCTCACCCTGGGGCACCAGGTTTTGCACAGACTGGGCTTTCTGGAGGCCCCCTAAGGGGTTGCCTGTGACCACTTTCCTGGTGGTCCGGCTGCTGTCGGGGCTGAGGCGACGGCGTGGCAACAGCACGGGGACAGTGTGCTGGGGGCTGCGGTTCCCAGGGCAGGGCTCCGCCTCTGGGGGTGCCCCCGGAGGATTGGCACAGGTGCTTCGCAGCAGCTCTCCGGAAGCCAGTGGCATGTGCACTGGTCTTGGCTGGTTCGAGGAGGTGGATGACAGTTGCCTAGGGGATAGGAAGGGCCGTGGTGCAGAGAAGGCTCAACGTCCCTCCCTCGCAGGTGAGGGAGAGGCTCTGGGAGTAGGAAAGGGAGCTCAGAGAGGGGATGGAGGGCACTGCCACAGAACTTGATGCGCAAAATACCTCGTCAGGTCCCTGTGGGGTCCTGGATGCGGAGGGATGCCTCTGCCCCAGGACATCCTGCAGGGACCTCTGGGTAGTCAGGGGAACCAGGACCACCTCGAGAGAGCAGGGTTCTAGACAGGTACCTGATGGGGGGACTCTGTGCTTGCAGCAGGAATCGTGAGGAGATGCTCCGAGACTCAGTCCTCTCCAGCCCCCGGGCGGGACCCCCTGCCAGGGAACAGCATAAATGCAGGGAGGCCCCCCAGGTCCTGCCTCCCCTGGAAGGCAGCCCGAGTCATGGCTGCCCGTTCACCCCCTCCTAGCTGGACAGAGGGGAGAAGGGCAGGCTGGCCCCTGACCCCACCTGGAGCTGCCCCATTAGCCAGGGTCTCAAAGTGCTGCTTCAGGAACTGCTCCTGGTCCGGGGTCCGAGGGCTCCCTTCCTGTAGCCCAAAGGGGCCAGTGCCCCCCTCCTCTTCCTCTTCGTCAGGCTCGTCCAGGTCTGAGGGAATGCCATCCACACTCAGGGGCTCCGTGCTCTCCGAGTCTGGGAGCGGGCGGGAGAGAAGCACCTGCTGCACCCCTGCAGCCGGCAGTCACCAGGGGCCCCCCACCTGTCCATGCTAGGGCTAGAGCCTCACCTTCGTTGGGGTGCTCAGGGCTGGACAAGCAGCTGTTGCTGTAGTCCACGGAGCAGGCGCTGTCAGGACTGTGCTTCTCCGAGCCCCGGCCACCCACGTAGCCTCTTCCCAGGCTCCCTCGGGATGGGGCCTGTACCTGGAACTCACTGCCAGGCAGAGGAGTGGCCGTGAGCAGAGGGCACAGCCCCATGGGACTCCTGCCTCCCCGACTCATGTGCACCCATAACTGAAAAGGGAAGATGGGTGTGACTCGGGTAAGGTTGCAGGGCCCTTGCCTGGTGTCCAGCATGGGGTTGTCACTCGGCTCCGGGTAGACAATGCCATCCTCAGTGGACACGGGCTCCAGGTCTTGTGCGAAGACCCCTTCCTCTTGGGACAACAGCTGGATGATGTGGGAGCAAGAGCAGGGCTGGGAAGCCTGAGGGGAAAGTGTAGCTGAGTCTGCACCTTACTTATGAAGTGGCTGCCCAACACGAAGCCAGAAGGTAGGGGGTCGGACCCTTTCTCTGGAGCTTCTAGAACTGTTTCTCTGGATTCCCTACCTCCAACCCCTGTGAACATCCCTTCCAGGACCCCCCACAGCACAGATAGTGCTGAGTCCAGACAGAGGCAGCCCACCCCCACCCCAGACTGGGGCTTAGGCCCTGGGGGTTGGCAAAGACTGCCCCAGAGAGAGCGCTCTCACCTGGCCAGGACGGCGGGGCTGAGGTGCCTGTGGGCGGGGCTTCCCTAGAGCAGACTGGGTTATGGCGTCCTGACCAGGGCCCTGAGTGAAGGGGGCCATGGTCTCCAGCTGTCGCAGGTCCATCATGGAGCGCACACTAAGCTTCGCGCCTGGCTGGGCCCAGCGCCCCCTCCTCCTGGGTCCTTGGGTGGCTTCGGGAGTGGGGTCCAGGAACCCTTCAGTCTCCTGGGCCTGGCAGGGGAGAAGCAAACTTGAGCATGCCCACTGTGGTGGCAGACCCTCCCGAGGAAGCAGAGAATGAGCTGTCCACACTGCAGACCCTGTGCAGGGGCTGGTGCTTACCCCAGTATCTGGCCTCATGCAATGGCTGAAAGACCCCTCTAGTCTCAGACTTGAGCATCCATAAGGGACATGTTATGCTGTGAGTCTCTAGCTCAAGCCTGTGGGAGAGCCCAACTCCAAACCAATCTCTGAGACCTTGCCCAGGTCTGATCAGCACTTCCCTCCTTCCAGGAAATGGCTGCTGTCCCACTGGCGGGCTCCCCCAAAAGCCCCTATACCATCGCTATACCAGTGACTTGCCCCCTTATGACTTTTCCGCAACTCTACTGCAAGGTCCTGGCTTCCTCTCCACCCATACCTTTGGAACGACAGTATCTCCAAATTGCTGCTGTCTGGACCACTGACTTTCTGGCACTCTCATTCTAGCCACTTAGTTCAGACACCACTTTCTTTTTTTTTTTTTTGGTTTTTGGGCCACACCCGGTGACGCTCAGGGGTTACTCCTGGCTATGCACTCAGAAGTCGCTCCTGGCTTGGGGGACCATATGGGACGCCGGGGGATCGAACCGCAGTCCGTCCTAGGCTAGCACAGGCAAGGCAGGCACCTTACCTCTAGCGCCACCACCCGGCCCCCAGACACCACTTTCTACTCACCGTTTTCTACCTGTCCCTCATTCACATTTGCCCCTCCTAACAACAGTGGGAACAGTGGGCCTGTCCCCTTGGTGGTGGCGGCCCTAGCTCCCAGCGAGGGGCTCTGACTCAGCAGGGTTGCAAGTGCCTGAGAAGTCCCTTTCTTGAACTTAAGGGGCAGAGATGTGGGCAAATGCCATTCCAAATGCTTGTCAGTCCCAGAGCGCCCTCCTTTCACCGGATTTCACACCTCACAATCTCGGGGAGCATCGTAAGCGCATGACTTACCCGACTCATCTCCCAGTGCGATAGGCTCCGGGGCAGGGCTGGGCCAGGCTGCAAGGCTGCAGAGATCAGAGTCAAGGCTTCTACCCAGCTGTCCCACTGGCTCCAGGAGCTCCCAGATCTTCATCTCATTCACCCCACAGTCCCACCAGATAACAGAGGCCCCTCTAAGGGTCTAAGGGGACCGACCTGGTTCCTTCTTGGTGTTCTTGGCAAGGACAGGTAGAGCGGGGAGCTCCTCTTCTTCGGTACCTTCATCTTCTCCTTCTTTGTCACTGTCGGACGAGAGAGCTGGCCCAGGAGCAAGCATGGAGGGGGTCTCGTGTCTGTGACCAAAACAAGAGACCAGTCCCAGGGGGCTGTGTGAAAAACAGGTGCCAGGAGGACAGCAGGTACATGGGCACATGGAGGACATCACCTGACACCCTGCAGCCAGTGCTTACCGGTTTGGTCCAGCAGACATTTGTGGAGAAGATGGTCCTGGTGGTTTGTTCCCTCGCTGCCGCTGGCGCAGCTCAGCCAGACGTTGCCTCATGCTGATGGTCATCTCGGAGCTCAGGCGCCACACAAATATGCAGCTGCAGAGAACCACCGAGTCAGGGAGGGAAGGCAGGGAGAGTTGGGGTGGGGTGTCCCTCCCACCCCCATTCCAAAGGGCACCAAGAGACCAGAGCCATGGAAGATCCGAGCGATCCTCCAGCTCAGCCCGACCTCCCAGAGCTGGCACATACAAGTGGGCAGAGCAGGGCCAGGTGGGTATCAGAAAAGCTGGATCCTGCTCACCTGTCTCCTGACACAGAGATGAGATGTCTGCAGTCATTACTGAACTTCATGCCAGTGACAATCTCTGTGCAAGACAAAGAACACAGCCTCATAAGTCACTTCGGATTCCCTACCAGGATTCTGCCCCAACAGTGGAGATGGGGTGGCTGGAAGGGAGGGGAGACTATTCTGCTGACCTCCAAGAGACCGACAGAAGAAATGGGCCAGGGCTGAAGATGACACTCACCTGAGTGGCCGAACATGGTAGCCACACACTCGCCTGAGGAGAAGTCAAAAATGGAGAGGTTTTTGTCAGAGCAGCTGGTGGCAATGTAGATCCCTGAAGGGTCTGTCTGCACCTGAGAAGTGACCTCACAGTTGGAGGAGGCTGGAAACACAGCCCCTACTGGCCAATCCAGAGAGCCCACCCCAGGCCTCACCTTGATGAGAGTACCATCCTCTCCCTGGGAGCCTTTGAACAGCTTCTTCTGCTTCCCGCTGCTGATGTTAAAGATCCTGGGAAGAAGTACTACAGGTCAGCACAGCAGTGGCAGAAATGCAACAGCAGGGGCCAGAGTGAAAGCACAGTGGTAAGGCGTTTGCTTTGCACACGGCCAACACAGGACGAATCCTGGTTCAAATCCCGGCATCCCATATATCCCATATGATCTCCTGAGCCTGCCAGGAGCGACTTCTGAGCATAGAGCCAGGAATAACTCCTGAACGCTGCCAGTTGTAACCCAAAAACCAAAAACCAAAAATAAATAAATAAATAAACAAACAAATAAATAAATAAATAAAAGCAACAGTACCCACCACCTCCCAGGTGCTCTGAGGGCACACGTATGCAATGTCCCAGACAGAGAGACGTGGGGACTAAGATGCCTAGAGTTGACTCCTCAGACACATGGGAACAGGTGGTAGGAAAGGGGTACCCACCGAATATTCCGATCCTGACAGCCGATGGCTGTGTACTTCCAGCTGGGCTCCACATCCATGTCATAGAGGGTCGTCTTCCGCACAACATGGTGTGTCCGTGTAAATTGTACTCCATCTCCAGACTGCAGACAGGGAGCATGTGGGCAGACCCCATACCCACTCACCTCCCAGCCCCATCTACCCAAAAGCTTAGGACCCTCACCTTCTGGGCGGTGCGGAAGTAGATGCTCTTGTCTGCCCCACAGCTGATCATACGCACTTTCCCATCACTGGCTGCTGCAGGAGAAAATGACTGTTAATCCCTGCTCTTACCACAGTGAGCAGCCTCTCCACCTTCCCTCCAGGAGCCCACAAGACCTACTCTAAAGGGCTGCAACCTCCAGCTGCATCAGGGGCTTTCCCTCTGCATCATGTCTTTCCTGTCCCTCCATGGTCAGTCATCCTGACTGGCTGTTGGGCCCCTGGGCCTAGCAGCCATACCCCACCCATTTCCTTAGCCAGCCTGCTGTTCCCAGACACTGTCCCATCTCCCCAGAAGCTGGGCAGACTTCTCGTGGGAGCAGGAGACCAGTGGCGGTGGGTATGTGAAGGGGTCTCAGCCACACTGTCCTACCTGCAAACTTGACAGCTGTGATGGAAGACGAGTGCTCGTCCAGGGTCTGCTGTAAACTATACTCACGGCCTGCGTCTAGCACATGGATGAGCCGGTCCCGGCTTGCAGATGCCAGCAGCTTCAGACCTGGGATGGAAACACCCTGTCAGCCCACAGTGCCTCAGCTCAGAAAGGAGGGCAGTGCCTATAACTATACCTGCAAGGAACCCAACTGAAAACTGCAGGTTTGCAGCATCCCCATCTCCACTGTGCTAGACGGCCAGGCCCTCTGGACTGTACCTGTGTCGGGCTTCGAGTACTCCAGGCACAGGATCTCTGAGTCATGGGCTTCCACCTTCAACATCTCACTTAAGGACTGCAGCTCATGCACCCTGCAAAAGGGGAGCCAATCCTTCAGGTCAGAAGTCATAGGGGGTCACTGCCAGCTACAGGGGAGACTCGCAAACCTTCTCTACCTCTTCTCCCCCAAACTTCTTGTTGTTGTTAATTATCATGAACTTTGGAATTTTCAAGCTTTGAGAACAGTTGCATTGAGTATACAGAGCTTCCACAGTTCCCTCACCTCATTCTCCCTTGTATCAACATCTCAGGATATTGGCACCAAGACAATGAAAGCCAGAGTGTGAGCTTCAACAGCTTTTCTATGCTCTTTTCCAGCACTCTAGCATCTACCCAGAGACCAAATAACACTGAACTGCTATTTCCCCTGGTCTCCTCCATTTTTCTCTGATCCTATGACCCTGTCCTCCTGCCAAGGATCGATAAGCTTGACTAGATTTTATCCTCCGTTTCTTGAGACTGAGCCGAGTTTACCCATTCTTATGAGAATGCCACAGAATACTTCCTGTATAGGTTTCATAATGTTGACATGAGGCTATTTAAGCTTGATCACTCGGTTAAGGTAATTTCTGCTATGTATGTCTTGTCATTGCAAAATTATATGGTAACTTGTTTATAAGACCTTGTCCCCAAATCTTTCTAAGCTAAACTTCCCAAAGGTTGTAGCTTTGAGACCTTAGTCCTGGATGGTGCGCCTGCAGGCCGGGTCTCACCTGAGTGTGCCTACTCGGTCTCCTGAAGCAAGGTGCTGTCCATTAGGGCTGATACACACAGAGCGGATGCCCACCCGGGGATCCATCAGGGAACTGTCAGCTTTGTCTCCTCCCGGCAGCTCTGTGTCCAGCAAGGCCTGAGTGTTCCCATCCACGTAGATGATCTTGATGAGGTCCTAGGGGAACAGGAGAAGGAGGGTGAGGCCAGAACATACGTGGCCAGAACATGTATGGTTGAAAGGGCTGAGGTGTGGCCAAGTTAAACCCCTGGCCTGCCCAGCCTGGTGCCAACTGGAAGCTGGAAGATCAAGATCTGGGGTTCAGATCCTGCCCAGCCAGCCTGGGTACAAAGGCTGAGAGCCTGGGGTGCTCCCAGAGCATGCAGGGGGTGTTCCGGGATCTCAAGGCTCACATTGCTGAGGATGTTTCGGTGCAAGGTGGATCCATGGACTCCAGAGCTTTCAGTGTTCCAGAGGCGGATGGTGTTGTCTGAGGAGCAGGTAATAAAGGAGCTGGGGGGCAGGCAGGCCTGGTTACTGTCCTTCACTTCAGGGTAGACCTGCAAGGGCACAGGGAGCAAAGACTAGTCTCCAGGACCAGAGCAATAACGTAGCAGGTAGGGGACTTGCCTTATATGTGTCCAACTTGGATTAGGGCGCCACATAGTATGCCTTGATCACTGCTGGCAGAAGTGGCCTCTGAATACAGACCAAGAGGAAGCCCTGAGCACATCCAGGTGTGGCCCAAACAACAACAACAATAACCAAAGACCAAAAAATGTCCAGTTTCCATTTCAGTGCTCCTGTACTAGAGACAGAGGATGGGAGAGGGGAGGGCCGTACATGGCCATATGCTGTGACATGCATCATGATGGAGATAATTCACCAAGCACCAGGTACTTTTCTGTTTTCTAGGTAAGTTCTTTGACCTGATATTTTTTGGTTTGTTTTGGTTTTGGGAGCCACACCTGGTGACACTCAGGGGGTTAATCCAGGTTCTGTACTCAAATGGGATTCAGGGGACCATATGGGGTGCCTGATAATCAAAAGTGAATTGGCCACATTCTAGGCAAATGCCCTACCTTATGTATTATCATTCAAATCCCCTTAGACTGATTCTTGAAAAGTGAAACATGTCAAGTATGTCACTTTACAACTGAGAAAACTGAGACTAGGGCAATTTCAGTGACTTGTCCAAGGTCACCTACTCAAGGACTGGACTAACAGAGGATGGGCAGGGGCACACTGGAAGAAACCATCCAGCTCTAGGCTTAGGAGCTGGGGGAGGGGGTACAGATATACAGAGTGTGTGGTGGAGAAGATAGGCAGCAGAAAAGTCAGGTGAGACTTGGAGGTCCCTCCCTTCCTTTGTTCCCATGCTTACAGTGGTATCCCAGAAGAGCCAGCCAGTCAGCCTCCTGCCAGCTCCGTTCACATACCTCCACACTCCAGACGCAGGAGGAATGATACAGAGCTGAGTACACCTTGCCCACTTTCTTGGGATCCCTCACATCCCAAACATAAATGCTGTGGTCATTGTAAACACAAGACAGCCACTGATTCGTAGGATCAAACGTCAAGGCGATGGTGTCTGGGTACCTGGCATTGTTCACGCTAGAGAAAAGACGGCTGTGGGAACAGAACAGGACATGTAGCAGTAAGGAAGGGCAAAGGCTTGAAGGGAACAAAACAAGAAGCCACCTTTGGCCCTGCAGGTTTGCAAACAACTGATTGAGAGAAGAAAGTTGACCCCATGGCCCTGGCTGCAGACCTGGGCTCCTCCTGATGGATGAACTAAGACACTGTCAAAGAATGCCAGCACCATATAAGCCAACTGCAGCCAGGACAGCACAGAACAAATACAAGAATCCATAGGGATGTGTGAATACCAGTTCACATAGTATATCTTTGCAAACCATGGAAATGGCAGCTGCCCTTCCCAATCTTACTGACAGTTCTCACCATAGCTAATCCCACCCACCTGTGGAGGAAGAGCCCAGTGGAAGAATGCAGTGGGAGCTGCCTTGCCATTAGGGCCAAATCTCTGTTGTCCCACATGTGCTGAGCACAATCCCCGCAGCTATGCTGTGTGTATTCTGTGACACTGCCAGCATGTTCTGGTCACAGTGGAGCCAGGACTGTATCTGAGATCACCAATGTGGGATACAAACTCTAACAAGGACAACTAAACCATGTGACCAGAAAAAGTGCTCCAGATGAGCACATGTGAGCATACTACAACAGAGAGCACTGTGATGGAGGGAAGGCATGGGCAGCACAATGTGTAGTATCATAGTTAAAATTATGCTGGCAAAAAAAAAAAAAAAAAAAGTAAAGATAGTATGGTAATAGGGGCTGGAGTAATAGCACAGCAGTAGGGCATTTGCCTTGCATGCAGCTAACCCAGGACGAACCTGGGTTCGATCCCCAACATCCCATATGGTCTCCAGGAGTATAGTTATTCCTGAGTGCATAGCCAGGAATAAACCCCGAGCGTCACTGGGTGTGCTCCCCCCCAAAACCCCCCCAAAACTTGTGCTGGCACCGTCCTCTGAAAGGACAGGGGCAGGGAAGAATGAAATTAAACAAAATTGATTAATATAGAGTCTGGGAGCAAAAGTACAGTGGGTAGGGTGCTTGGCTTTGCATGCTGCTGCCCCTGATTCAATCCCTGGCATCCCATATGGTCCCTTGAACACTGTTTGCAGTAATTCCTAAATGCAGAGCCAGGAGTAACCCTGAGCACTGCCAGGTATGGCCCAAACAAAGAAATAAAAAAATTAAAATGTTTAATAAAGTCAATTATAGAAATACTCGCATCTCTGGACAACATCCAAAAATAACAAATTGTCAATCCTTTCACACATTCCTCAACTCCTCAAAGGCAAGCCCACGATATATCACAGGAACCCCTAGTGCAGCTTCCTTGCTTATAATAAGTATCGTTAAACCTTAGGGGCTAGAGAGATAGTATAGGGGTCAGTCACTTGCCTTCACGTGGCCAGTCTGGATACAGTCCCAGCACCCCACGTGGTCCTGAGCACTGCCAGGACTACCATATTTGCCGGCGTTTAAGATGACTTTTGAGGGCCGGGCGGTGGCGCTAAAGGTAAGGTGCCTGCCTTGCCTGCGCTAGCCTTGGACGGACCGTGGTTCGATCCCCCGGTGTCCCATATGGTCCCCCAAGCCAGGAGCGACTTCTGAGCGCATAGCCAGGAGTAACCCCTGAGCGTCACCAGGTGTGGCCCAAAAACCAAAAAAAAAAAAAAAAAAAAAAAAAGATGACTTTTGAAACGAAAAAAGTCAACCGAAAATCGGGAGTCGTCTTATACGCCGAGTATATCCCGAAAAAAGTCTCGATATGCTGCTAAACGAAAATCATCTGGATATTGCCATGAAACTAATTTTCCAACTCGATCCTGCACCAATCACTGCAAGGCTGCTCGGACCACCTCTCTAACTCTGCCAATCCAAGCAGGCTTTTGATGCATGCAAATTAGACAATGTTCTGGACCCAAATGTACACTGTAAATGTAAAAAGCCTGCTCAGATTGGCCAGAGTCAGAGAGGAAGTCTATGACAGTAGAACCTTTGAACCTCTGCTTGTTGTGATTGGCTCACTGTGGTACATACAGTTGCAGCACAGGAACGTTCTGTCTTATACAGCGAATATAGGCCTAAACCTATGTTTTAACTGTAAAATTAGGGGGTCCGTCTTATACGCCGGCAAATACGGTAATTGCTAAGTTTAGAGTTAGGATTAACCCTGAGCACTGCTGAAAGTGGCCCAAAAGCCGTAATGATAATATAACAGTAACAGCAACAACCTTACAGTGACATTTGCTTATAGAGGTGCTTCCTGTCACCTCTGGGATGTTCATGCACTCTGCCACAGTCCTTGAAGCAGAAGCAAGGAAGTCGGGCACACAGTACCAACTCTGGAGAGGGCTGGGCCCTGCAGCTTACCTGGCTTCTGTGATGCTGGCTACGTCCGTGCCCAGGGCATGTGGCCGGGGCAGGGTGCTGAGGAAGTGTAAGTTGGAGGGGTTGAAGAGGCGTACAGTGCCATCGGCACAGCCGCAGAAGATGTAGTCCTGGCTCACAGAAATGCAGTGGGCTACGGTGGTCTGCGGGCAGAGGGGCACGTGGGTCAGCCTGGCCACCTGTCGCCCCCCTAACCAGTCTCCTATCAGGGCCAGCTGAGAGAGGAGCCCTCCTGTGAGCTGCAGGGCTCTGGGGGCGGTGATTGGGCAAAAAGGATGTATAAGCAGCAGTGGCCAAGAACACCAGGACAGCAAAGGCCCATGAGGAGAATGGAAGAGCAGGAGGACAGGAGGGTCTAGGCCCCACTTACTGTGAAGCTGTCTGTGTTCTGAGCAGAAGAGGAAAGCAGGGAAAACAGAGTAGAGAGAGAGCAGAGAGGAGCTGGTTATCCGGGCTGGGGCTGGCGGACCCCCCCTGCCTCCCCAGTGGTCTTCACAGGCTAGTGCAGCTCAGGACACTTACTCTCAGCTCCACCCACTTGTCCAGCAGCCTGCGGTCGCTAAACTCGCACAGCAGCCCCGAGGACGTGATGCAGAAGGTGCTGTCGGCCTTTTTCCCGCGCCCACAGGCCACATCCGTGAACAGGTTGTTGCGCAGCTCACCCAGCAGCCCTGAGCGGCCCAGCAGTGGCACGGTGGTGTTCACCTAGAGACACACATGCTGCTGCCACCCACAACTGAGCTTCCCCCGGACTGGGAAAGCAGAGCCTCTGAACCCCTGCCCCACTGCTTGGCCTATGTACAGGGGCACTCCTAGGTACGGCTGAAACACAAGCAGAGGGAAACTGAGTGTGCCTGTATTGGGGTGTGAATGTATATGGGGGGAGCATGTGTGATTTGGGGCTTTTATGAGTGTTAGTATGTATCAGGGGTGTGCAAGACTCAGACCCTTACCTTTGAGGTCTTGCTGTCATCAAGGTACCAGAATTTGATGTGCCGGTTGCCTGCAGTGACAAAGTAGCTGCAATCTTCAGAAAAGGACACGGCTGTCACCCGGCTAGACACCTTATTGGAGGCCACCACAATGTTTTTCTGGAGGGAGTGAAAGCCAAGGAAGTGTCAAAAGCAGCTTCTTTTTCTTTTGGCTTTGGGCCACATAGGGCAATACTCAGAGGTTATTCCTAGCTCTGTGCTGAGGAATTACTTCTGGCAGGCTTTGGGAGACCATATGGGGTGCCAGGAATCAAATCCAGGATTCGGCTGTGTGCAAGGCAAATGCCCTCCCCACTGTACTATCACTCCAGCACCCAAGGGCAGCTTTATAGGGCAGAGAAAGAGGATAAGTGGATCAAAGAGAATGTATGGGTGAGATTTGAACTTAGAAAAATGTTTTTGGTGCTGACAAGAAAGCTCAGCATCAGAACACAGGCTTTGCATGCAGGAATTCTGGGTTTGAGCACCAGCACCTCATGGTACCAACATATATCTGAGAGTGATCCCCAATGACAGAGCCACAAGTAACCCTGGGTCAATGTCAAGTGTGCTTCTAAATAAAAAAATAAGTGTTTCTTAGAGTCAAGGAAATGGCTCAAAGGACACCCCCGCACTCCCCCCCCTCCACCCCGCACTACAGGCTTTCTCCATTTCCTATGGGTTCCTTGAAGGCATCAAACCAGCCTCTTTCCATAGACATGCTGGTTTCACAGCTACTCTTTTTCTGCTTCAGATTATTTCCTAGGAGGAGGACCATGGTCAGCAGCATGGATGCTGGGGCACAGGTAGGCAAGCTTCCTGCCTCTCCAGCAGGCCCTCAGACCCTGAGGCTGCGAGGCCAGTCCCCAACTCACCTTCCAAGACCACACGTTGACGATCATGTCATGCTGGTAACCCACGGAGACAATGTACTTGGCACTTGGGGAGAAGGCAACGCAGGCCACCCCATACTTATGCTCCTGCAGCTCTGCCACCTGGCTATGCTCGGCCACATCCCATACACGCACAGCTGGCATGTGCCCACTCTATAGAGAGACAGGGAATGAGGGTGAGGACCAACATCGATGCCTCCACCACCTCCCCAGCTACCAGCTGACTGCCCCAGCAAAATCAGGAGCAGATCAAGCACGGATAACGCAACAGGAAACAGAACATGCATCTGGGGCAACAAAGACAACTGAGGAGAAACAGGCCTGGTTTTGTTCAACATCTTTGTGGGGGAGGATCTGTGCCTCTATACTTATGCCAAGCCTCTGGGAGGATTCTTGAAGACAACCAGAACTCCAACCACCCAATGGCAACCCCCTCAACCTCTGCTTTCTTCCAGTTAGAGAAGGGGAGGAATTCTGTTCCTTTCCAGCAGGGGGCCCCAGGAGATCAGTAATGGGTATCAATGGTCAGTAGGAATTGGTTAGAGGGAAGTCTGGGGTACGGTCTCAACCCAAACTAAAGAATCAGAAAGAGCAGGATAGGCCCAGCACTAGTCATATGCATATACACAGCCTTCCAGGTTATTCTAACTTACATCAAGATTCAAGAATTCGGGGCCGGGCGGTGGCGCTAAAGGTAAGGTGCCTGCCTTGCCTGCGCTAGCCTTGGACGGACCAGGTTCGATCCCCCGGTGTCCCATATGGTCCCCCAAGCCAGGAGCAACTTCTGAGCACATAGCCAGGAGTAACCCCTGAGCGTTACTGGGTGTGGCCCAAAAACCAAAAACCAAAAAAAAAAAAAAAAAAAAAAAAAGATTCAAGAATTCTTTTTTTTTTTTTTTTTTTTTTTTTGGTTTTTTGGGTCACACCCAGTAGTGCTCAGGGGTTCCTCCTGGCTCTACACTCAGAAATCTCTCCTGGCAGGCACGGGGGACCATATGGGATGCCAGAATTTGAACCAATGACCTTCTGCATGGAAGGCAAACGCCTTACCTCCATTCTATCTCTCTGGCTCCAAGAATTCTTTCAAGGATCATATAGTATACATGTTAACACACTCCTACACTCATAAGATAGACATTGTGTACATACATACCATACAGACATTCACAGTCATACAACAAACACAGTGGAATATTATATGGCTGTGAGAAAAGATGAAGTCATGCAATTTGCTATTCTATGATGGACCTGGAAAGCATCAGGCTGAGTAAAGGTAGTCAGAGGAGAGGGACAGACACAGAATGGAATGCTCTCTCTCATATATGGGATGTAGAGAAACATAGCAGGGGTGTAACAACTGCACAAGGCTAAGCAAAACTGAGAAATGGTCTTTAGTCGGAAGGTTACAAAGAGGGAGGAATGTGGGAAGGGGTATTTTATGCTTTATATATATATATATATATATATATATATATATATAAAAACAAACTCATTTCAAGGCTCAGCAAAAACAGTGAAGCCAAATGGCAGCAGCCTTCTGTTCCTAGAACCAGGGCCACCTGCATCCCTCACCCCAACCCCATGGTCCCTTCCCTCACTCACCTCTCCAGTGACCAAGTACTTGCCATCAGGGGAAAAGGCGAGGGCAGTAATGGTCTTCCTACAACAGAAGAGCCAGCTCAGTGTGTCTGCAGTCAGGCCTAAATCTGCTCCCCTCATAGACTCCTGTGGCCCACAAGGCATTTCCTGCTCTATCCCAGAGTCCAGAGAACCCAGACAACAGCCCCCTCAGCACCTCAGAGGTGCACACTTACCGGGAGCTGTTGAGAATGTGGTGCTGCTTATGTTTCCTGGGATTGAACAGCACAACCACGCACCTAGGCAGGAAGGGGACACATTCAGCATCAATACAGTTCTGGATGGCTGCTGAGCTACCCAGCAGTGACTTTCAGCAGTTCCCTGAAGTTGTGCCACGCAGGTCCCCGAGCAGTAAAGCCACCCAGAGCAGTAGGATGGGCGGGCAGTCCCAGGCATCCAGTGTTGCAAGGAAGGCCACAGCCTCTCATGTGGATGCCCAAGTGCATAGTTGGCAGGGGGCCAGCCCCTCTCCACTCTGGTGTGAGAGGAGGAAAGGGATGAGAGCAGAGGGCCCCAAGAGCCTTCTGCAGGACTGGAGCAGGATGGTCTGAGAAGTCTGATCCAGGCCTAGAGTTTTGTAGTGTCCAGCTCTGACAAGCCCTATTTTTTTTTTTTTTTTTTGGTTTTTGGGTCACACCCAGCAGTGCTCAGGGGTTACTCCTGGCTTCATGCTCAGAAATCGCTCCTGGCAGGCTCGGGGGACCATATGGGACGCCGGGATTCGAACCGATGACCTTCTGCATGAAAGGCAAATGCCTTACCTCCATGCTATCTCTCCGGCCCCGACAAGCCCTACTTATAAGGAGACTGAAGGGTCTTCCACCTCACCTCAGACTGCCAGGAGACAACCAGGACCTCTTCTGCCTACCTGCAGAGAAGCAGGGAGGTGCCTCTCCCACCAGATGGAAAGACTAAGTGGGCTCAGGTTCAGTGCTCTGAGGGGAGCGCTGTGCTAGGAGTAGGAGGCAAGGAGCCCCACTGCCCTCTGCCTCAAGTTCCCTCCACAATAACCTGCACAAGGGAGAAGAGAGTTGCACCCCTAACCTTGTTTAGTGGGAAGCCCAAGGAGCTCTGTATCAGAACCCTTTTCTCAGGCTAGAGTGATAGTACAGCAGGTAGAGCATTTGCCTTCCATGTTGCTGATCTGAGTTTGATCCCTAGCAATCCATATGGGCCCCCAAGCCTGCCAGGAGTGATTTATTTATTTTTAGTTATTTTGGTTTTTGGGTCACACCCGGCAGCACTCAGGGGTTATTCCTGGCTCTATGCTCAGAAATCGAACCACTGTTCTTCTGCATCTGAGGCAAACGCCTTACTGCTGTGCTATCTCTCTGGCCCCCCAGGAGTAATTTCTTAGTGCAGAGCCAGGAATAATCCCTGACCGCTGCTAGACATGGCCCCAAAACTAAAACAACCCTATTCTCCTTGCTAGAAACTGGAAGCAAAGGAAGGTGAAAACTGCTCCTACGCATGTGGCTAGGCTTCAAACTACTCAAAGATGCAGATTAACAGAATCCTTCCTCACTCATTTCTTCATCCTTCCCTATTACTTTGTTTTACCTCATATTGTTGCATTTTTCTATAGTGCAGGATATGCTTGTTACTCATTGGACGGAAGCACCTTTGAATGGAAGCACCCTTTGGATTGGTCTCTTACCCTACCTGTTCTCCACCCCAGGGTGTGTACTGGGTGCACTCCCCAATACAGACCCCAGGTCTCAGGGGAAAACCGCTTGTGGTTTCAGGTTTTCAACAACTAAACTTTCTGCTTGCAGGTTTTAGTGCTAGAAGCAGGCTTATGGTGAAAGTTCCTGAACGCATTTTATCCCCTTAACTGTGTGTGGATTATTTGCTTCCAGACCGCATCTCTCCAATCCCCTGGGATTAGAGCATGAGGCTTCTGCTACACCTCCCCACCCCATTTTTCCTTTGTTCCCCTTCCTCCTTCCTTTCTCTCTTCTCTCATTATAACAACTTGGGGTCTCAGGCTTCCCTTCTAGAATGTCATGTCACAAAAAATTTTAAATATATGATGACAAAGAGGGGCTAGCAGGAGAGCACAAGGGTTAGGGCACTTGTCCTGCATGCAGCCAATCCTGGTTTAATCCCAAGCACCACATATAGTTCCCCTAAGCCCCATCAATAGTGACCCTGAGCACAGGCAGATATGGCACAAATCTCCCCTTGAAAATATCATTGTCTCTCTTCTTTCCCAACACATATTTGTGTGTGTGCATGTGTGCGCGTGCATGCAGACTCACATACACATACACAGATTTTATTAGGGACAGGACATAGGGGTCAGGGTTCTCCAAAACAGCTCAGGGAAACTTAGCACATGAAGGTGCTCAGAGAAAGGAGCTTTTAAATTTAAAGACAGTCAAGGTTAACCCTCCAGCAAGCTCTGAAGAAGGAAGAGCCAGGCTTTAAAGGCCTTTTCCCTTCCAGGATTATATTCCCAGCAAATATTCCGTGGCACATGTAACAGCTGATGCCAGCATCCCTGGCTAAATGCCCTTGGGACTACGACCAACCAAACATCTTACAGGGTTCCAGCTCTGCTCCTGTCCAACTATGCATCTCCATCTCCCACTCTCCCAGTCTGATCCTCTCCTGTGCCTTCCCAGGAACCGAAGTCCACTCCCTGGCCAAAGTATTCCTGCCTGCTTCTAGCCCCCTTCCATGTGCCATCAGAGGTCATAACACATTCATTGGTCTCTCTAACCACTGTGTTCCTAGGAGATCCAGGCCCTCTACAGCTGTACAAAAATCATTTAGGGAAGGTTGAAGCCTCCTGGGTTCTAGAGACTGTAGTCTTAGCAGGCCTCACTCTCCTCCCTGCCCTGTGGCCCACTTGTGCCACAGAGAGAGAGGGACTCCAGTCCTTAGAGCAGGGGTCTCAAACTCAATTTACCTGGGTACCGAAGGAGGCAAAGTCAGGGTGAGGCAGGGCCACAAAAGGGATTTCATTTACCGAATATTCGCAATAAAAAAATCGCATTAGTAAGAAAAATTGCATTAAACACTTGCATACCCCAAACAGAACTGTTCGGGGTAAGCGAATGTTTAATGCTATTTTTTTCCTTACTAATGCGATTTTTATTGTGATTTACCTAATAATCGCGAATACTGCGATATTTGAAAGCTGGCCACGGGCCGTGAATTTGAGACCCCTGCCTTAGAGGCAGTCTTGAGAAACTGGGGCAGGAGTGGTGCTGCAGCTGGAAATGAGGGTCTGCATCCATGTTCTGACATGTACAGCTCTGCAACCCTGAGAGCTCACAGGCTCTTCATCTGTGGCTAAGGAGGCTGTTACTAAGACTTCTATGGAGAGTGAATGCTTTTTCCTGACAGGGACTGGAGCCTTGCTAATGCATGTCTTCTTAATGGGACTTCTGAAAAGGAGGATGAAAAAAGGGAATCCCAGAAGTATGAAATGAGGTGCTGAGGGACTATGTGAAGGTTTTCCTTTGGAAGAAAGGAGAGGAGTCCAAAAAGGGGGTGAGACGTAGGTTATCCTGAGGGGGGGAATCAAGACAAAGGAGCTGGGATATTGTTGGAGGGAAGTATCTGTACCTTAACTGACTTATAAACTCGGGGCCAGAGCGATAGCACAGTGGTAGGGCCTTTGCCTTGCACACAGCTAATTCTGATTCTATCCCTGGTGTCCCATATGATTCCCCCCAACCTGCCAGGAATAACCCGAGTGCCACTGGTTGTGGCCCCAAAACCAAAGAAAGAAAGGAGAGAAGAAAAAAGAGAGAAAGAAATCAAAATGAAATACAAAAAGAAAAAGCGATTAATTGGACCTGGAGAGATAGCATGGAGGTAGGGCGTTTGCTTTGCATGCAGAAGGGTGGTGATTTGAATCCTGGCGTCCCATATATTCCCCAGAGCCGGCCGGAGAGATTTCTGAGCGTAGAGCCAGGAGTAACCCAAGTGCTGTCAGATGTGACCGAAAAACCAAAAACAACAACAACAACAACAACAACAACAACAAAAAAGTGATTAATTTGGAAGGTGGCATGGTGTGAGGGCAGGGTACAGAGAACAGCTCTGAGAGGTGGGACTTGGAGTTTCACCTCCTGGCGATGCCTAAACAGGCTATATCAGGCTTCCACTGAGCTCTACACAAAAGCTTCCACTTCCCTGAATGATGTTTTTCACACAGAGAAACAATTAAGTCACTGCTTATCTAGCACTTTCTATGTAGCAGGAGAATCACCTCATATGCCTGCTCTATCTATCTCATCTATTTATCTAATCATACTCCCTACCCACCCATGTGATGCTGGCCCAGAGACTGCTGCTGAGAGGGGGAGTTCAAAGCAGGGAGGCTGCCAGCTACAGAACATGCAGCTAATGGGGCCCGAGCAGTGGCGCAGTGGTAGAGCATATGCCATGCGGCTGACCTAGGACAGACCTTCGTTAGATTCCTGGCATCCCATATGGTCCCCCAAGCCAGGAGTGATTTCTGAGCCAGGAGTAACCCCTGAGCGTCACTGGGTGTGGCCCAAAAACAAACAAACAAAAAAGAACATGCAGCTAATACAATTTGGGCAGTGCCTAGGCAATGTCTGTGTCTGGGAAGAGGAGATAAACTTACAATAGAGGGATGAGTTGTAGTTACAAGACAGGACTGAGGCCTCTCAATAGTGGGCAGAAGGTGGGGGGTTCTGAGATGGAAGAGGATTTAGGCCAAAGGATTTGGGGGACCAGAACAGGTGTCAGAAGAGAGCAATTCTTATCCTGAGTCCACTCTCTTTTGGTGGGGGGAGGGCACAGCTGGTGATGATTAGGGATACTGTACCCACTGGTGCTGGCAATTGCTGTGCAACAGTGTGCTATTGCTCCAGCCCCTCAAAGTTCTAGACTTGATTGGGAAGTGAGATCCCAGGTCTGGAGCATGAGGAAGGGCCCAATGGGTTCAGTGAGACTGATGGTTCTCTCTGCACTCCCTGTGACTGTGGAAACCCTGAAAACACACGCTCTGCAGGGGCTCCCAGCCTAAGGGTGCATAAGGTGCTCATACCCCTTGGAACCAGCTGAAGGCCCAGTGGAGAGTGGAAGCCATAGCTCCATCAGGCCAGCCCTCCAGCTCTGGAAAATGTAGAGGATGTGGGGAAAGAGACAAGGTGGGAAGTTGGGGGTCAGGAGGCTGTTGGCTCAAAGAGCTGAGTGCCTCCCCAGTGCTCTCCTGGGGAGACAAACCCTAACTTATAAGAGTAGGGAACCCAAGTAGGGAATACCTGAAAGGGTGGCAGGGATGTCCTGCCTCACCCTCTGTCCTACTCCCAGTCTTTGCACATAGCAACCAGCATAAACTCTCCTATCTCAGCAGGGAGGAGTCTGGGCTCTCTCTGTGTGCCAGCTCCCCACCCCCAGGCCTGGTGCTAATGGGAAGAACAGTGAGCTTGGCATTTTCCTCTGATCCAGACAAGACAATCAAACTTGCTCTCAGGCCAGAGGGTCCTAACAATCCCCAGGCCAGGTTCATCCTCACAATGAGGATTGATAGGGTCTGTGCTGGGCTGCTAAATTCCAGACCCTTGAAGCAAGTCAGCCAGAAAAGGGATTATGCGTGTTCCATCAGACTAAGACTCCCAAAGAAGCTATCTGAGAGCCAGACAGGCCTCCCCAGGAAGGCAAGGTTTTCAGAGGAGTGCAGAAGCTAAGGAAGAGTCTGGGGAAGGAAGGCAGCCCCAAACTGAGGGGTCTCTGCACACTGCCCCATCCCTTACCTCCTCAAGCTGTTTCATTTCCTTTCAGAAAAGTTTGTTTTGGTTTGATATTTGCCTCGAGGCCTCTGGGAGAATTTTCTAAGCTTTGTTTCTCTTCTTGTTTCTAGGATACCTGAGCTGCTCCTCCAGCAACTAGCATGGCAGGAACAGGAGTGGGGGGTGGTGCAGGGCTGATATCACAGATAGGAATGGCCCAGGGCAGGGGGAAGGGCCTGCTCAGGCTCACTCAGGTACTCCCAGGGCCCCCAAGCAGAAAGAAGCTCCTACACCCAGAAAGGGGCTATTTACAAAGATCCAACTGGGAGTTAGAGGAAGTTGAGCGGGGCACAGCCGAGAAGCACGCTCAGGGGCCTTGGGAGGTCACAGGGTGGGGGTCTCCAACCAAGTAACCAGCCTAGGAACTGCTCTTCAAGGCACCAGTCCTGAGGCCCTTGAGTAGGGAGAGGGAAAGGGGGGAGGGAGGAGTTTGGGCAGGGACTACGGCACAACACCCTAGGCCTTTCCTGCCCCACCTCCAGCAAGAGAGAACTTGGTTTTCCCAGGCCAGGCAGGCTGAAAGGAATTCCCCCCGGGCGGGAGAGGCCCGTGCTGGATTCAGCACCAGAGATCATCCATTAAAGTCCTTGGGGAAGGGGGCGGCCAGACCACAGAAGCCTGAGGTCTCTCAGGACATACAGCCCAGACAGGTAAGTACTTTCCCGCATGAGACACTGCAGCCCACAAACAGCACAGGCCAGGTCTGGCCAAAGGACCCTGGATCATCTTGGGACCAAGAGCTGTTCCTCAATCAGGTGACAAGAGCTGGCTTCTCGTGCAGGTACCTGCTCTATGTCCTTAAGTAAACCTACTTCTTTGAATCCTAGGGTTCCAACAGTGCTGTGAGACCAAGGATCAAATCCAAGGTTCCCACATGCAAAACATACACTCAAGATTGTTCAGCTATCATTATAGCTCAGAAATTAAGTATTTTTTTCCAGTGGGGTGAATGTTTGGGTTCTCCTGGCTCTGGGGGGATTATACAGTGCCAAACTGTAATCAAACTGGGGTGAGCTGCAAGACAAGCACCCTACTCCCTGTACTCTCTCTCTCTGGCCCAGAAAATTATTATCTTAACAAAGCTGGTTTTGAAAATGACAAGGTGGGGGGCCGGGTAGGTGGCGCTGGAGGTAAGGTGTCTGCCTTGCAAGCGCTAGCCAAGGAAGGACCACGGTTCGATCCCCCGGCGTCCCATATGGTCCCCCCAAGCCAGGGGCGATTTCTGAGCACATAGCCAGGAGTAACCCCTGAGTGTCAAACGGGTGTGGCCCAAAAACCAAAAAAAAAAAAAAAAAAGAAAATGACAAGGTGGAAATTAAAAGTGCGGCAGGGCTCGGAGCTGTATGTATATAAAATAGATTCTCTATGGTGGGGGAGAAGAAGTGGGAGAGGACAGCTGGGCATCAGGACAATATCTTACCAGAGCCTTTACCTGGCCCTGTGTCTTCTTCACCAAAACAACAAAATCTTGCCCTGGACCCAATCCAGATGCCAGGAAACCCTGACCACCCAGCTGTTTCACAAGGCTTTGTAAAAAGTCCCTGCTCTTCCACTGCACTTACCCTGCTGGGTAGGCGACTAACCCAGAGCGAGGGTCACAGGCCAGTCCTCTGCCTCCAGACACTGTTATTCCAAGCACTTTCTCCAAAGTCACCTGTGAGACAGAGAAGGATAAGTCAGAGACAAGTAGGGCTAGGAGAGTGTGCTGAGGGCACCCAGCTAGTCCAGTACTGGAGTCACCTTCCTCATACCTGCCCTGTCCTCTTTAGGGATCCTGACACCACTATCCTCTTTTTTTCTTTCTTTGTTTTTTTTGTTTTATTTTGTTTTTTTTGGTGGGCCACATCTGGTGATGCCCAGTGGTTACTCAGAAATCGCTCCGCAGTCTGTCCTGGGTCAGCGAGTACAAGGCAAACGCCCTATCGCTGTGCTATAGTTCCGGCCACTATCCATTTCAGGGTCCTCATCAGAGGTAATCAGGGGTTTCTCCTGGCTCTGCACTCAGGAATCACTTTGGCTGGTATAGGGGACCATATGGGGTGCTGGGGTTGCCATAAGGTAAGTGCCTCATTCGTGTACTATCTCTATAGCCCCACCTTTTGCTTTCTTGTCAAATAACCTACCTGCCCTTAATTACGTTTCATACCCCAGATCAAGATACCCTCTTTTTTGATTTTTGGAACATACCAGCAATGCTCAGGACAATGTTCAGGGCTTCACTCAGGGATCTCTCCTAGTAGGTTCTGGGGGCTGAATCTGGGTTGGCTGCACTCAAGGAAAGAGACCTGCCTGCTGTACTAGGCTCTGTCCTGACCCCTAGAGAGGCCCTGATGCTTTAGGGGTGGATCTGACCTCCTCAGGCTCTCTTCTAGATCACATGGGGAAAGCAGTGTGAACCGCCAGCTCTAATCAAGGCACAAGGCAAGGACCCTGAGAAGCAGAGTGGTGACAGCTAGCTCAGACTCCCAAGGAAGCACCAGCTGTGAAGTAGGAAGGGTGTAGCACAAGCTAGGGCCTGTTGTATCCACACAGGCTTCTGAGCAAGAGACCCTGAGGTCACTGATCTTCAGTGACCAGAAGGGAGGAACCAGAGACTGTTAGGTGTCAATTAGGTGACTCATCCACCCAGGATCTGCATTCCATCACATTCTTCCTGCCAGCACTGGGCCCCACCCAGACTGCCTTCTGGACTGAAAGTAGCCTGGGAGGCAGAAGCATGGCCTAATGCTGTGCTCTGTAAAGTGCTTTTACAAACAGATGCCCAATTTATTCTGAGCTATGATGGCTAAGCTCCACTTCCCACAGAGATGAAAGGGGACATGCACACAATGCCCAGAGAGAGAGAGTGCAGCAGTAATACAGTGCTTGCTTTGCAGGTGGTTCAATTCCTGGAATCCAATATGGTCTTCAGAGCTCCACCACAAACGATTCCTAAACTAAGTAAGGAGTAAGCCCTGAGCACTGCCAGGAACTGCACCCATTCCCCAAACAGAAAGGGCACATGCATAGTATTTAGGGCCTTTGAGGGGACAATGCCACCATAATTTCCATCATTACTGGTCACTATCCTCAGTGCCATGTCATTTTATCCCTGGTCACAGTCTAACTCCACCAGGATTTTGTACAAACCAGCCCACTGCACTTGGTGCAGAGACCGGATCCCCAGCAAATCTACTTTTGAACTTTTTTTTTTTCCGCCACACCCGTTTGATGCTCAGGGGTAACTCCTGGCTAAGCGCTCAGAAATTGCCCATGGCTTGGGGGGACTATATGAGACTCCAGGGGATCGAACAGTGGTCCTTCCTTGGCTAGCGCTTGCAAGGCAGACACCTCACCGGCCCCTACTTTTTAACTTTTAACTTTTTTTTTATTGATTGTTTTTTGGGCCACACCCAGCAGTACCCAGGGGTTGCTCCTGGCCTTGCACTCAGAAATTACCTCTGGCAGGCTGGGGGAACATACGGGATGCCAGGAATCGAACCGAGTCCCTCCCCAGGTTGGTTGCGTGCAAGGCAAAATGCCCTATCGCTGTGCCATCCCTCTGGCCCCAAATCTACTTTCTATTAATGAACAAACAGAAAGTCCCCCAACACTGCATCTCAAGCTACTAAACCCCTTCAGTTCTGTGCTTCCCAGGCTAGGTGGTATCACCTACTTTGGGAGACCTGGGCTGACCATCCCTTATCAGTAGAGGGCGACCTTTTTTTTCAACTGAGCTAAATCTCGCCAAAACCACGATTGAAATTTATTTTGAGAGCCACACAGGGCATGCACTGACAGAGGCTAAAAGCAGAGTCCTGACTCCTGGAGCGGCCGCCCGGCACACAGAAGAGCCGCATTAAAAAAGTGTAAAGAGCCACATGTGGCTCGCAAGCCTTGGCTTGTCCACCAATTCCCTTATGATCAGCAAGTGACAGTAACCTCAGTCATGGCCCCCAGCCTGGTGCCAGAATCTTCTTGAAAACTCCATTTTCACTGTCTCAGTGATGAGCTGAGGGATGAGCGGCACTGAAGAAAGAGAGGGCAGTTCTCAGGCTCTAGAACGGGGAAGCCCAGAACTAAGAAGATTTAGGATCTCCTTCTCTCTCATTGCACTGAAATCATTGCATGACTTCATCATGTTCCTAGGGGCCAGTTTAAATCTTATCTCCAAGGACTGTTTTAGTTCAGAATTAGTGAAAATAAATAATGCCTTTCAGTGGCCAAAGACAAGACTAAATCTTCTGGGATGTTATAGTTATTGGGGTGGGGGTGGGGAACCACACTGGGCAGCGTTCAGGGATTATTCCTGGCTCTGAGCTCAGAAATCGCTCCTGGCTTGGGGGACCATATGGAATGCCAGGTATTGAACCCAGGCCTGACCTGGGTCAGCTGAGTGCAAGGCAAAGATCCTACCACTGTGCTATCACTCCAGACATATGGGATGTTACAGTTAAAAAATATTTCCCAGGGAGCCGAAGAGATTAGTACAGCGGTAGATGTTTGCTTTGCACGCAGCCGATCCAAGGCAGATGGTGGTTTGAATACCAGCATTCCATATGGTCCCCCATGCCTGCCAGGAGCAATCCCTGAGTGCCACTGGGTGTGACCCAAAAAAACAAAACAAAACAAAATAAAACAAAAAAACGATTTCCCAGGATGGTCCCCCAAGTCACTGGTGCTTCTTGGGGAACCACAGACCAGAAATTCCAACAAGTATCTATGGCTCATGTCAGCACAGGGCACTTCGACCACAGCCACCATGTCAACACGTGTCTGCCAGCAGGCCCTGAGCTAAGGTGCTGAGATGAGGTAGTTATTTTTGGAGGGGTTGAGGGGTTGAGGTTGGTGGGCGACACTTGTCAGTGCTCAGTGCTTACTCCTGGCAGACAGGAGAATCGTATGTAGTGCCAGGATCAAAGGAGGGTCAGCTGCATGTAAGGCAATTACTCTACTATCTTTTGCCCCAGTGGTGTCCACATAGCTTGGAAAGGCTGTGCTGTCCAGGTCAGGGAGCTATCCTCAGGGCAGGAAATTCATAGGATTCAGACCATCTTCTGCTTAAGACTTGGTTTCAAAAAATTAGACCAGTTGGCTAGTTCTCGGCTTCTGACAGAAATCTGGGTGGGTGTTTTGCAGTCAGATGATCAAGTTCCAAAGAGAATTAATGCTAAAACTAGCATGGACATTTCAACTGCCATATAAAGGAGGAAAGAGAGTGCGTTGCTCAGGCTCTGAAGACTAGTGTTTATCCAACTTCTCTGACCACAAGCCATGGTAACAGACACATGATGTCTCATGATCCAGTGTGCACATTGTGTGTGCAGTGTGCATGAGAGAGAGAGAGAGAGAGAGAGAGAGAGAAAGAGAGCGCATAGACAGAAATCTGAAGCCAGAGTTTCACTGAACAATAAATAGTCCAGTGAGTTTTCTCTTTATTCTACTCCATCCTATTAAAAAGTAATGCTGGGGCCAGAGTGATGAGACAGCTGGAAGGACATTTACCTTGCATGTGGCTGACCTAGGTTTGACCCCAGCATCCCATATAGTACCCCAAGCCTGCCAGAGCCAGGAGTAACCTGAGTGCCACTGTGTATGTCTCAAAAACCAAAATGATGATGATGATGTTTGTCACGTTTGACTGACTCACAGACCAATAAATGGGCTTGGATGCTTGTTTGAGAAAATTGCTTGAAATCAAAAAATCGCTTCCCTGGGCTTTACAGACAGGTTTTGATTTCTGGTACCATTGTATTGGTTCCTTGGATACTTAGCTGCTGGGTCAGTGGACAGTAGAGCAGATTTCTGAGCCAGAAAATCTCCAGAGGCACAAGTTTGCCTGGGCTCAAAACTTGGCTTATTTTCAAAGACCAAGTTTATTATAAAACCAATTTATGTATGATTTTGGCTGTTTCTGGTTTTCTGAATAGTTAACCAAGGAGGAGAAAGGCAATTTCCTTTGGTTTGAGGAAATGAGAAGAAGCGGGGGAAGACATTCAGGAGCATCAGCTGGTTTTTATTTTATGTTCTAACTCAAACCAGCTTCCTGTTTGCAGTGAAGTTTAGGGCGGAGCTCCATTTTCAAAGAATCTTCGAGACCAGAATTCCTGCAAGGCCTCTGACATTAAGGACAGGATAGAAAAACCACCCTCTCCTTTGTACAACTACCTCCCTGGCACCCTTTCCAAAAAAGGGTACATGCCCCATCTACTCTTGAACATGGAGACAAGCTAGCATACCCACTGACATACATATAACAAGCTAAACTCACCCAAGTTCAAGTAGAATGTGGGAACCAGTGAGTACTTACACCATGGACACTTAGCAAATACTACAAACCAAGGCCTTTATTTCCCCACCAAAATTCTGTCAAACATTCACCGAGACAGCCCTGAGTTGAAGTCACCGCAACCTCCCACATGGACCCTGAAATAACTCTGTCTTGGTCTGATTTGTGTTGTGTTCTCTTCATGGGAGCAACAGGGATTCTTTCAAACACACATGGAGTACTGGGCAGATAGCTGCATGTGCTAAGCACATGCCTTGCGTGTGTGAGGCCCTGAGTTTGATCCCTGGCGTCACAGAACCCCAGAGCACTGCTGGGGAGGAACCCTTACCACAACGATGGTCATAATTCTGCTATAAATTTTCTGTGGCTACTAGTCTTGAGGTTCAATTCCAAGTTCTCTACTTAGGTTTACAAGGCTCTCAATCATCACGGAGCCTCTGGCCTCTTCCTCATTGATTACGCCTCACCCACTGCAGTCTCAAAGACTCCGCAGTTTCTGCACATGGGTTCTGCAGATATTACTTATACAAAAAAACCTCCCGCACACATCTTACTCACACAGGCCTCTGCTCCAAGGCCAGAACTTTCCAAACTAGCTTCACTGTCATCACTCTCTATCCCAATTACCCAGTGCCTGTTCCCTTCCTAAAACTTAACTGTCACCCACCCCCATCTTCCTCTATAACCTTACCTGATAGTAAGACCTGACAATTTCTGGGAGGGTCTTTGGTAGGTAACAAAAGGTTTACCTCAGGGGCTGGAGGGGGATTTGGAGGATTGAAGGGGAGATAGAAGAGGAAGCAACAGGAAGAGGCAGTAAGAGGAGACATGGCGGAGAGGAACTAAGATGCAGGGCAAGCTGAAGAGAGCATGCTTAAATTGGTTATGATAGAAGCCACATCTGTTGGCTAGGGCCTGAATAAAGCTGATGTCTCCTGAAACCTGATGTCTGTGGATCATTTCCCCGCCGCTATCCTGGACCCTCAGACCCAGGTTGGAGTGTGGCCTGGGCCTGCACAGAAAGGCCTCACCCTCCATCCATCTCACCATCATCCAGCCCCATCCAGGGCTGTTATTCAACACTTAACCCAATTAGACTTACTGTCTTTTTTCTCTGTCACAAGATGAGCTTCCTGAGGACAGAACTATATTCCTCACGCTTAAACAGTACCTGGCACACATGGGGCACTTGACAAATCATTGAGAAACAAACCAATGCCAGAGACTTTGTGAACAGTCACAGATCAGATGAGAGTAAATCCATGAAAACTGGAGCATGTAAGCCTCAGGGTTGACTCCTGAAACAGTGTTTGGGGTACCATGAGGTGTCAGGTATCAAACCTAGGCATTCCCCATGCAAAGCACATACTCAGACCTTTTTGTTTTTGGGTCACACCCCATGGGTGCTTAGGGGTTACTCCTGGCTCTGTGCTCAGAAATTGCCCCTGGCAGGCTCGGGTGACCATAGGGGATGCTGGGAATCGAACCGTCATCTCTCAGGTTGGCCGTATGTAAGGCAAATGGCATACCACTGTGCCATCCCTCCTGCCCCACATACTCAGCCCTTTAAGTCATCTCTCTCAACCCAACATTTGGTTGGTTGGTTGGTTGGTTGGTTGGTTTTTTGGCCACACCCAGCAATGCCTAAGGAGTTATTCCTAGCTCTGAGCTCAAAGCTGGTGGGATGCAGGGAACCATATAAGATGCTGGAGATGGGAGCCGGTGAGGTGGCGCTAGAGGTAAGGTATCTGCCTTGCAAGTGCTAGCCAAGGAAGGACCACAGTTCGATTCCCCGGTGTCCCATATGGTACCCCAAGCCATGGGCAATTTCTGAGCGCTTAGCTAGGAGTAACCCCTGAGCATCAAACGGGTGTGGCCGAAAAACAAAACAAAACAAAACCAAAAAAATGATGGAGATGGAAACAGGCCAGCCATGTACAAAGCAAGCACCCTACCTGCTTGCTTTGGGGGCTGCTCCAGTCCCCAACACCTGGTTTCTTAAGATGATGGTGTCGTCTAAGAAGTGGTGTGGGGCCCAGAGAGATAGCACAGCGGCGTTTGCCTTGGAAGCAGCCGATCCAGGATCAAAGGTGGTTGGTTCGAATCCCGGTGTCCTATATGGTCATATGGTGTGTGTGTGTGTGTGTGTGTGTCCGTGCCTGCCAGGAGCTATTTCTGAGCAGACAGCCAGGAGTAACCCCTGAGCAACGCCGGGTGTGGCCCAAAAACAAAAAACAAACAAACAAAAAAAAGAAGTGGTGTGGAAGGAAGTAGAAAGCCTGTCTAGAGTACAGGCGGGGTGGGGTGGGGAGGAGGGGTATTTGGGACATTAGTGATGGGAATGCTGCACTGGTAAAAGGGGGTGTTCTTTACATGACTGAAACCCAACCACAATCATGTTTGTAATCAAGGTGTTTAAATCAAGATTTTAATTTAAAAAAGAAAAAGAAAAAGAAACGGTGTGGAGTTCAGTACTTTAGAAGCAACACCCTGGATGCACATCCTCAACCACTCCTGAACTATCAAGCTACCTGGTGATACTCACCAACCCAGCAGAAAGAGTGAAGAGCACAAGAATTCACTTTTATTTGAGTTAAGCAAGTGCTTCCGTAAGTGCTTGTAAGGCTACACTTTCCTCCTTTTCCAATTTTCCCTTGCTGGGGATCCCATTCTGAATCCCTGTGGCACAGAGCAACACCAGGGATTGAACTCAGGCCCTCACACTTACCCTAGCCTAGATCCTCGATAAATCTATGGCACAGGTGCCAGCTGTGGCACGCGAAGGCCTTGCAGCTGGCACTCGAGAAGGTCCGCAATTAAGATATTCGGTGTGGGGGCCCGGAGAGATAGCACAGCGGTGTTTGCCTTGCAAGCAGCCGATCCAGGACCAAAGGTGGTTGGGTTCGAATCCCGGTGCCCCATATGGTCCCCCGTGCCTGCCAGGAGCTATTTCTGAGCAGACAGCCAGGAGTAAACCCTGAGCAATGCCGGGTGTGGCCCAAAAACCAAAAAAAAAAAAGATATTCGGTGTGGTGGGAGGTGAGTGTGCCGGTGTCTGTTTGCAGCTCACCTGGCAACAGGGCTGGACTGGCCATTGGGAGGACCGGGCATTGTGCAGCAGTTTGGGCACTTGGGCTCAAAAAGGTTAGCCATCACTGCCCTAGATCTTCTTAAGTCAATCCCAGGCTTTTTCTCTATGAAGGCCCCTCACAGGTGTTGTCCTGTCCTGATTATCTCAGCACCAGCAGGCAACACCAGTTTGAACTCACAGCCCTGTATCTGCTGGGCCAGTGCTCTGAGCCAATGGACAGTCTTCCAGCCCTTCCTGCCAGAGGTCATGCAGAAGGACTGTCCTGATGGAATCACTACATATGACAGTCCCGGAATTTGAACTCACAACCCTACGCTGCCTGGTAAAGTATTTCAAATCATTGCACTGGAGCAGGGGTGGCGAACAGGATTTTCACCCTCACTCAAAATGGCAAAATGCAATATGTGTTTAATATATTATTGTTAAAATTACATGCTTTTGTGTGAGTGTTTGTCTGTTTTGGCAGGTTACTGCATGGTGTGGCTCTCTGACTCTCACAGTTTAAAATTTTGGCTCTTTGTGTCAAACTTGTTCGCCACCCCTGCACTGGGGTGACACATTTTTATGATGCTCTTGGTGAGTATATTTTCCTCCTTTCTTCTGCCTCACCTTCCTTCCTTTTCTGTGGTTTTATGACTGGGGAAGAGACCGGGGAAGCTGGGAGTGAGGGTATCATAGCAGTATGTGATGGGATGGTGGCCCTCAGCTCGGTGCACAAGTGCCCACTTCAAGAAACACAAGCTAGGGCAGGAGAGAAAACACCATCTTATTCAGGGAACCATGAAGTCACCAGCCACCATGAGAGGACCTAGCTAGGCAATTTTCACACTCTGGTCTCTCTCATTCTTCACTTTCTTTATACTCTAAGAAAGTACTGAGGAGAAAACAAAAGAAAGCATCAAGGACTTTAATAGGCTTTGTTTATACAATATCAATTTCGATCTATCAATATTTACTATGTTAGAAACACACAACATAAATATCTTTAAATATTTTGAATTCATTTAAAAAATAACAAGACCAGAGAGATAGCATGGAGGTAGGGCATTTGCCTTGCATGCAGAAAGACAGTGGTTTGAACCCCGGTATCCCATATGATCCCTCATATGAAGCGATTTCTTTTTTTTTTTTTGGGGGGGGGCCACACCTGGCAGTGCTCAGGGGTTACTCCTAGCTGTCTGCTCAGAAATAGCTCCTGGCAGGCATGGGGGACCATATGGGACACCGGGATTCGAACCAACCACCTTTGGTCCTGGATTGGCTGCTTGCAAGGCAAACACCACTGTGCTATCTCTCCGGGCCCATGAAGCGATTTCTGAGTGTAGAGTCAGAAGTAACCCCTGAGAAGTAACCACACACGCTACTGGTGTGACCCCAAATAAAAAACAAAACAAAACAAATAAATAACAAGACCAAACATTAGACGTTAACAGAACACTTATTCAAAATAACTGGTTTCCAAAACAAAAAATAATCAGTGAGAAGAGTGGCACTGTTGCATTTTTGCAAATCTCTTTAATGTCTGGCTTAAGAGGAAACAGCTGGATTTTCGTATCTGTGCCTGCACTAGATCTGCTGCCTGATGTTATTCTAGTTGGAGGAAAACTGGCCTCACTTGGAGATGTAGTCAAAGGAGGGCAGAGTGCATTGATGCCCTAGGAGGGACTGGGGACTCCTAGGAGTTCCAGACTACACTCTGAGAACCAATGTCCTAGATCCCCCAGAATAAAACTTTCTTTTCACATAAGGAAGCAAGGCCACGGTGTGTTTTGACCCTCAAGTATAACTGAAAAAAAAAAAAAAAAAACAGGCATGACAGCAGCCTAAAAAAAAAAAAGTGGCCCAAAGTCCATGAAACACAGCCCAGAAGACACCTGTGGCCAGGTATGGGATGATGGCCTGGGACAGGACACAAGTGCCAAGGGACACAAATGGGTGGTGCCCAGATGACCTCCACAGCTCTAGAAACATCACTTCAGGCATGAGTGAAAACTCCGAATGGAGGTCACAAGCGCCCTGCCTGCCCTCCACAGTTGAAACCAGACCACCAACAGGAGAATGCAAGTTGTGGGGACTTAGCTCTGGCAGGTGGCAAGTGTTGAAAGGAAGGAAAACCTACACCAGCCTGAAAGACAGTGTCAGCTTCCCTCAAGAGCAGAATTACTCCAGGTACCCACAGTTCACAGCAGCCCTAACCAGGGAGGGAATGGATTCTGCTGGGAGGAAAAAGGAAAGTAAAATCTTGTACCTCACTTTAATTAGATAAAGGGATAACTTCATAATAGCCTTTTCCCAGGAGAGAAGGAAAGAATAAAGCCAACTGTTTAAGTGCTCTTCTGGCTTTCATTAAAGTGGATGGAAAAAACAGGTGGTTCTGAGGCCATAGAAAGAACCACTCATTCATACTAGATAGCACAGTATTTTCCTACGTCTATTAATGGGACTTGAAATCAAATTAGAGGGTAATGAATAATGGAATGGGGCATAGAGGAGATTCAACAGGCACGCAGGAAGAAAGAATAATGACCAAGAAACTTTGTTGCTCCAGGAGTGTGCAGATGTACTGACTGGGTCAAAGTATAAAGCAGATTTCACAAGAGCTGTTTCATGGCACTGTGGTGACAGTGGGGATGGGGGAGTGACAGACACATGGACTCTAGCCCCTGACCTCAAATCCATCTGGAAAGTTGCACGAAAGACTCCAGAGCAGCCAAGAATGTGTTAAGAGGCATAAGGAAGACACACAGGATTCCAAGTAGAAGGAAGGAGAGGTGGTTTTTGAGCAAGCGTGGAGAAGAGAACAAGGAAGCTTTCCAGGAAGGAAGACAGTATTTGGCGAGGCTTCTTGGAGGACAGGTATCCAAATGGGTAGGAAGTCAAGCAGGAGAAATTCTTTTTTTTTTTTTTTTTTTTGGGGGGGTCACACCCAGCAGCGCTCAGGGGTTACTCCTGGCTCTATGCTCAGAAATCGCTCCTGGTAGGCTCGGGAGACCATATGGGATGCCGGGATTCGAACCAATGACCTTCTGCATGAAAGGCAAATGCCTTACAGGAGGAATTCTTTTTTTTTTTTTTTTGGGGGGGGGGGCTACACCCAGCAGCGCTCAGGGGTTACTCCTGGCTCTATGCTCAGAATTGCTTCTGGCAGGCTCAGGGGACCATATGGGATGCCGGGATTCGAACCACCGTCCTTCTGCACGTAAGGCAAATGCCCTACCTCCATGCTATCTTTCCTGGAGGAGGAATCCTTGATAGAAAAAGCTGCATGAGCACACTGGGCAGAAGGAACTAACAAAGGTGAGCAATGGCAAGAGCAGATACTGTCCAGAGAATAGCTCATAGAAGTGAATAAGAGGATCTGGACCAGCAAAAAGAAAATGGGAGGAGCAAAGAACCTACCAATAGATAGGTGGCAAAAGATGAACAAGTATGGCCGAGCACTCTAATGGTGCCATAAGAAGAAGTGGAGCCAGAAAAGGACCTGCAACTGCACTAAAGAAGCACTGAGGATGCCTTGTTCAGATGTACTGAATCTACAGTGCTTCGGGATGTTTGACAGGAACTACACAATACTTGATTTCACAACAGAAATGAGGATTGAATGCTGGGGAGAGAGGTCAGGCTGAGGCCAAGTTGGAGGAGAAGGATGGGAAATGGAGGGAAGATAGGAAACGTACCAGTGACAGTAGAGAGGGAAGAAAAGGGAGGCACAGGACAGCACCTGGGGTGGCAGGACAGGCACAAGTGGTTCACCTCTGCTTCTCTCTGCACAGAGGGGCTTCCTGAAGTCTGAAAAGGCCAGGCAGCAGGCCTGCTCTCCAGAGAGAGATAACCAGGAGGCCATAGCCACAATGGCCTCCAGGATTTGGCTGACCTCATGCTGGCCAAAGTACCTTAGCCTCCGAGGGGAAGCCCAGTGCTGCTTTTGTGATGTTTTGCTGCCACGCTCAATGCAAGTGAAAAATATCCGCGTTCTCACTCATTCCCACCAAACCACAGGCTTGTTCTTTCCATAAACAAGCAAGTCACAGGCCTGTCTCTGGGCCTTGCCCTCCCTTGCTGCAGGTTAAGAATAACCCTCCTTGTCTTGCCCACACACGGCAAACTAATCCCACAGGCAGATTCAACAGCAGACACTGGGAGCTGCCAGCTTGTGCAAAACCACAGGGGCAGCCCGAGGCAGGCAGGCTTGGTGCGGAGTTGAGCCAGCTGGGCAGAGTCCCGTGACTGGTGGGGCAGGGGCGGAGAGGCGTGTCACACCCTCCCCTGCTCACATACTCCGGCCCATCAGAGTCCCAAGTGCAAGCTGTACCAAGACCCCAAAACAGACCCTGCCTCTGGGCCAGGCTCTGGGTCTCCACACCAACTGGCTGGGTTCTGTTCCACTGCCAAAACCCTGAAGGCTCTAGAAACAAGGAACATCCACTCTGAGAAGCAGGCGCCCTTGCTTAGAGTCCAGCATGCACTGGGGCTGAGCCAATTCTCTGGTACAGGGATGAAAATAGCCTCTGCTTCTTAGGAAGGTAAATCTGCCACTGCTTGGGAGGTGACCTTAGAGATCCTCCAGGAACCAACCCAGGGAGTCCTGCAGAACAAAGGTTGAAAAAATTGAAAGACCAGGATTGTAAACCTTTGTTCTGTAGGACTCCCTGGGTTGGTTCCTGGGGGATCTCTAAGGTCACCTCCCAAGCAGTGGTGCTCAGGGTTTACTCCTGAGCTGGTTCTGCACTCAGGTTTCACTTTTTTGTTCGTTTGTTCGTGGGCCACACCAGGCGGTGCTCAGGGCTTATTCCTGGCTGTCTGCTCAGAAACAGCTTCTGGCAGGCACGGGGGACCATATGGGACACCGGGATTCGAACCAACCACCTTTGGTCCTGGATCGGCTGCTTGCAAGGCAAACGCCGCTGTGCTATCTCTCTGGGCCCAGGTTTCACTCTTGGTACGCCTGGGAGAGTGGGTCTTAGGAATACCAGGAATTGAACCCAGTCAGCCATGTACAAGGTAAGTGCCCTACCATTGAGTCTCAATACAATTTTTCAGGTATGCAGAGCATTAGTTCCACAATCCAATACTTGATCCTCAGCACTAGGTGAGACTGGTGGGTGATCAGCCAGAATTTCTCTGTAGACTTTTATTCAGAAAGCAATCCCTCTCCTGTCTCTAACAGATATGAAGTAGGTCATATAGCTCTCCAGGAGGCCATGAAGATAAATTGGGGTAAAAGGGAGGGTTGGGAATGACTCAATAGCTAAAAGCACCTGCCTTACAAGCTTGAAATCATGAGTTTGGTTGATAGTGCTGCTCTGGAGTCTGGGGCCCCCAGGAGCTCATAGAGTAAGGGTCTGTGCAAGTAGTATATGTGCTACCCAGGGAGCAGCCACAGGTGTGACCACTACAATTAAGTGCTGGTCTCTGGCAACCACATAAACTACCACAAAATTAAAAGAGCAGAGAGATGAATTGGGGAACTATTAGGTTTAGCATTTACCCCTTTATTTTCAAATTCTAGCCTCCCAGTCTCCAGAATTAAGGAGAAAACAATAAACCATAGTGACTCAAAAAGAGCTGGGGTTCTCTCAAATTACCAGAACGGTGCATTTGGGAGGGGAATCCATGAGAAAAACACAGTGTCTCTTCGGACGTGTTTGAGGCAGTCGAAGAGCCATGGAGGAAGGCACAAGAGAAATAGAGGAACAATGTTTACTACACTAACTTTATTATTGTCGTTGTTGTTTGGGGGGAACATCAGTGGTGTGCCCAGGGCTTATTCCAGGTTCTATGTTCAGGGTCACTCCTGGTGGTGCTTGCAGGGACAATATATGTTGCCTGGAATAGAATCTCAGCAAGTTGTATACTTGGCAAGTATGATGAAACCCTGTGCTAGCTCTCTTACCCACAGTTCAGTAACTTTACTTTGAAAAAATTTAGCAAGGGTACAGTTTGGATGTGGTCACCGCCTTACAATCTCCAGCATTCTATATGGTTCCATGACCCCAACAGGAGTAATTCCCTGAGTGCAGAGTCAGGAATAAGCCTGAGTACCACAGGTGTTACAAAGAAAAAAAAAGAACACCTCAAAAACACAGTACCAAGACTTCCTCAGTAGCCTAAATGGTTCCAGAATGAGTTCTGCAACTGCTCCATAGGCTGAAGCACACACTTTGCATGCAGAAGGCTTAAATTCAAGCCCTGTTACTATCTGTATCTCGACACAGCTAAGAGACCCAATGCACAGGGCAGGGAGTAGCCCCAGAGCATGTCTGGGTTGCCCCCCTCCCAAAGGGTTCTGAGCTCTCTTCATTCAGGTGGTTATGGAAGAAGAGGCAGGGAGTCTTTAAATGCCAGAGAACCCTAGCCAGAGTGCTGACATCCAGTGGGAACTAGTATCCACAGTCAGCACAGACTTTGGAGACCTATTTCTAAGGCAACTGGCATTCTAGGGTCTGAAGCTGGACACTGATTCCATGTCCTGCGGGAGGAAATACGAAGGATAGCAACAACTTCACTCATGAGAAGGGAATTTTAATCTGAATATCCGTGTGTACCCAAGTCCAGAGAGTGGCTTGAACATCATGGTGCCTGGGTTAGAGTAGGCAATAGTAAGGGAAAGACAAAGATGGGCTTATCTTGATTAAAGCAAGCAGCATTGAGTAATTATTTTTTCTAAGTTCAGTCTCCTCTACAGCAAAACAAGAAGCATAAAGAAAGCTGTGTGAGCTAATAGCCTGACCATGAACAAGGAACCATTCTCCTTATCCACCAACTCTGCATCCCTAAGTTTTCTTATCTTGGCGGTCACTTCGTAACCAGGAGAATGGCCTAACTCCCTTAACTTGGATGAGGTACAGAGTATGAGTTCAGGGACACAGGGGAGTGGGAGGACTCCTGGTGTCCTCACAGTCATGCCAACTTGTACTCTGGGACTCTACTGGGAAAAGGGAAGGGCTCTTCTCCATGGAAATCTCTGCAAAATAGTCCCTCCCTTTCCATTCTTCAATCCAACAACCTGGCGGAGGCCTTGAGCACCATGCTCCTGGACAACATAGCAGTGTCTTCCTCATTTATCTCTCATCTGCAAACCTGTCCTCCCCTCCTGCTAACTCACAGTCATTTTCCATAGTCAGGCCTTGGTCATGTCCTCTCCTACTCTAAACTGCTCCTCACTGCTAACTGAATCCAGCCAACAAGCCTTACACTTGCATCCAATGCTCTTTCTAGTTCGTATTCCTCATCTACAGGAATCATGTCAGTGGTCAATCTGGGTTGTTTATCATTGTAGAAAGGCACTTTGGGGCTAGAGCTCACATTTTTCTTCTGCCTCGTAACCAGTCAGAAGTAGATCCTCTTCCTTTAAGGCCCAGTTCAAATAAACCATCTCCCCTATGCTTGCCTCTCCTGTGACTCTGGAGACCCATACTTGGTTGTTCTTACAGCGGCATTTAGTTTGTACCACTCACCTGGCTGGTGCCACTTAGCACTGTGGATAGAAGTTTCTAAGATTCTGGGCCTGGAGAGATAGCACAGTGGCGTTTGCCTTGCAAGCAGCCGATCCAGGACCAAAGGTGGTTGGTTTGAACCCTGGTGTCCCATATGGTCCCCGGTGCCTGCCAGGAGCTATTTCTGAGCAGACAGCCAGGAGTAACCCCTGAGCACCGCCGGGTGTGGCCCAAAAACCAAAAAAAAAAAAGAAGTTTCTAAGATTCTGTCTTGCTCCCCTATTAGTCTATAATTTCATGGAAGAGAGAAGCTGTGCTTCATATAATTCTATGGTTACAGTACAGAAAACATGTGTTTGATAAATAGTATGTAAAGATATATATCAAAATATATATGACAAATAATAGTTTTATACATATATCTGTCCCTATTTTGGGGGAGTTTTGGGGCCACACTCATCAATGCTCAGGGCTTTTGGCTCTGCACTCAAGAATCCTGGAGGATGGGCCCGGAGAGATAGCACAGCGGCGTTTGCCTTGCAAGCAGCCGATCCAGGACCAAAGGTGGTTGGTTCGAATCCCGGTGTCCCATATGGTCCCCCATGCCTGCCAGGAGCTATTTCTGAGCAGACAGCCAGGAGTAACCCCTGAGCACCGCTGGGTGTGGCCCCAAAACCAAACCAAAACAAAACAAAAAACAAAGAATCCTGGAGGTGCTTGGGGGACCATATGGGATGCTAGGGATCAAACTCTGGTTGGCTGTATGCAAGGCAAGTGCCCTACCCACTATACTATAGTGACTATAGTATCTCTCTGACCCCTATATATGTTTTTTTTTTTTTTTTTTTTTTTTTTTTTTTGGTTTTTTTGGGCCACACTGGCGGTGCTCAGGGGTTACTCCTGGCTTTCTGCTCAGAAATAGCTCCTGGCAGGCACGGAGGACCATATGGGACACCGGGATTCGAACCAACAACCTTTGGTCCTGGATCAGCTGCTTGCAAGGCAAACGCCGCTGTGCTATCTCTCCGGGCCCTATATATGTTATTTTTATAAGTTCAAAATATTTATCAATGCTTTTCTTTGGGGGGTGGGCTGGGTCACACCCAGTGGCATTCAGGGTCCTGGCTCTGCGTTCAGAAAATCACTCCTGGCAGGCTTGGGGAACCATGTGGGTTGCCGGGAATCAAATTGGGGTCTGTCCTGTGTTGGCCATGTGCAAGACAAATACCCTACAGATGTGCTATCGCTCCGACCCCTATTCTTACTTAATAAGCTCTTATAGAATTCTATATCTTGGGGCTACATCCATAGCACAGCAGGTAGGGCATTTGCCTTGCACACAGCTGACCTGGGACCGACTGAATTTGATCCCTAGCATTCCATATGGTCCCGAGTGTACCAAGAGCAATTTCTGAACACAGTCAGGAGTAACCCCTGAGCATCGCTGGGTGTGGCTCAAACTTCCCCCTCAAAAAAAGAATTTTACATCCTTCAGAGCCACCCTAGGCATTTTAACAGGAAGTAGAATTATGATGCCTTTCTGAGACGGAAAGGTCTAAATGAGCTGGATAATCTCTGCATGCCATAAACAACTACAAATAAAAGCAGTTATTATCTCTGACTTTGGTAATAACATGTATGGCATGACTCTTCACAAACCTGAATTCAAGAAAAAAAATTCAAGAGTAGAATAATTTTTTGTGGCGTCAGAGCTGAACCCAGGACCTCGTATATACAAGGCAAGTACTAAACCACCAGGCCACAAACCCAGCCCCAGAATTAATTTGCAAAATTTACTTCTTGAAAAAGAATTTTAATAAAAGAATAAACAACTAATTCTGTTGTTTAAAAAGTTTTGCTGGTTCTTGGGCTGAAGCCATAACTCAATGGGCTACACACATGCTTTGGAGGCCAGAGGCCTGAGCTAGACCCTGGGGCGGCACTCTTGACCATCACACTGGGAGCAGCCTTTCAGCACAGGGCAACTAGGGCAGACCAAACACCAAAACCAAAATCAATAATAAATTCTTTCTTCTGATTTTTGTTTTTTGGGTCATACTGGCGATACTTACTCCTGCCTCTGATCTCAGGAATTATTCCTGGTAGACTCGGGAGACCATCTGGGATTCTGGACATCAGACCCAGGGTTGGCCATGAGCAAAGCAAGCACCTACCCAGTGTACTATCACTAATAAATTTAACTTTTTTTGTGTGTGTGTGGTTTTTTTTTTTTTTTTTGGGGGGGGGTCACACCCGGCAGCTCTCAGGGGTTACTCCTGGCTCTACTCTCAGAAATCAATCCTGGCAGGCTCAGGGGACCATATGGGATGCCGGGATTCGAACCACTGTCCTTCTGCATGCATGGCAAACACCCTACCTCCATGCTATCTCTTCAGCCCCAAATCACTAATAAATTTAATAAAGAGTTTTGGGGCTGGAGTGGTGGTGCAGGAGGTAAGGTGTCTGCCTTGCACGCGCTAGCCTCAGATGGACCAAAGTTTGATCCCTCAGCGTCCCATATGGTCCCCCAAGCCAGGGGCGATTTCCCTCAAAAAAAAAAGAAAAAAATGCTTTGGGGCCAGAGTGATGACACAGTGCTAGGGCATTTGCCTTGTACACAACCAATGCTGGATGGACTTCGATTCCTGGCATCCCCTATGGGCCCCGAGCCTGGCAGGAGAGCAGAGCCAGGAGTAACCCTTGAGCGCTGCTGGGTGTGACCCCAAAACAAACAACCAAACCAAACCAAAACAAAACAAACAAAAAAAAAAGCTTTAGCCATTTTAATAATCAGAAATGGATACAGTTCTGAGGAGGTATTCTGAATGTCAGAACATAAATGATAGGGGACCAGAGCAATAGTACAGCAGGTAGAGCATATGCCTTGTACTCAGCCAACCGGGATTCAATCCCCAGCATCCCATATGGTCTTGAACCTGGTAGGAGTAATTTTTGACTGCAGAACCAGGAGTCACACTTGAGTTCTTTTTTATTTTTTTTTTATTATTATTATTTTTTTTGGTTTTTGGGCCACACCCGGTAACGCTCAGGGGTTACTCCTGGCTATGTGCTCAGAAGTTGCTCCTGGCTTGGGGGACCATATGGGACACCGGGGGATCGAACCGCGGTCCGTCCAAGGCAGCGCTGGCAAGGCAGGCACCTTACCTTTAGCGACACCGCCCGGCCACACTTGAGTTCTACTGGGTGTGGCTCAATCCCCCAAACCATTTCTTCCCTCAAAAAAACACACAAAAATGGGTAGAGTGTTGCCTTGCATATGGCCAACCAGAATTCAATCCCTAGTATCCCATATGGTCCCAGAAGTGATCCCTGAGGGGCTGGAGTGATAGCACAGCAGTAAGGAATTTGTCTTGCACATGGCCAACATAGCACAAACCCAGGTTCGATTCCCAGCTTCCCGTATTGTCCCCTAAGCCTGCCAGGAGTGATTTCTGAGTGCAGAGCCAGGAGTAATCCCTGAGCACCACCAGGAGTGACCCAAAAACAAACAAACAAACAAACAAACAAAAAACAAGTGATCCCTGAGCAAAGTACCATGATTAAGATCTGAGCACTGCTGGGTGTGGCTCAAAAACAAAAGACTATAAATGATTAGCATTCTTCTTTATGCTTTGCTATATATGTCTTATATAACAAACATTTCACTGGCTAGAGTGATAGCACAGCTTGCCTTGAATGCAGCCAACCCTGGGTTCGATCCCTGGTTTATGAGTATGACCCCATGCCCAGATAAAATTTTCAGATAGCACGTGAACTTTAGAAAGTATAAAAACTATTCTGTTTGGCAAAGTTAACCAAAGAAATACTTTTTAGAGCTCAGAAATTAATTATTTCAGGGGCCTGAGAGATAGCATGGAGGTAGGGCGTTTGTCTTGCATGCAGAAAGATGGTGGTTCGAATCCCGGCATCCCATATGGTCCCCTGAGCCTGCCAGGAGCGATTTCTGAACATAAATCAAGGAGTAACCCATGAGCACTGCCAAGTATGACCCCCCCCCCCAAAAAAAAAAAAAAGCTAACAGGGGCTGAAGTGATAGTTGCCTTGCATGAATAGTTGCCTTGAATGAAGTTGATCCAAGTTCAAACCTATTTGGTTCCCCAAGCTTGCCAGAGTGATCCTTGAGGACAGAGCCAGAAGTAAGTTATGAGCACTAAGTTATGAGAAGATATGGCCCCCCGAACAAAAAATATTTTTTTAAAAATTTTAAACATTTCAGCTTAACTATGACATATATACAATAAAATTAGAGAAGAGTTTATCTTTATTTGTTTTCTTTCTACAGATAAAACATTAGCACAGTGGTAAGGCCTTTGCCTTGCATGCAGCCAACACAGGATGGACACTGGTTTCAAACCCGGCATCCCATATGGTCCCCCGAGCCTGCCAGAAGTGACTTCTGAGGACAAAGCCAGGAGGGACCCCTGAGTGCCACGAGGTCTGACCCAAAAACAAATAAACAAAAATTGTAAAAAAATTCCAGTGTTATTGAAATAAAGATGGAAGGAGGGTAAAAGTCCACCATAATCTATTATTCCTCCCAGTATCAACAGTCTGGTATTTATAGCTTCACTTTTCCTCTGTAAACACAAATGCAGGTATGTTTTAACAAAGCCATACATATCACTAACACTTAATGTATCTTATGCACTGTTACCATATATGAGGTATATCTGATAGGACCGACCCGATTCTTTTTAGCAAAACATTCTTTACGGATATTTTTCCAATCCTGTAATCAGCTACGTAAAAGATGTCACTATTGTGAACCAAAAAGTTTAATCAATTCTATGTACCTTGTGTGGAATAAATATTGGCATAGAATAAAATGCAAAACAATGAAGCGTGGACATGAAGAAATGAATATGTCTGTCCCCAGAGAACCCTTTCAGAGGTTTGGATCAACTCACAAAGTACCTTTGCAAGGGCAGGAGCGAACTTACTCCCACACATATTTTTTTTTTTTTTTTTTTTTTTTTGGTTTTTGGGTCACACCTGGCAGTGCTCAGGGGTTATTCCTGGCTCCAGGCTCAGAAATTGCTCCTGGCAGGCACAGGGGACCATATGGGGCACCGGGATTCGAACCGATGACCTCCTGCATGAAAGGCAAACGCCTTACCTCCATGCTATCTCTCCGGCCCCTCCCACACATATTTTAATGAAGCAAAATCATTTCAGAAAGATATTTTTCCCTGGCACAATGTTAGAAGCGTGAAACAATATGAATGCTAATGGCAAGAGAGATAACTCCAGTGGCTAAAGTGCTTGCCTTGTACTCAAGTCAACCTGGGTTTGCTCCCCAGCATCCCATGTGGTTCTCCAAGCCCACCAACAGTAATTCCTGAGTGTAGAGCCAGGGGTAAGTGGAGAATACCCTCAGGTATGGCCCCAAAAGAAAACAAAACAAGGGGCCGGAGAGATAGCACAGTAGTAGGGCATTTGCTTTGCAGATAGCTGATCCAGGATGGATGGTAGTTTGAATCCTGGCCATCCCATATGGTCCCCCATGCCTGCCAGGAGCACAGAGCCAGGAGTAACCCCTGAGTATGGCTGGGTGTGGCCAAAAACAAACAAACAAAAAAAGAAAACAAAACAAAATTAAAAAGCAAACCAAAATAATGTATTTTTCACTGTCTAAAAGTTCTCAGCTGACAGTAAGTGCTAGAACTAATTCACTTCCCCAATTTTTTGTCAATATAAATTAGTTAACCCCAAGAAAACATTTCAATTTCTAGAGAAGCTGCTGCAATGAAAAAGCATGTGATTTTTTGTAGTGAATCCCATCATGTCACAGTGATTTCAATCCCTACACCAACGATACTGGTTTGTTTGTTTGTTTTTTGTTTTGTTTTTGGGCCACACCCGGTGATGCTCAGGGGTTACTCCTGGCTATGCGCTCAGAAGTCACTCCTGGCTTGGGGGACTATATGGGACGCCGGGGGATCGAACCTCGGTCCATCCAAGGCTAGCACAGGCAAGGCAGGCACCTTACCTCTAGCACCACTGCCCGGCCCCTGTTTGTTTGTTTGTTTGTTTGTTTGTTTTAATTCCCCCAAATCATGTCCATAACCCTGGAATAAATTGTACTAGGTAGTTAGTATAAAAAAAAAGAATAACTAGGGGCCAGAGCTATAGCACAGCGGTAGGGCGTTTGCTTTGCACACAGCTGACCCAGGACGGACCTGGGTTCAATCCCCGGAATCCCATATGGTCCCCCTAGCCAGGAGCGATTTCTGAGCACGTAGCCAGGAGTAACTCCAGAGCATCACTGGGTGTGGCTCCAAAACAAAACAAAACAAAAAAGAATAACTATAGGGTCAGAGAAATACCCAATTGGGTAGAGCACTTGCCTTGCATGAAGACAACTCACAGTAGTAATTCCTGAGTGTAGAGCCAGGAGCAAGCTCTGAGCACCACTGGTGTAGCCCAAAAACAAAAATAAAAAGCCAAAACAAAAGAATAATTGCTAACCCTTCTTTTTGGTTAGGTGTTGTGACCAAGTTAGAATACTAGCAAGAGGGACCAAAGAGATAGCATGGAGGTAGGGCATTTGCCATGCATGCAGAAGGGCAGTGGTTCAAATCTCAGCACCCCATATGGTCCCCCGAGCCTGCCAAGAGCGATTTCTGAGCGTAGAGCCAGGAGTAACCCCTGAGCGCTGCTGAGTGTGACCCAAAACAAACAAACAAAAAGAATACTAGCAAGAAAAAGACTGAAAAGAAGTAGCAGCCACAGAGAAAAAAATAAGTACATGTAGAAACAAACAAAAAGGTGTGAACCTGCAAAAAGGGATTCTTGCAAATAGAAACTACAATGAATTTTTTTGTTTGTTTGTTTGTTTTTGGGCCAAATCCTGCAGCGCTCAGGGGTTACTCCTGACTGCGCTCAGAAATCACTCCTGGCAGGCTCCATATGGACTGCCGGGGATCGAACCCTGGTCTGTCCTAGGTCAGCCACATGCAAGACAAACACCTACCACTATGCTATCACTCTGGCCCCAAATAAATAAAAATTTGCCAGCAAATTCTGGGTGTTCTAGATATCTACAAACCAGTGATAACATTGGTAACTACTTTTTAGATGGAAAATAAATTAACTTTTTTTTTTGGGGGGGGGGAGGTTACACTCAGCGACGATCAGGGGTTATTCCTGGTTCTTCACTCAGAAATTGCTCCTGGCAGGTTTGGGGGACCATATGGAATGCCGGATTTGAACCCGTGTCCATCCTAGGTCAGCCACGTGCAAGGCAAATTCCCTACCACTGTGCTACCACTTTGGCCCCAAACTTTTCCATATTTAACTCTCAATAGCTCCAGAACAAAAGAAATTACTTCCTCAGAAAGGAGAGAAAATTATTCCTCCATCACCACCACCATCACTCTTTTACAAACACACACATATACACACAAACTCACATGCGCGCTATCCAATGTGTGGTTGAGAGAGCAGCATGGATGTATCACTTAGGGACTTGGTAAAAGTTCCAGAGGGGGGGCCGGAGAGATAGCATGGAGGTAAGGCGTTTGCCTTTCATGCAGGAGGTCATCGGTTCGAATCCCGGCGCCCCATATGGTCCCCCGTGCCTGTCAGGAGCAATTTCTGAGCCTGGAGCCAGGAATAACCCCTGAGCACTGCCGGGTGTGACCCAAAAACCACAAAAAAAAAAAAGTTCCAGAGGGACTAAAAAGATACTGCGAGGGCTCAGAGAAATAGAGCAGCAATAGGGCACTTGCCTTGCATGAGAGGCCATCCCAGGTTTAGTCCCTGGCATATCCTATGGTCCTCCAAGACTGCCAAGAGTGATTCCAGCGTGTAAAGCCAGAAGAAGCCTGAGCATTGCTGGGTGTGGCCAAAAAAAAATCCCCCAAATCCCCAAAAGTGACAGCACAACAGGTAGGGGCTTTTGCTTTGTATGCAGTCAAACTGGTTTTGATCCCTGACATCCCATTTGGTCCCTGAGTCTGTCAGGAGTGATTTCTGAGTGCAGAGCCAGGAGTAACCCCTGAGCGTCGCCGGGTATGGCCCACCCCCAAAAAAACAAAGTATAAAATGAAATCTGCCTTTTCTTTAAACTGAGCTAGAGATGGAACTCAGGGCCTCACACATGCCAGGCTGCTGCTCAGCTGCTGAGCCCCAGCTCTGAATGTGCATTTTCATTAGCCCATTACCTCTCACCCTTACTCCCTCATGTGTTGGCAACCTAAATTTTCCAAAGCTCCATCCCTGAGGTAGTGCTGAGGTAGTCCCTGAGGGGTTTCAAAAGAGCAGCTGGGGGCTTCTGATGAAAGCAAAGCAGCCTAGGGAAAGTAGGAAGCAAGGAAGGCAGGCAGAACTTCCTAAAAGGAGGAAGGACATGTTTAGAGAAGCAGCAGGTTCTGGGTCATGTGAGAATGATCATGGGATACAGACACTATCCTGGATGGAAGCTGTGAGGTGCCAGTTCCCACACAGGCTTAGAGCCTGCCTGCTGGGAAGTACATTTTTCACAAACAGGTGCCTGATCTCAAGAACGGTAACTGAGAGGTGGCAAAGATCCAGGCTACTTCCCCAGGACTACAAACAGCCTGTGGTTCTTCGAATCCACCTCAGGACTCCTGTATCTCAGGACAAAGGAGGCAAAGGAAAGAAGACATGAGTTCAAACCCCACGTCTCATTGTGGTAAGGAATAAAAATAGGACAAATGTAAGTCTGAGAAGAGGAAGGGGCCTATGTAGAATCACTGGGCATGAGCCTGGAGTTCCTAAGCATTTCTTGGATGGCCCCATAGTCCTGAACACCACAGAGACAAAGCACACCACATCCTCAGGCCATCACGTTATACTGGTGGTCCAGTAAACCAACTATCACCAAGAGGGATCCCCAGGCTCCTGAGCACTTTTAAGGGCTCCCTCAAAACCAAAAAATACAAAATGCAAATTTTAGATCAGGTAAGACAAGATAATTGCTAAGAAACTGGGCAGAAGTGTTAGTAGAGCAGATAGGGCATTTGATTTGTATGTAGCTGGCTCAGGTCCAATCCCTGGTACCATGAGCCCAACCAGGAGTGATTCCTAAGCATAGGCTCTGAGAACTGTGGGATGTGTCTCCCCCATAAAAACAACAACTTTTCTTAAAAAAGAAAAAAGCTGATAAAGGAGGAAAATTACAAAAAAAAAAAAAGTCCTATATTAAAATGAAAAGGGTGATATTCACTTCCTAGAAGTCTGGAGAAAAGGAGAGAGATCACACCATGTTCATTCTTTTTTAAGTTCCTTCAAAGCTGGAGGAAAATGCTGTGGCCAATCAAGTAATTGGGCAATTACTGAGATTCCTGTAGGAAGAGAACCAAGCGGAAAACTTGAGGACTCAAAATCACCAACCTTTAAGTCCCACACTATTAGCCTGCCCTCTCCTCACCGCACTTTATTTTTTTGAGGGGGAGAGATCTAGAGGAACTATGCTTGCCAGTGCTTAAAGACCATGCATCAAGGACCAAATCCAGGTCATGTTCTAGCCCTTTGAGCCATCTCCTGGCTCTTTATTATTTTTCTTAAAGAGGTAACATAATAAAAGCCTAAGCAGGGCTGCCTTCATCCCACCTGTCTACCGAGAACTACTATAAAAGGAAGCTGAAAGAAAAATACGGCCTTACAGAATGGAGCTCAGTGGAGAGGTCCAGCCTGCAGTAGTGGGAATGTGATGTGTCATATAAGAAATCCTACTGAAAACACTGTAGCTTTTTTCCTTACCAACACTGAAGCCAGAACATGAAGCAAAAAAACAAAAACAAAAACAAAAACAAAAACAAAAAACAAACCCAACAGCTACTCTGAGAAAGCCCTCAACCGGACAGGCTTCCACAGAAACTTGGTCTGAATAAACAGTCCCCCACTGCAAGCCCTGGACAGTCTGCCAAATAAAGGGGCAGTGATAACAGACATAAGCCCAACTTTAGACTTGAGGTTTATAGAGTGGATACAGAGATTGGGCTGAAGCCTCACTTGTACCAATGTTCCTTCATGAGTCATGAAATAAAAACACAGGTGACAAGTGGAAGAAAGAAGTGAAGTCAGAGAAATACCAATTTACATTCAAAATGCCATGGGCAGGAAACAGACAGTAAGTCAAATTAATGTGGCAAGGGACCAGGCCTCACACTGTACATTACAAAAAAGAGAAGAAAAAAAGAAAAAAAGAGAAGAAAGCGGCCCTTAGATGCACAGCAGCCGCAGTCTGCATGAACAGCCAAGGAAGAGGTGTGGGGCTGGTGTGGGCAAAATCCTTCCTCCCCCTGCAGGGATGGTTACTTTGAAGGCCTTGGGGGAAATAAAGAGGAAACCCAAGGAATGGAATCAGAAGGGTACCTCACCCTTTTCACTGCCCACCACCAGCTCTGAGGCTCCTGGCACTTCACTATCTCAATGGCAATATGATTTTCTGAAAGAGAAAACTCAAGCACAACTTAACCAGGGTCACTCACATGGGCAGGGCTACTGTCCACAAGGCCACTGATTCTAGGTAGGGAGCCCAGAAAATGCATTAAACACTAGAAACAAAACAAAACAGAAAAATGCTTCTCATGAGACCTTTGTGAAGTGCAATCAGTGATGTTAAATATAGACCAGATTCAGGGATATTGTCTGGAGGAGAGGAAACTCTTGCTGACATACTTTGTTTTGTGTGGCTCTGAGCAATTCTACACAAGATATCCCTGACAGTCTCAGACTGAGCAAGTGCTCTAAGAGATGCTCTGAAGATGCATAGCTTTAGGGGAACAACAGTACAGATGCTGGCTGGACTTTGACACCCTCAAGCAACCCCCAGTTCCTTTCACATCCCCTATAACAGGGAGTTGTGACCAGCAGTGGGCTTTTATGGAACTTAATCTTAGCTGTAATTACCCATTTCCCCTAGCTTTGCGCTATAATCTATAGAGATGGAATGAGAGCAAAAATGTGTATTTAAAAAATACTGCACATAGGGCCCAGAGCAAAAGCATAGCAGGTAGGGTGTTTGCCTTGCATTAGGCTATCCTAGGTTCAATCCCCGGCATCCCACATGGTCCCAAGCCTGCTAGTAGTAATTTCTGAGCATAGAGCCAGGAGTAACCCCTGAGTGCTGCTTGAGTGTGGCCCAAAAACAAAAACCAAACTAACAAAAAATACTGTACTGTCACCCCACCCCCCATCTTCCTGCATAACCTTACCTGACTGTAAGACCTGCCCATTTCTGAGGGGTCTTTGTAAGGTAACAAAAGGATTGCCTGGGGCAAAGAGATAGCATGGAGGTAGGGTGTTTGCCTTGCATGCAAAAGGGCAGTGGTTCAAATCCCGGCATCCCATATGGTCCCGAGTCTGCCAGGAGCGATTTCTGAGCATAGAGCCAGGAGTAACCCTTGAATGCTGCTGGGTATAACCCAAAAACCAAAAACCAAAAACTAAAAAAAAAAAAAAAGATTCCCGGGGCTTGCGAGGTGGTGCTAGAGGTAAGGTGTCTGCCTTGCAAGCGCTAGCCAAGGAAGGACCTCGGTTCGATCCCCCGGCATCCCATATGGTCCCCCCAAGCCAGGGGCAATTTCTAAGCGCTTAGCCAGGAGTAACCCCTGAGCATCAAATGGGTGTGGCTCGAAAACCCCCCCCCAAAAAAAAAAGATTCCCTGAGGGTATATAGGGGATCCAAGGATTCAGAGAGATTCAGCAAGAAGCAGGATGGAGGAAGAAGAGACAGGCTTGAAAGCAGGGCTAATAATGGAGATGGCTTGAAAGGTTTTAAAAAGCATAGAGTCACACATGGTGGCTAGGGCCTTGAATAAAGTTTCATGTCTCCTGAAACCTGAATGCTGTGAGTTTTTGCCTCACAGTTACCCTGAACTCTCAGACCCATAGGCTGGAGGGAATTGCAAGCGTGTGGCCCGGGCCGGCAGAGAAAGGCCTCACCCTCCATCCATCTCCATCCAGGACTTAATATCTTATTCAACACTGTACAGGTGGGGCCGGAGAGATAGCACAGTGGTAGGGCGTTTGCCTTGCAAGTGGCAAATCCAGTACCAAAGGTGGTTCGATTCCCGGCATCCCATACGGTCCCTTGAGCCTGCCATGAGTGATTTCTGAGCACAGAGCCAGGAGTAACCCCTGAGCGCTGCCGGGTATGACCCCCCCCCCCCAAATACTATACAGGTGATTTTCCTATCCCCACCCCCAAGTTGTAAGCCATCAAGTCGCAATCACCCAGAAATGCTTTGAAAATGATTATGGTTCCCCCACTTTCCTCCCTGCCACCAAATAGGCAAATTATAGCCTCAATACGAATACCTAGACTCCAACGTTGAACGAAATCTGAATTAGGGGCTGGAGTAGTGGCGCAGCGGTAGGGTGTTTGGCTTGCACGTGGCTGGCCCAGAGCAGACCTGAGTTCAATCCCTCAGTATCCCATATGGTCCCCCAAGCCAGGAGCCGATTTCTTGTGCACAGCCAGGAGTAACCCCTGAGCTTCTCCGGTTGTGGCCCCAAACCAAACCAAACCAACAAAATATGAATTAGATAAGCAGCTTTTCCTCTGTCATAAAAGTCACCTATCTTTAAAACAAAATTGGGGGAGTTAGGGGGTTTGGGGTCAAAGCAGCTTTGTGCTGGTGGCCCTGAGATTAAATCAGGATTGACCACATACAAGGCAAGAACTTTAACCTCCAGGCTGGAGCGATGATAGCATTTGTTTCACATGTGGCAGGATGTAGGTTCAATCCCCAGCATCCCAAAGGGTCTACAGAGCTCAGAGCACAGAGCCAGGAATAATACCTGAGCACCGGGTGTGGCCCAACAACAACAACAACAAAAACTTTAACCTCTATACTATCTGCCCTAACCTCTATGGGCAGATAGTATAACTTTCCTCCCCCTCTAGAGCCAGATATATTATCTGCCCTAGAATTTTCTTATGGCCACATATACAAAAATAAAATATCTCAAAGTGGGGCCAGAGTGATAGTAGTGAGTCAGTAGGGTGCTTGCCTTGCATGTGGCCAACCGGGTTTAATACCCAGCATCCCATATGGTCCCCAGAGCCTGTCAGCGGTAATTCCTGAGTGCAGAGCCAAGAGTAACCCCAGAGCATAGCTGGGTGTGGTCTCCTCCCCCTAAAAAAGGAAACAAAAAAAAACCCTCGAAGAACAATCTTTTAGGATTAGAAACAGAGAAGGAACTGGATTCAAGTTAATAAACATAAGAATTAGAACAAAGCTGCAAATCACTTTGCCCATTGTTTCCAGAAAGCAAAATATAATTCAGACCTGATTATACTGTTAAGGAGGGAACTTCAAATCTTTACATTTTCAAATTCTAAGAACCTTCCAGCAAGGGCCACACTTCTGTAGCCCTAACTTAAACCTTGCTTGCTGGGCTTCAGTCCATTTTTGTCCTTTGTTAAAATTGAAAAACAGCCCAGCTCTCTCTACATAAAAATCTTAGAAACTTTCAGAGGGGGAGGGATAGCTACTAAGAGACACTTTTGCTTCTTAGGAAAACACTGCTTCAATTGAGAGCAGAACTGACAGTTGCACAAGATGTGAAGTCAAAGGGTGTTTGCAAATGATAATTTGGAGTTACACTTCAAGACTCAGCGGATCTGGCATAAACCTCCAATTATTCTCCAACTCCACAGAGTTCTCAACACACCACAGAGATTTCCCTCCCTTGGAGAAAATGTAATAAAAATCTCAGCTCAAGACTACTCTCCCGGGGCCGGGCGGTGGCGCTAAAGGTAAGGTGCCTGCCTTACCTGCGCTAGCCTAGGACGGACCGCGGTTCGATCCCCCGGCGTCCCATATGGTCCCCCACGCCAGGAGCAACTTCTGAGCACATAGCCAGGAGTAACCCCTGAGCGTCACCGGGTGTGGCCCAAAAACCAAAAAAAAAAAAAAAAAGACTACTCTCCCATAACTGAAATCCCATCTCACTGGCTGCCTGGCTTTAGCTTTCAACCAGATTTCAACCATATTGCTAACCAAGTCTCTACTGAATTAAAGAAACTTTAATGAGCACTTTATTTATCTGTGTATTCTTCCTTCTCTCTTAAGCCCTTTGCACCCAAATAGGTTGTATGACTACTTCTTTTTTTCCCCTTTTATTAGCTCTGGCTTGAATTACTTTTCTCAAGTAGTCACATACATCCTACTTATATGATATTGTTAGTTTATATAAACTTCATTTATTGTCTTTAAATTGTTCAAATACGAGCTGGATTAATAATACGGCAGGTAGGGTGCTTTCCTTTTACCTGGCCAAACCAGGTTCTATCCACAGCCTCACATATATGGTCTCCTGTGCACTACCAGGAGTGATTCCTGAATGCAGAAACAGGAGAAACCCCTGAATATCACTCATATGGCCCAAAGGTTTCTTTGTTTTTTAGGTCACACCTGGTTCTGTACTTGGAAGTCGCTCCTGGCAGGCACCGAGGGACCATATGGAATACGGGAATTCAAACCACCATTTGTTTGAATCAGCTGCTCGAATCAGCTGCATGCAAGGCAAACGCCCTACCGCTGTGCTATCTCTCCAGCCCCATAGGGCCCGAAGTTTTTTAAAATATAAATTAAAAAATTGCTTGAACATCATTTAGTCATTGTCTACTGTGACCTCTCAAAGCATTATGGTAGAAAAGCAAGTAAGGGGCCGGAGAGATAGCATGGAGGTAAGGTGTTTGCCTTGCATATAGAAGGACAGTGGTTCAAATCGGGCATCCCATATGGTCCCCCGAGCCTGCCAGGAGCGATTTCTGAGCATAGAGCCAGGAGGAACCTCTGAGCGCTGCTGGGTGTGACCCAAAAACCAAAAAGAAAAAAAAAAAAGAAAAGAAAAAGAAAAGCAAGTAAAATTATTCCTAAGTCAGAGCAATAGTACAGCTTGGCTGTACCCAATCAGGGTTTACCCAGGGCATCCCAATATGGTCCCTGAATCAAGGCCAGGAAAGAATTCCAAGCAGAAGATTAAATCCTTCACACTGATAATTGTGACCCCAAAACAAACAAGCAAGCAAACAACAACAAAATTACCCCTGACCTTAGGAAGGCATACAAAAAAGAACAATTAAAGATTGGCCAATCAGTGGGGTCAAAGAAGCAACTCTGGCACCTGTAAAACCAGAGGTGGATCTACAAATAAGTAAAAAATGGGGTGGAAAGATTGCTTTACATAGAAAAACTAGAAGAACCGGGGCCGGAGAGATAGCATGGAGGTAAGGCATTTACTTTTCATGCAGAAGGTCATCGGTTCGAATCCCGGCGTCCCATATGGTCCCCCGTGCATGCCAGGTGCAATTTCTGAGCAAGGAGCCAGGAAAAACCCCTGAGCACTGCCGGGTGTGACCCAAAAACCAAAAAAAAAAAAAAAGAAAAGAAAAACTAGAAGAACCAAGTGATTCAAAGCAGCAGGATATTTGAAATTAAGAGCTACTTGTGGCCCGGAGATATAGCACAGCGGCGTTTGCCTTGCAAGCAGCCGATCCAGGACCAAAGGTGGTTGGTTCGAATCCCGGAGTCCCATATGGTCCCCCGTGCCTGCCAGGAGCTATTTCTGAGCAGACAGCCAGGAGGAACCCCTGAGCAACGCCGGTGTGGCCCAAAAACAAAAAAAAAACAAAGAGCTACTTGTGGGCCCGGAGAGATAGCACAGCTGCGTTTGCCTTGCAAGCAGCCGATCCAGGACCAAAGGTGGTTGGTTCAAATCCTGGTGTCCTATATGGTCCCCCGTGCCTGCCAGGAGCTATTTCTGAGCAGACAGCCAGGAGTAACCCCTAAGCATCGCCAGGTGTGGCCCAAAAAAAAAAAAAAAAAAAAAAAAAAGAGCTACTTGTAGGCCCTCTGGCACTATCCTCTTTGCCCCAGGAAAAAAGGGGCAAACCAAAACACTAAAATACCTGGGAACCAAAACATCTGTCTTTTGGTGTTCAAATTTTATTACAGTGAGGGGCCAGAAGCATAGCTCAGCAGGTAGGGCATTTGCCTTGCATGTGGTTGCGCGGGGGTAAGATCCTGGCATGGTCCCCGGAGCCTGCCAGGAGTGATTTCTGAGCCAGGAGTAATCCCAGGCCAGGTGTGGCCCAAAAACAAACAACATAATTTATTAGTTAGTTATCCACGAGTCATAAGCTTTCTGATTATTCAGGTTTATCTACAGCCACCAACTCCCAGTAGCGGCTCTGTTTTTCCCATGTTCCATAAGGTGCCTTTTTTCAGAACCACCATAATGGGAGTTTGGGGATCTAGGCACATGGAGAGACTAGCTACAGCTACTTGGAGTGCTACAGCTCTACACCACACTCTTCAAGAGCTATTCAACTTCAGCTAAGTATGTCCTTCACTCACAGCTCTAGAACAAACAAAACCAATGGAAGCCGTCTGAGCATCTAATTAATTCCTACTTGGGACAGGGAGGTTTAATGGTGATACAGAAATGCCCTGGCCCATGGTTTTCCTAGAGTTTCTCATCTTCCTCAGTTTTCAGTTAAAATATCCCTTCCTTTAAAAGTTTCCCCCAGGGACAGAGATAGAAATAGTGCAAGGTAAGGCACTTGTCTTGCATGTACATGACCCAAGTTTGATCCCTAGCACCCCATATAGTCCCTTGAGTATGGTCAGGAGTATCCCTGAACATAGAGCCAGGAAGGAGTAAGCCCTGAGAATCACTAGGTGTGGCTCAAAAGAAATTAAAAAAAAAAAAAAAAAAGTTTTTCCAAATCCTCAAATCTGGGTTAGGTATCCTCCTTCTGCCTCCAATAAAACTTCCTTGCAGGGGCCGGAGAGATAGCATGGAGGTAAGGCGTTTGCCTTTCATGCAGGAGGTCATCGGTTCGAATCCCGGCGTCCCATATGGTCCCCCGTGCCTGCCAGGAGCTATTTCTGAGCAAACAGCCAGGAGTAACCCCCCCCCCCCAAAAAAAAAAAAAAAAACTTCCTTGCATATAGATAGGTCTACAATAACCTTTAACCACATACCATGATGTAAACATGTAAAAATATGCAAAATATGTAAATGACCTGTTTACATGACAAACTAGCTGCAAACTCAGTGATGGTGAGACTACTACATTGCTCCTCATTGATTCCACACAGATTAGGCAAAAGCACATAATAAGCATCTACTGAATGTGTTAATGATGAATGACCTAAGAAATTTAAAGAATGGCAACATACCTTCTGGATTCCAGAACACACTACAATATTAACACTAAGGACTAAATTCCCATCATATAGATTCTACTAAGAAGTGAATGTCAGAAAAAGACTGCTGTAAAAATGCTCATCTTTGACAGTTTATACCAGTCAAGAATATGAGCACACATCATATGAAGAATGCTGCAACACAAAAATAACTGTCAAATAAAGACAGTTTCTAAATTTCAAGTTCATTCTCCTGCCAATGGCAAATATGAACCAAGATTAGTAGGATTCCTTGGAAGGGAATCCTTCCATGGCTCTCCATGTCATGGAAAAGTTGTAGTCAATTCTGATTCAATACCACTGCTGGCTGGAGAGCTAGTACAGGAAGGTGCTTGCCAGTTCAAACCCCACAATCCGTATGGTCCTCTGAGCCCACTAGGGGTGATTCCTGAGTCACAGTCAGGAGTAACCCCTGAGCAACCCCAAGTGAGGCCCCAAAGTATAAAACAAACAAAATCAACATCTCTGCGGAAATCCAAAGGGAAGTTGTCCATCTTCTGACCAAACCCATGGAAGATCTACTAAAGAAAAACTATGATGAAGTGGGAGGTCAGAACCCTGCCATGTGGGCTATTAGCCTTCTGAATCATTCCTCATCGGTTCTGCTGATTTCTGAAGAGATAGCAAGGCAATAAAACTTTAATGTCCCAATTGCCTTTCCCCTTGGCAATCCAGTACCATACAAAGCTTCTGTGTTTACAGACTGCTAATAGGGCAAAAACGTCTAATCTGATCCTAAGGGAACACTAAGATCACTTGAGGGACTAAATAAATGTAGTCTGTTTCTGTATTCCCAAAGTCGTCTGGTTCTAAAGAGTTGAAACAAGCTTCAAGCCCAAAACCCAAACAGGTGAGGGAATGGAAAGCCACTTGACTCCGGCAGGGCTGGGGATGGTGGAGCTGAGCTTCACAGCAAGCAAGGTCCGAAGCAAGTGAGAGTCCTTCTCAGGAAAGTCAAAGAGAAGAAATAATGCTCAAGGGCAAACTAGGCGAACTAGTTGGCAGTTTCTTTGCAAGCCATCATTCCTAATCCCAAAGACAATTCAGTCTCTAGAGAGCCAAATGTGCTTCGATCTTGGGGCCGGAGAGACAGCATGGGGGTAGGGTAGGACGTTTGCCTTGCATGCAGAAGGATGGTGGTTCGATCCTGGCATCCCATAGATAAGGTCCCCCACTTTGAGCGAGCCTGCCAGGAGCGATTTCTGAGCGCAGAGCCAGGAGGAACCCCTGAGAGCTGCTGGGTGCAACCCCAACACACACACACATACACACACACAACCCCACACACACACACACACACACACACACACACACACACACACACACACACACACACTGAGAGCTGCTGGGTGCAACCCCAACACACACACACATACACACACACAACCCCAACACACACACACACACACACACACACACACACACACACACACACACACACACACACGCTTCGATCTCAAGCAAAGAGGTTTCTACCGAGTCCCTGTCGGACACCAGGTGTGTCTGCTGGTAGGTCGGTGCATTTCCTCGGGCGACTACTACCTTGCGTAACCCACGCCGCTCCGGGTCCCATTAGTCACAACTTAATCCTTCGACCAGGTGCGCGCAGGGGAAACGGAGTCAGAGACACTCAGTGGGCTGCCCCAAGCCCGGGGAGCGAGGTCCCCTTTTCCTGGACCCTGTGGAGCTGGGGGTGCCCGGGGGCGGAGGCTCCTGGCTCTCTTGCCCCTGGGAGGCAGAGGGAGAAGACACGGGGGCCCAGGGGAGGGGAGGGAAGGGGAAGGGGGAGCAGAGCCGCGGGTTCGATTCCGGCGCGGGCAGGGGCAGGGGCAGGGCGGGGGCTCGCTCACCTTGGAGCCGAGGTCCTCGCGGCGGGCCCCGGCCTTGCTGCGGCGCAGCTTGATGGACGGGGAGCGCAGCAGGTTGCGGATGCGGCTGGTGATGGTCGCGCCGTCCACGGCCATGCTGGGGCTCGGCCGCTCCGGGCGTCGGGTGCCTGGCGGGCGCGGGGCCGTGAGCCTGGCTGGGTCTCCCTCCCCTCCCTCCGCCGCGCCTCGGCCCTCCCTGCCCGTCGGCCCGGCCCGCCCGCCACGCCCCCGCCGGCCCTCCCTCCGCCCCTCCGCCCGGCCCCAGCCCGGCCTCGCTTTACCTAGCGTCCCCGGGCCCCGGGCGCGCCCGGCTCCAGGCGCCCGCCCTCGGGCATCGCAGCGCGGCGCATCGCAGCGCGCTCGGTCGGCGGCCACTTCGGCTCCGAGGCGCCCACGGCGAGCTACGGCGGCGCGGGCGGCTCAAAACGCGAACCCGCGCCGGTGGGCGTGATCGAGACTCGCTGGGCGTGGTTTGCGTCTAGGGGCGTGGCCTCTCCCGCGAGGGCTTCCCGGGAGTGGACGAGGCCGCGTAAGGGGGCGGAGCCAGCGCCAGACCCCGGAAGCCGAGAGTCACAGAGTCCGGGAGGAGAGCTGCTGACTCCGCCCGCCCCGAGCCGCCGGCGGGGATCGAGCGCTTCGACGCGGAGGTTCAATTAAGAGACGAGGAGGATGGCGTGGCAGGTTCGGAGAGCTGAGCCTTTCGTGGTGCCGGCGGAAAAGGATTGCTCCGAGCCCCGAGAATCGGCCGTCGTCGACGACACCCCCGCCCCCGGGTGCCAGGACTCGGGTGCCCCGTCTCCAGACTCCAAGACGTGGGTTGACAGCACTTAGGGTCGTGGTTGCTAGCGGCCAGGCCGGATCCTGGCCTACATAGAAACGACTCCCGATGCTTAATTCATTTTGGGGGTGTGTGTAGAGGTGGGGGACAAGCCTGGCGGTACCCAGTGATTACTCCTGCTGGGGGGCTCCGGGACCGTATGGGGTACCAGGGATCGCTGCACTACCCCTCCGGGCTACAGGGAAGAAAAAAAAAAGGAGCGCTAAATGCTTTGAACCGGATAAGCAGATTGACTTCAGGAGAAACCTGCAGTGCCAAGTCAAATGAATGACAACACGGGACACTTGGATTTCAGGGCTTTTTAGCCTCCAGGACCACTCATGGCTTCACATCTCTTCCTCGTTCTGATAAACAGTAGAAACTAACAACACACTCCTGAAATCAATTTTTCTTTTCTTTGTGGGGGGGCACACCTGGCGGCGCTCAGGAATCCTGGAATGCTGGGATCGAACCGGGGTCCGTCCTGAGCTGGCTGCGTGCAAGGCAAACGCCCTACCGTTGCACCATCACTCCAGCCTCCAATCAACTTTTCTGATGCGAATTTTTGGCGAAGTGGCTTTCAAGTTTACCAGCACCAGATTTAGGGATGACTTAATGATGTGTGTATGTGGTGGCACAGAAACATCTTTAATATTCCCTAGGTGTTTCAGACTAACAACGCATTTACTAGAAATTGGGCTTTGTTCCATTGTTAAAGAGAACCACCTACCTTATGGAAAGGTTAATCCAAGCCAAAAACTTGGGGGCGGCCCCAGAGTGCCCAGTCACACCCTATCTAGAGCCTTGAAAAAAATTGTGTGTGTGATTTTTGGGCCACTTAGGAGTTCTATTCCTGGCTCTGTGCTCAGGCTCGAGGGGACCATTTGGGATGCTGGGGGTTGAACCAGGGTCCATCCCGGGTAGGCAGCGTGCAAGGCAAATGTCTGACTGCAGTGCTATCACTGTGCTATCACTTCTGGCCCCTAGAGCCTTGAAATTCTTGTGGAAGACTTCAGAATAGGGGCAGCCCCTTGCTGTGTAGCCAAAACAGGTATATACTTCCCAATTTTAGCCACATATTGTAAAAAATCAGATCGCTTTCTAGAAGAGCAACTGGCAACAACTACCAGAAACTTGAAGCTTTTTTCTTTGTTTGGGGGTGGATTTACACCCAGCAGTCTCAGGGGTTACTCTTGGCTCTTCGCTCAAATATCGCTCCTGGCAGGCTCAGGACCATACGGGATGTTGGGATTCGAACCACCATCCTGCTGCGTGCAAGGCAAATGCCTTACCTCCATGCTATCTCTCCAGCCCCTTGATGCGTTTTTTCCCTTACACTATGCACTGAAGTGTAATGAAATAGAAGACAGAATCTTGACCTTAATTTCCCAAATCTGGAGGAAGAAAGCATTCATCAACAGAATGCAAATAAGTTGGTTCTTCCAACCTCTTGGTGCCACCTGGTGTCCTTACTTGCATGCTACATTGCACCTCAGCAAGTACCATCTCCAGACCACTTTTGTGTCCAATAGATTTTGTTGTTGTTGTTGTTTGTTTTTTGGGTCACAGCCGGCAGTGCCCAGGGGTTACTCCTGGCTCTACGCTCAGAAATCACTCCTGGCAAGCTCGGGGGACCATATGGGGTGCCAGGATTCGAACCACCGTCCCTCTGCATGCATTACCTCCGTACTATCTCCGGCCCCAGTAGTGGTTTTTTCACCACCACATATGGCCAAGTACATTGGTTTACTGTCATTTGTGATTTCATATCCAAAGCTACCTGAAGAAAATATTTTCCAAATTACTGTGAGACTAAAGTTACAGAAGCAAAACCCAAGTGGAAAAGGGAGATCTAAATACTTCCTGCCTCACACCAAAGCCACCATTTCTAACTCTTTACAATTTAGACCCATCTTTATTGTGTGGAGTTAATGAGGTATCACGTTGGGATTAGGCCATAGATTATAAGTTCATAAAGTTCTCATGTTTTGTGAGCTTCCTCCCCAGAAGTTTCCCCAATATGCAGTGTAACGGAAGAGTTCCTCCAAATTAAGTATTTGCTATCCCACCTTTCAGAATGCAGTTGACCCTTATTTCAACATCCATGTGCTATTTCACTTTTTATTCTTGTGTCTTAAACAACTGATAGGGTTGTCAGATCCTATTCTGTCTAGAGGAGAAGCACATAATTTATTTCTATGCTAACTTGATTTTGTTTCATCCTAGGCTTGGCATGCAAATAGTTACAAGTTTAATTTCCTACAGCAGGTTGTATTAAATATTTGCTCATTAAAATATGTACTGTAGACCTTTACATGCAAGACACTAGGGAACAATTAAGACCAATGTTTGTAGTTGGAAAACAGGATATATTTCAAAACCATGCCTCCAAGATTGCTTGCTTTCCCATTTAACAAAAAATGTTTATGAGGGGCCCAGAGAGATAGCACAGTGGCGTTTGCCTTGCAAGCAGCCGATCCAGGACCAAAAGGTGGTTGGTTCGAATCCCGGTGTCCCATATGGTCCCCCGTGCCTGCCAGGAGCTATTTCTGAGCAGACAGCCAGGAGTAAGCCCTGGAGCAACACCGGGTGTGGCCCAAAAACCAAAACCAAACCAAACCAAAACAAAACTTTTTCCTCCTCAAAACATTTTTTGTTTTTGGGTCACACCTGGTGCTACTCCTGGCTCTGTGCTCAGAAATTATTCCTAGTAGGCCCCAGGAAACCACATCAAATGCCAGAGAGTAAACCCGGGTTGGCCACATGCAAGACAAATGACCTACCCATCTGATGTCTGTCATCCCATCCCCAAAAAACTCTTTACACAGCAAGTTCAAGCTTCTCTCCCTTTCCACATACACCTCCATCACATGTATGGATGTATCCTATTACAGCAGTTCAGCTATGTTTAATAAATAACTATGCCTCAGTGAAAAGGTTCCCTTTCAGGGGCCGGAGTGGTGTCACAAGTGGTAGGGTGTTTGCCTTGCACGCGGCTAACCTAGGACGGACAGAGGTTTGATCCCCCAAGCCAGGAGCGATTTCTGAGCGCATAGCAAGGAGTAACTCCTGAGTAGCACCAGGTGTGGCCCCAAAACCAAAAATAAGTTTCCCAATTCAGAGGCCAGTGATAGCATGTTTGATTTCCGCATCCCATATGGTCCCAAGAGCAATTTCTGAGCACAGAGCCAAGAGTAACCCGAGTGCCGCCGGGTGTGACCCACTCCAAAAAAAGTTTCTCTTTCAGAGTACCTCAACTTAATTTTCCTAATTCCAGCCACCCATTTTTATGTAAAACTGAATTAAAATCTAATACAATGATATGGAAATACCGATACCTTTACTTTCATCAAAAACCAAGATTTGGGGCTGGAGAGATAGCACAGCAGGGCATTTGCCTTGCACGCAGCCGGCCAGACTGCCAGAAGGATTTATGGGCACAGAGCCAGGAATAACCTGAGCATAGCCCCAAAACCAAACCAAACCAACAGACGAAATGCAACCAAAATTTGGGTCTATAATAAAAGCACAATGGGTAGGTATTTGGCCTGCATTCAGCCAGTCCGAGGTTTGATCCATATGGTCTCCCAAGCCTAAGAATAATTTCTGAGTACAGAGCCAGGAGGAGTAACCCTGAGTGTGCCAGTTGTGGCCCCAAAACAAAAAATTCAAATTTTGTGCAAAAAGGTTATTCTGACTCGTTTATTAAAGTGCATGTCCAAAATAATATATATGTTGCTTTTTTCCTGTTCAGAACTTTCAAAGCTATTATAGAAATGCGTACTGACATTTGCTTCATACATAATTCTGAAGGGGAGGAAACATAAGAAAATTAAATACAGGGGCCAGAGAGATAGCACAGCAACGTTTGCTGTGCACGATGCTGACCTGGGTTTGATCCCTGGCATCCCATATGGTCCCGAGCCTGCCAGAGGTGATTTCTGAGCGCAGAACCCCTGAGCACCACTGGGTGTGGCCCAACCCCCTCTCCAATATATATATACATATAAAATTTATAGAACTGGATTTATCTGTTGAGTGATCTTATTATAACAGTTGAGTATTTTATTTTTGGGCCACATTCAGCAGCGCTCAGGGGTTACTCCTGGTTCTGTGCTCAGGAATCGCTCCTGGCTCAGGGGACCACATTGAATGACAGGAATTGAACCCCGGTCTGTCTTGGGTCCGCCTTGTGCAAGGCAAATGCCCTACTGCCCCCAGTTCAGTATTTAAAGAAGTCCTTTACTAAGGCTTTTTGGTTTCAATTTTAAAATCCTAGTGTTGGGGCTGGAGAGAGAGCACAGCGGCGTTTGCCTTGCAAGTAGCCAATCCAGGAATGGTTCAAATCCCGGCGTCCCATATGGTCCCCCGTGTTTGCCAGGAGCTATTTCTGAGCAGATAGCCTGGAGGAGTCCCTGAGCACCGCCGGGTGTGGCCCAAAAACCAAAAAAATAAAATAAAAAATAAAAAAATCATAGTGTTAACATGTATCTTTTTGTCATTTTGTTTTAGGCCATGGTGATGCTCGAGGTGATAATCCTGGCTGTACTCAGGGATGCTAAGGATAGACCCAGTGAGATATGTGCAAGGTAAGCGCCCAACCTGATGTACTCTCTCCAGCCACAACATGCATCTTATTTTAAGAACATCTATTGTGTTCCTCCCCCTTTTGGTTTTTGGGCCAAACTCGGCAGTGCTCAGGGGTTACTCTTGGCTCTGTGCTAAGAAATCGCTCCTGGCAGGCTCGAGGGACCACACGGGATGCCGAGAACTGAACCGGCCATGTGCAAGGCAAACACTTAACCTGCTGCTCTTACCCAGTGGTCAGCAACCTGTGGCTTGAGAGCCACATGTGGCTCTTTACACTTTTAATTTGGCTCTTCTGTGTGCCAGGCGGCAGCTCCAGGAGTCAGGACTCTTCTAGCCTGTCAGTGCACGCCTTGTGTGGCTCTCAAAATAAATTTCAAAAGTGGTTTTGGCGGGAATTGGCTCAGTTGAAAAAAAAAAAGGTTGCCGGGCCCGGAGAGCTAGCACAGCGGCATTGGCCTTGCAAGCAAGCAGCTGATCCAGGACCAAAGGTGGTTGGTTCGAATCCCGGTGTCCCATATGGTCCCCCGTGCCTGCCAGGAGCTATTTCTGAGCAGACAGTCAGGAGGAACCCCTGAGCACCACCGGGTGTGGCCCAAAAACCAAAAACCAAAAAAAAAAAAAAAAAAGAAAAAAGAAAAAAAAAAAAAAAAAAGAAAAAAAAGGTTGCCGACCACTGCTCTAACCCAATTGTCCTTTTCGAAGACACTGTTCATGTCCTGAGATTTCCGCAGGGGTCTTCAAACTACGGCCCTAGGGCCACATATTGTATTTATTCCCATCTTGTTTCTTCACTTCTAAATAAGATATATGCAGTGAGCATAGAAATTTGTTCATAACTTTTGTTTTTACTATAATCTGGCCCTCCAACAATGTGAAGGACAGTGAACTGGCCCCGTTTAAAAAGTTTGAGGACCCCTACCCCAGGGTAAAGTGTATTTCTTTGTACATATTGGTACTAGGCAATTAGCTTTTCTTCACTGCAGAACTTGTTCAGAGAAATACTTGCCATCAGATCAAACAAAAAATTTTTCTTTTGGATTTTTGGGCCACACCTGTTTGATGCTCAGGGGTTACTCCTGGCTAAGTGCTCAAAAATTGCCCCTGGCTTGGGGGGACCATATGGGACGCAGGGGGATCGAACCACGGTCCTTCCTTGGCTAGTGCTTGCAAGGCAGACACCTTACCTCTAGCGCCAAGATCAAACAAAATTTTAAGTCCCTATGTAAAACAGCTGCAAGGATTAGAACACCAAAATTTCTCCCCTGCGGCCAGAGCAACAGCACTGCGGGAAGGCGTTCGCCTTGCACTCAGCCAACACAGGACAGTCCCAGTTCAAAACTGGCATCCCATTTGGTCCCCAGAGCCTAGCAGGAGTAACCCCTGAGCGCAACCGGGTGTGACCCAAAAACCAAAACAAAAAAATGTCTCCCCTATTACATGTCAGAAATGTTGAAAAATGATGAAAGCTCTTATGATAAAATGAATCCAATGGCATCTCTCTCAAATTTCAAAGCAATCAAATTCTCTAGGCCAACTTAGCACAAACCTCCCAACACCAAGTATTGGTTTTATTATTATAACTGATTTATTTCAAGTTTATACATTCTGCCTTTCAATAGCCAAGCTTCTTCTATCCTTAGATTTCTAAAAAAATAGTCATTTTTCAAAAGCAGAAAAGAAAAGATATATATTTTATATATAAAAGAAAAGGCTAAATCTGACATAATTATATTCTTAAAAACATTCCATTTATTTACAGGTTGTATAAAAAGGCGAGTTGGTCTACTGAGATCATGCTTCTGATATAGTTAGGGTAAGAGCTCATGATCCTGCAGATTCAGATGCCTCCATTCCTCTCACAACTATGTAGTCCATAATCACATATATTTCTAAAATACCGGTTTCTCTTGGGATAAGGTGAAAGGTTAAAGTTTTGGAGATTATAGATTTCTATGAAGACTGCAGGCGTTTTCTGAAGACTGAGCTCTCTTTAAATAAACCCTGGTGACTTAATTCCCAATTCTGAGGTTCTGAAAACACCATTATCTTGAGGGGAAGAGAGCGGGGGCACTCTAATGGTATTTACAGCCTTCCAAGGAGACCTGAAATTATTACCTCTCATTTCCATCTTTGTGCCATCTCTCACAGTCAAATATCTACCCATCAAGAACGTATTACATTACCTGCTTGCCTATTTTCTTCTAAAAAGGGGAATGGTGTTCAGAAACAGAACAGTTCTTTTCCTGAGGTTTATTCACTCACTTGCCTGTTCCTTTGCTGACCCTCAAAAACCATATCAAGAGCCTTGGGAAGTCAGGAGGAAATGTAAGGACGAGACAAGCAAGGAATAATGGGATACTGCTATACCTGGATTAAAGTACTAGCATCTCCAAGGACAATTATTGGTTGCTGGATTCATTGGCTAAGGCATTGAATGAAATATGCTGGGTTAAAAAGGAGTAGGGGGAGATCACCAGAAGCTGAGGGGACATCCTTTACCTACTCTAAGCTTCATTAAGTAATCCTTAGAAGGAAAGAAGGGTGAATGCTGAGCAGGTCTAGAAAGGCAAGTAGCACAAAACCAACAAAAGAACTTGCTCCCAACTACAATTTGCAAAAGAAGTTTTTCCACCTTTTTAATCTGTGAATTACTAGTCACTAGAATGAGAACACACCCTGGAAGTAGCAATTCACTGGCTAGAATTACTCCAAAGTTGATCTCACATTCTAGTCAAAGATATGCTGAGTGGTATTTGGGGAAAAGGCAGTGGATGTAGAGGAAGTAGTTATTACCCAGGCACAGCCCAAGGCATGGAAGCTCTTGTGTTTTGTTTTTGTTTGGGTTTTTTTTTTTTTTTTTTTTTTTTTGCAACACAAGGATATCCTGTCAAGGAAGACAGAACAGGGGTTACATTCCAAAATATAATTATTTAAGAAAGGCAAAATGCAGCAGCTAAATCCCAGTCTATATATTTTTCAGAATAGTGATTCTTGTCCCAGGAGTTTCCAAGAGACCCCTCAAGTGCACCATGATTATTTACAAACTAGATAGGAAACATCAATTCTATACTCAATACAAATCTCATCTTCTAGGTTGAAAACTTCAGCCTTTGAGAAATCTATGAAAACAACTATACAAAAATATAAATATCTTTGTCTTTACAAGCCGTCAGTCCTTCATACCCTGACAGCTACTGAGTGAAAAAGCTCTATGTATCACTGAATCCATGGTTGCGGATAATAAAAAATATATCTTGTGATTCAAATACTGCCTTATTTCCCTGGTAAAGAGTACCTACTGGAACTTTTAATTACATCCTGTGCAGGTAATAGCTCCTTCAAGCACCAGGAGGTTGTTTTGATTTTGGAAATAACCAGTCTTACATTTAAAAAATTTTGTCTCTAGTCTGGGGAGGATATGCTTTTCATTTTAGCTATCTTTGATTTGTGAAGGGGGAAGAACTCCCTCTATGCTTACCTTCAAAATATACATTCTGAGTAGAAATTCCTAGCACTGTGAAATGGTCTTTTCAATACCCAGACATTATAATGAAGAACTAGTATTTTTGTTGAGATACCTCAAAATAATCACCTTAGTTATAAAAGTTAGAAGCATTCCAACTGTATGAGAAGGCTTGGATTTACAATTCTGATTGAAAAGGTGAGGAAATGAAAGCTACTTGGGCATGAAAGAAAATAACATTTTGACAAATGACAAGAAGTACTTCACTTTGGTATTCCATGGTACCCATCCTCTTCTCCTACTCTTAAAACACCAACTTAAAAAAAGATCTCTTCTGGATCCCTCTGCACAGTGCATCACATTCCTTGGATTTCAGACTTAACTTACACAACAGTAATCAACTAAGACTAGTCCATAGCAACTCCAAAGTCAAAAGCAGCTTTTTCTCCGGGAGGAAAGAACTAAGAACTACTATGGACCTATTGTCTTGTTTTGACTTCCTTGGGTAAGACGGGCACCTCGTATTCAGTAATGGATCACATCTTCTTAGAGAGGATGAGGAGACCCAGCACCACAAGTGAGGTAACACATTTTAACATGATCAGAATTTCCTAACAGTGATTTCTTGTATCAAGGTCAGCACCCTACCCCCTTTCTCTACCATTAACTACTGTATCATAGTCAAGGATCACAGTATGACACAGATGCATGCAGAGAAAGGAGATTTCCCATCACAGCCTGGCTTCAAAATGAAGACAAGTTAGTTCATTTCCCTGCAGAACTTGGTGAGGTCCCAGAGTTGCCCAATTTGGCTACAACAGGTGCCAATGCAGGCATCATCTTGTTTTCCCGGCATTCTTGGTCACTCCCTGTTAAGTTTACTTTATGTCCAACTGACCCAATTTTGGCAGCTACTGGTGCCAAGCAAGGCATCACCTTGAGGCTCTGACCATCTAAATCACTAGGAGGATTAGCTACTTTTAAACCTAAAGGTGCCAATTTTGGCATAGGCCTCCACAAAGTATCTGTGCTATTCTCTGGACTAGCCTTCATATGTAGGATGGGGGGTGAGGACACACTTTCAGCTTCTGCAGGGATACCAGAAGTACTCTTCCCTCCGTCACTGTCTCTCCTGTGGGAAAGAAGGGAATCCTTCATCTCAGAGTCAATAACGATCTTAAGAACATCCGGCTCAGAGGCTGTTTCTGCAATTTGCTTTTCATTCTCAGAGAAGTCATCATCTTCCAAGTGCAAGAGGAGGGGACTGACAGAATCACTCTCCCCTTGCACATCAGGCAAGTCTTTCAAACCTGTCCCCAAGTGGCCAACGTGAAAAGTTTCTTGATTTCCAGGAGAGAGTTTACTGATAAAAGCCCTCCGAGCATCTGTCGGGAACTCTGTATCCATAGAGTTGGGCAGTTCAGCCAGGCTACCAGAGTCATCATTTAACTGCTGATTAAGAAAGGCAATTTCATTGAGCAGAGAAGTCAGTGTCTCATCAGTATCATCTTCATCTTCCATGTTAGTTAGCAGTTCACTGGGATCCAGTGCTGCTTCCTCTATGGCAGATGCCACCTTTCTTAGTTCCATCTCTATGCTTGAGTCTTTGAGATCTTTTATCTTTAGTTTATGAAACGAAGAATCCTTTGGCTTCAGTCTCTCCCGTCTTGATTCACTTTCTTTCCATTTATACTGACTCCCTCTATTATCACCAGAAATCTTTTTAGTTTCTTGGACTCTGGAAACTTCAACTATTTGTTTTATACCAGAATCTTTATTTGTGAGAAAAACCTTAGTAGAACCCAGTGTCATTCGGCTATCTCTATGGTTGCCTCTGGAAGAGATTTTGCCTGAATCTTCAAAAGAGTTGGCTTCATTCCTGACAGTGTTTTTCGGGTGGTCAGGTGGCTTGCCATTAGGAACTTCATATTTGCTGCCACTCATAGTCACCAAACTTCCGTCTGTAGCCAATGATGTCACATTAACAATTCTTGGCATCATAAATAAGTCATCATTTTCTGAATGGAAGAAAAAAAAATTTCACTTAGATTTACAGGGAAAAGCATTCTCTCTCAATCATACTCAAGGACCATATCAAGGTGTTGGAGTCTTTTGAGTACAGAGCCAATAGAATTCCCTGATCACCACCAAGTATAGTCCCAAGACCCAGAAAAAAATGTCAGTCAATAACTCTTATTAAGTAAAAACAGGGCCCGGAGAGATAGCACAGCAGCATTTGCCTTGCAAGCAGCCGATCCAGGACCAAAGGTGGTTGGTTCGAATCCTGGAGTCCCATATGGTCCCCCGTGCCTGCCAGGAGCTATTTCTGAGCAGACAGCCAGGAGTAACCCCTGAGCACCGCCGGATATGGCCCAAAAACCAAAAACCAAAAACCCAAAAAAAAAAAAAAAAAAAAAAAAAAGGAAGATAAAAACGGGCCGGCGAGGTGGCGCTAGAGGTAAGGTGTCTGCACTGCAAGCGCTAGCCAAGGAAAGATCGTGACCACGGTTCGATCCCCCGGAGTCCCATACGGTCCCCCCAAGCCAGGGGCAATTTCTGAGCGCTTAGCCAGGAGTAACCCCTGAGCATCAAATGGGTGTGGCCCGAAAAACCAAAAACCAAAAAAAAAAAAAAAATAAATAAAAAACAGGGGCAGGAGAGATAGCATGGAGGTAAGGCACTTGCCTTTCATGCAGAAGGACTGTGGTTCAAATCCCGGCATCCCATATGGTCCCCTGTGCCTGACAGGGGCAATTTCTGAGAATAGAGGCAGGAGTTAACACCTGAGCGCTGCCAGGTATGACCCAAGAACCAAAAACCAAAAAAAGAAAAAAAGAAGATAAAAACAAAAATTACTATAGGCTGCTGGAGCACTAGCACAGTGGGAAGAGAGAAGAACCTTTGCCTTACATGTGGCCAGCCCGGAATAGATCCTCAGCATTGGACAAGGTCACCCAAGCCTGCCAGGAGTGACTTCTGAGTGCTGCTGAGTGTGGTCCAAAACCAAAACCAAACAAACAAATACTTCTAACTGGAAGAATGCAGTCTTGAGGCAGCACTAAAACAAAGGGTGACTCCTTCATATTGAATTTAGCAAATTTAACACTGCCAAGGACAATCTTTTATATATAACATTTTATATATACATATATATATTTATAACCTCAACAGAAAATAAATATGCCTAGAACCTAATTCATCAAAGTAAAATTTCTAACATTTTTCCCTTCTCTCTCTCTCGAAGAAAATGGTGCTCAAACTTTAACAAGAGTATGATCAAACTGATTCAGACTGTTAATGTAGGAATGCACCATCTTGGAAGACAATACAAAGGGATTAATTGAAGGGAAGCTGTGCTGTGGCAACCTATAAGCCATTCACAATACTTCATCAATTGGCCGGGCGAATTCAATGCTCAGACCAAGATATATGGGCACTGTTCCGGGCACAGAGGTATGGAGGTCCTCAGGACCATACCACCCAGAGGTAGGTGGGTGTCTCCAACGCTAAAGCTTGGGGGAGCCATGCAGTGTTTGAGAGTAATCTGGGTGCCCAAGTATGCAGTCATACAAACACCACCCAGCCCCAAATTAATCAATTGCGCATCTTCCTTTCAGTTTCACATCATCCCTATACTCCTTTCCTTTTTAGAATTAACTTGAGGGCCGGGAAGGTGGCGCTAGAGGTAAGGTGTCTGCCTTGCAAGCGCTAGCGTAGGACGGACCAAGGTTCGATCCCCCGGCGTCCCATATGGTCCCCCCAAGCCAGGGGCGATTTCTGAGCGCATAGCCAGGAATAACCCCTGAGCGTCAAAAGGGTGTGGCCCAAAAACAAAACAAAACAAAACAAAAAAAGAAATAACTTGAGATCACAGATTTCTTTCTGATTTCAAATAAAAATAAAAAGATACAAGGCTGAGCCAGGGAGATAGCACAGTGGTAGGCCATTTGCCTTAGACGCAGAAGGACGGTGCTTAGAATCCAGGCATTCCATATGGTCCCCAGAGCCTGCCAGGAGTGATTTCTGAGCGTAGAGTCAGGAGTAAACCCTGAGTGCTGCTGGGTGAGACCCAAAAACCAAAAAAAGAGAGGGGAGAGAGAGGAGAGAGGAGCGAGAGAGAGAGAGAGAGAGAGAGGAGAGGGAGAGGGAGAGAGAGAGAGGGAGAGGGGGAGAGAGAGAGAGAGAGAGAGATGAGAGAGAGAGAGAGAGAGAGAGAGAGAGAGAGAGACAAGGCTAGAGAGAGAAGAGAGCTCAAAAGCCAGTACCTCATGCCCAGCCTTCTCCAACACAGCAGAGATTGGCCCCAGAACTGTCAAGGGGGCCCCAGAGGTCTTCAACACCACACTGAACAGTACAGTAACCTGTGTCATGTCAGCACGGGCCAAATGTCACCAGGATTGGTTCCTAGTCATTACGTAAAATGTAATGGCAAAAATGTTCTAAAAAAAAGAGTTCCGAGGCTGGAGAGAGCAGGCAAGACACTTGTCTTATACATAACACATATGGTCCCGAGTAGGTGTAGCCCCAAACCAAATAAAACCAAATGAAACAAACAAACAAAAAAAAGCCCTCCCTTAAAAGCAAAAATAAACAATAGTTTTTACAGAACACATTCAAAGGCTTTCTAGTCACTATGAGATATCAGGCATAGATAGAACTTTTTTGCTACCAAGAGAGAACACTTAGGACATACCCGATTGAGCCACAGCACTACTGGCAACACGAGGCTTCAGATCAGCTTCTAAGAGAGCAGGAGAAATAGTTACCACTGGTCCTGAGAATAGGGGACCTTTTAAGGTGAGTAATTGCCCTTGTGGAGTCATCACAATGTTGGCAGAGGTGTGAGAAGTATCAGAGGATGAGGTATTTTCTGAAGGGAAGATCGGAAATTAAATATAAGAGATCTTATTATCTTAAAATAATCCTAATGTTATCTATGATTTATCTATCAAGCCACAATGACTTAAGAGGTTTAATAAATGAATTTCAAATTTAATTTGAGAACTTCAAATTGAATTTATTTTTCACTACTTTTCAGAATGGTTTATCTGTACTCTAATTCTCCTGGAGAACATTATTTATTGTTTATTTCTTTTATTGTTTTATTTATTTTATATTTTACAGAACCACTTGTTTTTTCTTTTAGTTTTTGGGTCACACCCGGCAGCACTCAGGGATTACTCCTGGCTCTATGCTCAGAAATCGGCCCTGGCAGGCACAGGGGACCATATGGGATGCAGGGATTTGAACCACCATCCTTCTGCATGAAAAGCAAATGGCTTACCTCATGCTATCTCTCCGGCCCTGAACCACTTGTTTTCAGTGGAATTATAGTTAAGTTTTTTTGGGGGGAGGGCTCAGGACTTATTCCTGGTTCTGCACTCAGAAATTACTCCTCGCAGGCTCAAAGGATCAAATGGGATGCCAAAGACCAAACTTGAGTCACCCACATGCAAGACAGGCACCTTATCCACTATTGTGTTGGCCCCCATTATAGTAAGTCTTGAGGCAAATCCAGATATAAACATACAGTTCTGGGGCCAGAGTGACAGCACAGCAGTAGGATGTTTGCCTTGCACACAGCCGACCCAGGATGGACCTGGGTTTGATTCCCTGCATCCTATATAGTCCCCTATGCCTGCCAGGAGAGATTTCTGAGCACAGAGCCAAGAATAACCCCTGAGCACCTCCTGGTATGGCCTGAAAACAAACAAACAAACAAAAAGGAAGGGGCCGGAGCCACAGCACAGTGATAGTGTTTTTGCCTTGCATGCAGGACATATGGTGATTTGAATCCCAGCGTCCCATATGGTCCCCCCAAGCCAGGAGCAATTTCTGAGTGCATAGCCAGGAGTAACCCCTGAACATCACTGGGTATGGCCCAAAACCAATGGCCCCCCCAAAAAAAACAACCCAAAAAAGAAAAATAAAACCACCCCCCAAAAAAACCCATACAATTCTGGAGGCTAGAGCTCTAGTACAACTGGTAGGGCATTTGCCTTGGTTTGCCTTGCATGCAGCAGACCTGGGTTTGATTTCTAGAATAACCTGAGTGCAAACAAATTTATTTATAAATAAATGATAGGTAGGACATTTGCCTTACACTCAGGGATTGAATCCCCAGCATCCCAAATGGTTCCAAGCTTGCTAGGAGTAAATTTTGAGCACAGAGCCAGGAATAACCCCTGAGCAACCCCAGATTTGACCCAAAATAAAAACAAAAAGCAAAAAATAACCAATTCTACCCTAAATATGCTTTCTTATACACTAACAAAATTATTTCATTTTTGAAATAGGACTAAATTATTATTAAAATACTATTTTAGACTTATTATTATTAATTATTATTATTATTATTATTTGATTCTGCAGTGTTAAAAAGCTAATCATGGGCCCAAAGAACTAATAAAACCGGTTGGTTGGGCACTTGCCATTCGGGCAGATGATTTGGGTTCAATCTCCAATACCCCATATGGTCACTGAATCTAGCCAGAAGTGATAGGAGTTAAATCCTGAGGAGTATGGTCCAAAAACTGAAACAAAAACCTAACTCATTTATTTCTTAGTTAATATAGTAATTGAGGAGGCAAGGCAATAGTCTAGTGGGTAGGGCACATGCCATGTACATAGCAGACCTGATCCCTGGCTTCTTATGTGGTCTCCTAAGTCACTCCAGGGGTGATCTCTGAACAAAGGGTGAGGGGAAAGCCATGAGCACAGCTGGGTGTGGTCCAAAAACAAAAGGCCAGACTTTTCTCATTTATAATATACCAGGCTACTCAAAGAGCAAAAAAGAAATCAGTCTCCGAGAATATAAACATCATAAAATCAATTTTGCCTCATTTCCAAAATCAAGAGCAAAGAGCAAGAATTTAAACCCTCCCACTCTTTCCTGATGTTAGGAACTAAACCTAGGGCCTTCTGAATAAGCATACACTCTACCTCTGAACTACAGTCCCAGCAAAAGTTAAAGATTTTTGAATTTCCAATTTATTTGTTTTAGCTAGATCCAAACATCTAAACTCTTGATAACTGCAAGGAAATGAATAATTTGTTTAGAATTTGGAAGATGACAGATTAAAAAAATTAGTAACACACCAGAGAATGAAAAATGTCAGACTACTCTCAAAAGTAGGTCTTGGGCTATACTTATAGGTGGCCTTGATACTCAGTTTGATTGATCTCGGTACCTCCAGGGCATTGTCAAGAATGATCCCTGAGCACAGAGCAAGGAGTAAGCCCTACACACCAATGAGTGTGGGCCCCCCCCAAGCCCAAAACAAAGTAGGTCTTATGTCACCACATATGATAAACTTGTAACATTTACAGAAGTACGGCAGAGAAATAGAACAAGAAGTAATTGCATGTGTAAAACCAGAATTAAAATTTAATGTAGTTTATATTTGACTTCTTACAATTAATCGTGCTGTTATTTTGATTTTTGGGGCCATACCTTGTGGCACTCTGGGATTACTTTTGACTCTGCACTCAGAAATTACTCCTGGCAAGCTCTGGGGATCATATGGGATGCCAGGGATTAAAACCAAGTTTCGAGGTGTGAAAGGCAAACACCCTACCCACTGTGCCATCCGCATATAAAATTAATCTTTTTTTTTGTTTTGTTTTGTTTTTGTTTTTTGAGTCACACTCAGCAGTACTCAGGGGTTATTCCTATGCTCAGAAATCAGTCCTGGCAGGCTCAGGGGACCATATGGGATGCCAGGATTCAAACCACTGTCCTTCTGCATACAAGGCAAATGCCCTACCTCCATGCTATTTCTCCACACCCCCTCCTTTTTTGGGGAAGGGCACACATGGTGATGGCCAGGGGTTACTCCTGGCTATGTGCACAGAAATAGGCTCCTGGCTTGAGGAACATATGGAATGCTGGGGGATAGAACCACTGTCCAACCTAGGTTAGCACTGGCAAGGCAGAGTCTGCCTTACGGCTCTGTGACACCACTCTGGCCCCACAATTAATCTATACTTCATTAAAATTAGAGCCAAAAAAGGACACTTAGTCCTCTACAATAAACCAATGTTCACCTACATTAAGGAAATAAACTGCTTACCTGTAGCCAGGTCTCTCTTTCGAGAAAGAATCAAAGGTTTCCCCGTCCTGTTATTTATAAACATCTCTCCCAGAACTACAGATGATGTAGAAGATCCTTCTGGCTGTTTGCTAGTTTTGACAGACACATCAATTTCATCTGGTCCCATCTTCGTCTTTCTTTTTTGTGCCTCTAATGCTTGTTGCTTTGCATAAATATACTCTAGCTTCTTCAAAACTACTTCTTCTGTCTTACCTATTAAGTCAACCAAAGAAATTGTTATTCTCTCTTAAACCTCAGAATAATGAGAAATGAACAACCCAAAATTCAGTTGACTTACTGACAAAAGTTATAAGCCAGTAAAAAGGTCCCATCAAGTCCAAAGATAATCCAGCTTTTAAGCTTGAGACTTAAACTAAGTAGTGTTTAATAGGTCTACATATGAGGCAAGAAAGTACAGGAGAGTTGACTGCTTACCATGTTTGCAGTCAATCCCATTTGGAGCCCAGCATAAATAACAGGGACCTCTCCTGAGCCATTGCTGGGCTATGCTGGAGAGGCTTCCAACCAACACAGAAATGATCAACACTGACATTGTTCCTGACATTGACCTACTGGCCTGGTTGGTCAACAACTGCCCATAAGGGATCCCTGGGTCTTTGGACTGGAGACCCCCACCAAATAATAAAAATAAAAGCAACTTCTGCTCATCAAAATATTTATCACACACTTCACCAGGAATAACTCAAGTACCTTACCTGAAAGAGATGATACTTTGCGTATCAAAATATTCCGTTTGCGAGTCAGAAGATTTTTTTGACCTATCAACTTGTCTGCTTGATCTGTTAGTCCCTGAATTTCACTGAATGCCTAGAACAGAAACAGTAGTAACAAGTCAACCAATCTGTATTTTCCTAAACAAGTGAGACTTACACAACTTTTCTTTTTACACTCTATAATAAGCTACTTATTATAGCCTGGCTATACAATTTCCTGAAAGCAAAAAATGAAATCTAATACTTAAGTGACTTTAAACCACACTTTACTTGAAATGAGGAGTGTTGAGAGCAGTGCAGATAGTACAGCAGGTAGGATATTTGCTTTGCACACAAAGTCAACCTGGATTTGATCCTGAGTGCCACCTATGATCCACCAAGTAACCAAACATGCAAATATATACAAGCAAGCAAACTGGTTCTGAAGAGAGTCCCAGACAAGATCTCAGATCTGGGAGTCATGTAATCTACCACTGAGCCACAATCCAACTAAAAATATTTTCTGATGATCCAGAACTTATTTATGTTGAAACAGTAGGTGGCTTTCTAGAGTATATCTATAACAGAAACATGAATTATATTTATTTCTTAAGAATATCACTGCCGGGCCGGAGAGATAGCATGGAGGTAAGGTGTTTGCCTTTCATGCAGGAGGTCATCAGTTCGAATCCCGGCGTCCCATATGGTCCCCCGTGCCTGCCAGGAGCAATTTCTGAGCGTGAAGCCAGGAATAATCCCTGAGCACTGCCTGGTGTGACCCAAAAACCACAAAAAAAAAAAAAAAAAAAGAATATCACTGCCAGGACTGAACCCGGGTCGGCCGTGTGGAAGGCAAATGCCCTCCTGCTATGATATCGCTCTGGCCCCTAAAGTCAAACTTTTGTCACTTACACAGAATACTTACCCTTGTGAGAATGAGACTTTTGGAAACTTTGGAAGAATGAAGCAACCCCAATGTGATCTTTAATTTTTCAAAAAGATCCCTCATTTCACCACGGCGACGCCTCTCATTGGCAGTGTGTGTTCGGCGATAATAAGCAAAAGCTTCAGCTTCTTTCTGTAGTTTCTCACTCCAGTAATCAGGCTTTAGTTTCAGAGGAACAGATGATGCCTATCCAAATGAAATAGTCAACCACTTTCTCACACCTGACTTTTCTTCAACCAAAATGTCACTGTTATAATTCAGAAATAAGACTATTGTCTAAGCTATATCATTAACAATTTCTTAGTACCCAACAGCTTACTATTTCTTCAAATGTAACTTCAATAGCGTACATTTTATTAATGTATTCTTGTGACTTCTGGCTCAAATTTCAGTGATTCTCAAAAGATTAAGGGAAATCCTTTAAAAAATAGCATCTAGGGCAATACCCAACATCGCACACGCTCCCCCAAGTATCAACAGGAATGACAACTGATCACAAAATGTGGTCCAAAAACAAGGGGGGAAACTGCCTATAAAAGTTACTATTTGGGGGGCCAGAGAGGTAGCATAGAGGTAAGGCGTTTGCCTTGCTTGCATGCAGAAAGACAGTGATTCAAATCCCAGCATCCCATATGGTCCCAGAGTCTGCTGGGGGGTAATTTCTGAGCATAAAACCAGGAGTAGCCCCTGAGCACTGCTGTGTGTGACCCCAAAACAACAACAACAAAAAAGTTATTGTTTGGGGGCCAGAGAGATATCATGGAGGCAGGGCATTTGCCTTCCATGCAGAAGGACTGTGGTTCAAATCCCGCTGTCCCCTATGGTCCCCCAAGCCTGCCAGGAGCGATTTCTGAGCGTAGAGCCAGGAGTAATCCCTGAGCGCTACCGGGTGTTACCCCAAAAAAAAGTTATTATTTGGGGGAATGGATAACATCTAGTGGTGTTCAAGAACTATTCGTGACTCTGTCCTTAGGGTTCACTTTGGTACATGGGCAGAACATGTACTTGGAATCAACCCAAAGTCAGATGTATACAAGGCAAGCACTGCATCTCCTGTGTTATAATCTCCAGTCCTATAGTTTATTAGAACACGTTTCAGAAAAAATTAATGAGAAAAAAAATTTGAACTCTAGGTCAACGGAAAAAGGTTTAAAAATAATTTTTTTTCTTTTTTTGGTTTTTGGGTCACAGCAGCAGCGCTCAGGGGTCACTCCTAGCTCTACACTCAGAAATCACTCCTAGCAGGCTCAGGGGACCATATGGGATACCGGGATTTGGACTACCGTCCCTCTGCATGCAAGGCAAATGCCCCACCTCCATGCCATCTCTCCAGCCCCCAAAAGTGAATTTTTGAGTTTATGTTTTAGACCATACTCAGTGATGCTGTGTTACTCCTGGCTCTGCTCTCAGGGGTCACTCCTAATAGTGTTCAGAGAACTAAATGAGATGTTGGAGATTGAATCCAGGTCAGCTGCATGCAAGACAAGCACTTTATCCATAGTACTTTCTATCTCTCAGGCCCCCAAAGTGAATGTTTAATACTTGAAAGACTCTGGTAAAAATCAATTCCAACTCCTTCTAAAGCACCTTTTCTTCCGACTACTATGAAATACTAAAATTCCTAAAATACATCCTGCAAGGACCAGAGAGATAGCACAGTGGTAGGACATTTGCTTATGCAGAAGGACAGTGGTTTGAATCCTGGCGTCCCATATGGTCCCTCAAGCCTGCCAGGAGTGATTTCTGAGTGTAGAGCCAGGAGTAATCCCTGAGTGCGACAGGGTGTGACCCAAAAACAAAACAACAATAAAAAAAATACATCCTAAAATCTCATGCAGTATGTGCTATTGTCTGCATCTGAATTGTTCATTCTTCCCATACCATCCTCCATAACAACATTTAAAACCCAAATGTTGCCCTTTTCCGGAAACTTCTTTCCTTGAGATGATTCAGGATTTCTCATTTATTACATTATGTATTATGAGAAAGTAACAGTCACATACAGGGCTTGCTTATTTTTGGTCATCGAGTCACACAGTGATACTCTGATTTGCGCACACTGAATCAAATGCACGTAGTCTCCGGTCGTCTGCTGGAGGGAGCGGAGCTTCAGCTCAGTTCACAAGTCAAGGCTGAACAGAACTCTCAGAAACTGCTCTTGGTTTAGGGGACCATATGGGACACCGGGGGATCACCATCCGTCCTGGATTAGCACATACAAGGCAAATGCCCTCCCACTTGCACCACCGCTCCAGCCCTGCCACTGAACTACTGAACCCACAATATTCTGCGCTTTGTATGAGACCGACAGCAGTGATGATATCTGTCAGCTCAGTGATGACAACAATGTCTATGCTGATACCCTCATATCAGATACAGCTGAAGCTCTGTTCGGGCATACAGATGAGGAGGAGGAATCCAGTTTTGAAGGATTTTAACCTTTGTGATTTAGCTTGATTACCTGGTATGCTACGGTTTTCTGCATTTCATTTAAAGTTTTAAAGTTATTGTTGATAGTTCACAGTTTTTCTTTACAATAAATATTGAAAAACATCTAACCTACTGGTTCCTCAATTATTTGTTTTGGGTATATATCATTATTTTTATTTATTTAATTGGTTTTTGGGCCACAACTGGTGGCACTCAGGGGTTACTCCTAGCTATGCGCTCAGAAATGGCTCCTGGCGTGAGGGACTAAACCATTGTCCTAGGCTAGTGCAGGCAAGGCAGATGCCTTACCACTTGCGCCATCGCACCAGTTCCTGAGTATATATTTTGATTTTTGATTTTTACCAGTGGCTCCTGCATTTTCCACCTTGGCTTATACTAAAGTCACTAAGTTTTCCCAGTTTTTAGGGTAAAATTGGGGGGAAGGGTCAGATTATAATCGAATATATACGTTAAGCCATGGTCCAAGGCAAGTATCTTAGTGGCTTTACCATTTGTCCACTGAGACAGGTTTAAAATATAAATTTTTGAAATATATATATATGAAGTTTATTATGAAAATCAATTGTGCCGTAACTATATCCTCAGAAACAACCATAGCATGGAGGTAAAGCGTTTGCCTTGCATGCAGAAGGTTGGTGGTTCAAATCCCGGTATCCCATATGGTTCCCCAAGCCTGCCAGGAGCGATTTCTGAGCATAGAGACAGGAGTAACCCAAGTGCTGCCAGGTATGGACCCCCCCCCCCAAATAAGTGTGAGGTATATACCATGACACAAACCAACCAGAAACAGGCTTTTGAAAAGACCTGATCATCACCCTCCAGACCTCAATTCAAGCTCTATTATTAGTATTACTCTCTCAAATTAAACTCAATAGAATGCATACATGTCTTGAATATGGGATGACCAGGCTTTTTTGTTTTATTTTGCCTTGCGGGAGGGGTGGGCAATAACCTGGCTTACTCCTGGCTCCTTGCTCAGGGATCATTCCTAGTGGTGCTCAGGGGACCCATACATGATGTCAGAGATTGAACCCTGGTCGGCTGTAATACATGTTACACAGTATACTGTTACTCTGGCCCTGGGGTGGCCAGATCTTATCTGAAACTCTAATGGGAGAAGTCTCAACACAGCTAGATAGGGCACAAAAAAAACCAAACCAAACCAAATCAAAACTGATGGTTGCCTGTGTTCATCTCCAGTACTGCATATGTACCACTGAGCACAGCTAGCTAGGAGTGATCCTGAAGAACTGAACTAAAAGTAAGCCCCTAAGCACCGTCAAATGTGTCCCCTTTCCTCAAAGGGCTAGAGCTGCCTACTTTGCCTGTGGGAGGTCTGACCACCCAGCAAAAAAGGGCAGAGAAAAAGACAAACTGAAATGGTCATAACCATTTTATTTTTCAACCACGAGCCTATGACACCCATTGAAAGGCCCCAGAATGGCCCATGAGGCCAGAGGTGAAAACACTCAAAACACATAAATGCAAGAACACTGCATCAACACTAAAGGGACAGTAAGACAAGGAAGAACAGAAGGTCAGAAGGTGGGCGTTGCTGGGGTAAGTTTGAGAAACACTGTTTTTAACAAAGTTCCTTTGTTTGTTTGGGTTTTTTTTGGCCATATCAGGTGGTGCTCAGAGGTTACTCCTGGCTCAGCACTCAGAAATCACTCCTGGAAGACTTGAAGGACCATATGGAATGCCAAGAATCAAACCCGGGTCCATCCTGTGTTGGCTGTATGAAAGACAAATGCCCTACCACTGTGCTATCTCTCTGGCCCAGTTCCTTCTACTTTTATTGTTTGTGAGGATATGTAGAAAACCTTACATAATTATGGTTCCATGGTATCATAAATAAATCCATTAAGATAAATCACTATTAAATTAGTTTCAGAGTAAGCACATCAATTTCTAAATGCTTCATATTCATTTTAACCTAAAAATTATTCCAGCATTTACAGAGAGTATAAAAATTAGAGGGAAAAATAAGATTCAAGTGGTAGAACATAAGCCTGGCATTGACAAAGCCCTGAGTTTGATAGAGGCAGGACATCTCTAAGTACCACAAGGAGTAACCCTGTGTCCCTAAGCACTGCTGGGTATAGCCTCATATACACAAAGGAGAAGTAAAAAACAGCATTAATATTAATAATTTTTAAATAGCAGAGAAGGAGTAGTTAAGTCATTTGTATAAACAGCCATGAAAGAAGTTATAACTAATAAAGCTAGTGGCCCGGAGAGATAGCACAGCGGCGTTTGCCTTGCAAGCAGCTGATCTAGGACCAAAGGTGGTTGATTCGAATGCCAGTGTCCCATATGGTCCCCCGTGCCTGCCAGGAGCTATTTCTGAGCAGACAGCCAGGAGTAACCCCTGAGCGCCCCCGGGTGTGGCCCAAAAACCAAAAACAAACAAACAAACAAACAAAAAACAAACAAAAAAAAAACCACAACCTAATAAAGCTAATATTATTTTACTCTAAGGCAGTGCTTCTCAAATAGTGGGGTGTACACCCCCCAGGGGGTCGTGTTTGATCTCGGCAAACATTGTCATAACAAGCTAAGCCCTGTGTTTATGTCTCTGTATGTCTCTGGAGCTGAGAGTTGCTATGTCCTGCTTCAAACCCCGCTTTGAAAAGCTATGCATTGCAAAACGTGCTCATTGTAGCCATTAATCCAGACATCACCTCTGATTAAAAAAAATCAGGGCCTGGAGAGATAGCACAGCGGCGTTTGCCTTGTAAGCAGCCGATCCAGGACCAAAGGTGGTTGGTTCGAATGCCGGTGTCCATATAGTCCCCCATGCCTGCCAGGAGCTATTTCTGAGCAGACAGCCAGGAGTAACCTGAGCACTGCCGGGTGTGGTCCAAAAAGCAAAAAAATCAGCTCAAATTACTTTATATATTTTATGTTTTGTAGGTTAAAGTTTTTTTTTTTTATAATAAAGATACTATTTACAGTCACGCAGGGGTGTGTGAAAAATGTTTTCTTCTTTCTGGGGGCGTGACAGAAAATAATTGAGAAGCACTGCTCTAAGAACAATACTGCATTATCGATTTTATTAAGTAAGCAATCATTAAGTGAAGTGTAAATACCTTTCGACTTCTTTCAGCAGTCTTTTCTTCTGCAGATATATGGGGGGTTCGGCACCTAGATAAAGACAGCATTTTCTGAAGGCTTACTGTAATTCAATAATCTGAGACCTATTTCCTGTGTTTAAAATAAATTAAAGAAAAATCCAAGACCTATGTCATAGATGATATAGCAAACCAAGCTACTCAAATTGACTAAAATTGCAACCAGCTTATTTTCCTTTAGGTATAGTATATGAGGGAAATAAAATTTATTTTACAATACACTTGACTACTTATGTTTTGGAGCCACAAAAGGCTATGCTCAAGGCTTATGCCCCTGTTCAAAGCTCAGAAATCATTGCTAGCAGACTCAGAAAATTATACAGGGTGCCAGGTCAGTTACATATAAGGCAAACACCCAACCCATTGTGCATCTCTGTGACCCCTACAATATCCTCTTAAAAATGTTTTAATAGTCCCTAAAACAAGTTACTTTAGTCTGACACAGAAAAGTACACAATCACCTAGCTATTTACCACCACCTAAGCTTAAAATTCTGAAAAATGATACTGTGGGTAGGTTGATTGCCTGGCACACAACCGGCTTGTGTTTGATTCCTGACACCCCATATAATTGCCGGAGCCAACCAGAAATAATCCTTGGGTATAGAGCCTAACCACCCCCCCAAAAAAAACAAATAAAACTAAACAAATGAAGATTCTATGCATAAACCACTTCATTTGCTGTCTTTCCTACTATAGGTAAAACATCCCAAACATTACAATCCATATTGTAATGTTTATCTTAGTATATTAGTAATGTTTCTAAACAAATTATCACACAGCATGGGAAAATATATATAGAAAGTTAATCTAGAAGGGCACGCACATCTTTACTATTAGGATGATATACAATTCTCTTCAAAGAACAATTTTCATTGCCATCTCTAGAATGACCTCTAGAAAGGTCTCCATAACTAGATAAAAATTAATTCTTTGTGTCTGAATAAGCAAAGTCATTGTGATTTAACCACATTTCTCCAATTACTTGTTGGCTCAGCAAATCTGTGTTTAGTAGTCATCTTCTGTGTACTGATGTTGACATCCTTAACTGTTCTTCTACTACTTTCTCAGTAGATTTTATAGCTTAATACTAATTCCTTTTTGTTTGTTTGTTTGTTTTGTTTTCTTTTTGGGTCACATCCGGCAGCGCTCACGGGTCACTCCTGGCTCCCTGCTCAGAAATCACTCCTGGCAGGCACGGGAGGCCATATGGGATGCCGGGATTTGAACCAATGACCTTCTGTATGCAAGGCAAATGCCTTACCTTCATGCTATCTCTCCGGCCCCTCTTAGTACTAAATCATTATCAAACATTCAATGCAAATGTTTTTCCTTATAGGTCAACTTCATGGTATTCACATAGAAACTTTTTTTTGTTTTTTAGGCCATACCCGGTGATGCTCAGGGGTTACTCCTGGCTAAGCATTCAGAAGTCGCTCCTGGCTTGGGGGACCATATGGGACGCCGGGGGATTGAACTGAGGTCCATCCTAGGCTAGCGCTGGCAAGGCAGACACCTTACCTCTAGCACCACCGCGCCAGCCCCGCATAGAAACTTTTTTGTTTGGGGACCAAATGCTGAGGAGCTCAGGATGCTGGGAATTGAATTTAGGTCAGCACATGCAAGGCAAAGATCCTACTTGCTATATGCCTTCCTTCCCTCTGAGTCTAGAAGTTTTTAGAAATTATAAAAATCTGGTTCTTTACAGTCTGTGCTCTTTATATGTTTATGATGATGATGTTTTTGGGCATACCTGTTATCACTCAGGGTTACTCCTTGTTTGGCACTCAGAAATCACATATGGCAGGCTCGGGGACCATATGGGATGGCAGGGATCAAACCAGGGTCAGATACATGCAAGACAAAAGCCCTACCACTGTGCTATCACTCTGGCCCATGTTAGTTGTTGTTGTTGTTGTTCTTGTTCTTGTTATTATTATGCTTCAAGAGTCAGAGAACTGGTACAGCAAGTAGGATGTTTGCCTTGCACATGGCCAACCCAGGTTTGATCCTGATAGCCCACATGGTCTGCCAAATACCACCAAGAGTCATTCCTGAGTGCAGAGCCAGGAGTAAGTCCTAAGAATTAATGGTTGTTATCACCACCCCCACAAAAAATGCTATTCTTTTAGGTTACATTTTGTTGTTGCTGTAGAAATTTATTATTTTAGTACAAATAAAATTTATACCCACAATACTGCTGAACTTAAGCCTAATGAAGTATTCAAGAGATACTTAAACCATTTTCAGCTATAAGTAAAAGTCAGCAAAAATAACCTTTAGGGCCTGGAGAGAGAGCACAGCAGTGTTTGCCTTGCAAGCAGCCGATCCAGGACCAAACGTGGTTGGTTCGAATCCCGGTGTCCCATATGGTCCCCCGTGCCTGCCAGGAGCTATTTCTGAGCAGACAGCCAGGAGTAACCCCTGAGCACCGCCAGGTGTGGCCCAAAAATAAACAAAAACAAAAACAAAACAAAACAACAACAACAAAAAAAACCTTCAAATACCTCTAAAACTAAAGCGGAGCAGAGGGGTAAAGTGCTTGCTTGCTTTCAAGTCTGGAACCATAGTGTTCTGAGCATAACTGGAAGTGATGCCTGAACACAGAGCCAGAATGAACCAAGGAATGAACCCTGAGCACCACTAGGCATGACCCGGAAGTGAAAAATTAGTATAAGCCTCTGGAATGAAGAGAAATTAGAACTGGACTACCTTCACTTTTCCTCAGACTTTCTCACCATATGGGATTCGAACCATAGTCATTCTGCATGCAAGGCAAACACTCATGCATGCTATCTCTCTGGCCACAGGTAAAGTCTTTCTCAACTCTTTTTTTTTCTTTTTTCTTTTTTTGTCTTTGGGTCACACACAGCAGCGCTCAGGGGTTACTCCCGGCTCTACGCTCAGAAATCGCCAGGCAGGCTCTGGAGATCACATGGGATGCTGGGATTCGAACCACTGTCCTGTATGCAAAGCAAACATCCTACCTCCATGCTATCTCTCTGGCTTCTTTTTTAATTTTGGCTCCAAGCCACATCCCTACTATACTCAGGACTTACTCCTGGAGACCCATATGGGATGCCAGAGATTGAATTCAGGTAGGCTGTATGCAAGGCTTAAATAAATGCCTTACATGCTATACTACTGCTTTGGTCCCATCTCTATTATATTCTCATCTCATTAATTGGACAGGTATAAAATGCTGACTGTACTGCTTCTGGCTGATTTAAAAAATGACCAAATTTAAATGTCTTCTCAAAAGATAAGTTGGCCTATGTTGAATCATCTATGTATGCGTATATATGTATGTACATACTTACATATGTTAAATATGAATCTACTTGTATATTTCATACTTATATGTTCATACAAAATATACATAATATTCAACATTTCCTCAATGATAGCATAGCGGTAGGAAGTTTAGTTTGCCTTGCACGTGGCTGACCCAGGATGGACTTGGGTTTGATCCTCGGCGTTCCATATGTTCCCCCAAGCCAGGAGCAATTTCTGAGCACATAGCCAGGAGTAATCCCTGAGTGTACCAGGTATGCCCCCGCTCCCCCTCCAAAAAAAAAAGTTTAAGCTTCTGAAACAGAAGACTTTCTAAGAGCTCCAAAATAGCAAATTAGTATTTTAATAATCAATGCACCTGATTTCAAAAGTATATTAAGATTAATATATGTGCCCTAACAACCAAGTTAGTTCTCTTTTTTTTTTTTTTTTTTGTGGTTTTTGGATCACACCCGGCAGTGCTCAGGGGTTATTCCTGGCTCCAGGCTCAGAAATTGCTCCTGGCAGGCACGGGGGACCATATGGGATGCTGGGATTTGAACTGATGACCTTCTGCATGAAAGGCAAATGCCTTACCTCCATGCTATCTCTCTGGCCCAAGTTAGTTCTCAATCTCAGCCTCTGATTAGAATGATGTCTAAATAGGGGGACGGGGGGATGGGGGGGGGGGGGAGAGCTGGAGAAATAGCACAGCGGTGGGGCGTTTGCCTTGCATTCAGCCAACTCAGGATGAACGTGTATGGTCCACTGTATGGTCCCCCAAGCCTGCCAGGAGTGATTTCTGAGCGTGGAGCCAGAAGTAACTCCTGAGCACCTGTGGGTGTGGCCCAAAAAGAAACAAACAAAAAGGAGAATTCTGTCTAAAGAAATTAAGAACCAGGTCAGTTACCCAGAGCTATTAAACTGAATATTTTGTTTTATTTATAGTCACAAAATTCTACCAATAAAAAATTAATCTAAACAGTACTAAGACTTACTGTTTTGAAGTCTGTGTGTGAGCAACTGTGGTCTTCACGCGAGCAGAATTAACTTCCTCAGAGAGTTCTTCCACAGTCTCAACATCCACCTGCTCGTCATCTTCAATGTATTGTACACAGTTCTTCTGTGTAGAAGAACAGAGGATTCATTCACAAATAGTAAAAAGCAAATACATCACAACTTTTCAACTGAATGTTACCCTCAAAAAACCAACAAGAACTAAGCAATATTATATAACATGCATACTGATCATCCTAGACTTATTTATCACAAAAAGTTACAAAGACTGGGGAGGGAGTAATAGCAGAGTGGCTAGGGCGTTTTCCTTGCACGTGGCTGACTCGGGTTCATTCCCTGGCATTCTGTGTGGTCCCCCAAAACTGTCAGTAGTGATTTCTGAGTGCAAAGCCAGGAGTAAACTCTGAGCACCTCTGGGTATAGCCCAAGAAAAACAGAAACAAAAATGTTATAAAGACAATATGTAATTAAGTAACTAACAAGCACTATATTAAGTGCAAACAAATAAATATAACGAGATATATCAATATAGTGATGGGTTGAAGTAACTAGGAACTGAATCCAGAGTCTTACATACGCAAGATATGCACTCTACTATTGAGTCACACTGCTGGCTCAGGCACAGTTATTTATCGAACAGACAGGAGACTCCTAAGTTCCAAAAGGGCTATATTCACATTTTAGTAAATTCAGGCATGTGTGTGTGCGCGGGCACTGAAACCATAAAAATGTTAAGACTAGTAGTAAAGTTAGATTTGGTGAACAAAAAGATATTTAAGAAATGACTATAACCCCAATAGTCTTCTAAGTCTCTCAACCCCCAGCAAAACAAAAGCTTCTGATAATTTCAGGTTATGAAAAAAGAAACCCAGGCTTGGACTACTTATACTTTTAAATCAGTCCAACTTAAGCATTTATTGAGCATCTAGCAAAGAAAGTAATCGTATTACTATATAAAACAGTAGACTATTTGAATTATGGATATTCAAATAATTTTTTTTTGTTTGTTTGTTTTTTTTTTTTGGTTTTTGGGTCACACCCTGTGACGCTCAGGGGTTACTCCTGGCTATGAGCTCAGAAGTTGCTCCTGGCTTCTTGGGGGACCATATGGGACGCCGGGGGATCGAACCGCGGTCCGTCCTAGGCTAGCGCAGGCAAGGCAGGCACCTTACCTCCAGCGCCACCGCCCGGCCCCCATCAAATAATTTTAAGTCTACCTTTAAAGTAGTGTTTACTATGCCAGCAACAAAATAGCAAATGTCATCTATAGCAGTATTGTACCGGAGAGGTATAACTCAAAATGAAATGTTCCAACCACTTTATAAATTACTAAGCTTAAAACTTGCTGGAAAAATTACCCCCAAATTATACATTCCATACGGCTGATAGACATTTATAAATATAAACTTTGTTTCCCCATTTAAACATAATACAATGTATAGTAAATGTAAGCAACATAACCCATTGTATAATTATAGGAAATTAACGGATTTTCAGTTAATAAGAGTTCCAAGAAAACCCAGTCTTAAGAATTCCTAACAATATTTTAAATTAATGAATACCTGTCTACAGGATGGCTTTAACTGCAGTTTTTTTTTTTGTTTTTTAATTTTTTTTTGTTTTTTCTCTTTCTTCTTTACCTGCAGTTTTTTTTTTAAGTATAAAATATAATAAACTTCATAATGGGAGACTTAAATGAAAGAGGATACAACTTTCCTTTCACTGTTTGTGTCATGGTAATTGTAAAAAGATATCATAGGTAGAGGATATATATGTGTATATATAAATGATGAATTTAAGTTTGAGAGATCATTTAATATATTGCTTGTTTTTAAAAAGGTTAGTGTGCCTTCAATGGCAGATTCCCTATTAAGAAACTCAAGCAATAATACGCTGTACATGTAAGTCACTTAAAGCTCAACTCTATTGAGAGCAACAGTTTTCACTGTTTTTCAGTTGAACTGGTTTGGGTCTAAAACTTATCCAGGCAAAAATTAAATGGAGTGCTTATATCAAGAAAAGCACAAATACTATCATATAAATTGCCAAACTCAATGAATTCAATAAATCATCTATGTACTGACATCTGTCTTTAGCTACAAATAAGCTATAAACAGAATCATTCCATTTTAGAGTTCAGCCCCTCATTTTACAAGTAAAACAACTGAGGTATAGAAATTAAACACTGAGTTTTAGAATACTAACCTATTTATTATGTTTATCTATATCAATACAGGCATTAACAAAAAAGATCCAGACAAAAGTACAAATGAATCTCAAGTGAGATTTGAGAACTACATGGCATTCAGTACAAATAATCATTATTTTATGGTTGAGGGGGACCAGACCATTGCTGTTGGAGGAGAGGTATTTGGCGCCTGGGATGGAACCCAGGAATGCACATTAAGTCATGTTCTCAGTCTGAAATGATCATATTATGAGCTACTGAAGAGAGGGGCAGTTTAAATTTCAAAGCACTGCATCAGCAGCTGGCTATGTTTTCAATCAGACCCTAAAGCAAAGGTCAACAAACCACAGCCTGCTGCCTTCTTATGTAAGTAATTTTTCTGGAACACAGCCATATTCCCTCAATTATTATTGCTTATGGCTATTTTTGTGCTCCCACTACAAGTAATTATTTAGTCACTGAGTAATAAAGGCAATTCAGCCTGCAATGCTAAGCACTTTATGAAGTTTACTCAATTTCTTAACTCTTATTTACACTTAGGTCGATTACATAATTCAATGAACAGAATTCTAAATAGGAAAACTATAAAAATTGTTTTAGAAAAATAAAAATATGTATTTTAGGGGCCGGGCGGTGGCGCTGGAGGTAAGGTGCCTGCCTTGCCTGCGCTAGCCTAGGACGGACCACGGTTCGATCCCCCGGCATTCCATATGGTCCCCCAAGAAGCCAGGAGCAACTTCTGAGCGCATAGCCAGGAGTAACCCCTGAGTGTCACAGGGTGTGGCCCAAAAACCCAAAAAAAAAAAAAATATGTATTTTAAAGGTCATATTACAAAGGGTAGCTAATACACTTGATATTGAATTTCAGTTTATTACAAAAAGCAACTTAAAGCAGGGTTATATTAAAAAACAATGATACTTTTCTTTTCCAAAAAGAAAACTACCACAAAAGCAAGTAGATAAATTATCCTCTAGTACTATAATCACTCATTCCCTGAGTCTTAAATATCAGATAATCTACCATCATTTTATTTAGAAAATATCAAATAAACTAACTGAAATACAATGGACACACTGGATTTATTTTTTTGGACACATCCAGCCGTGCTCAGGGATCACTCCTGACATGGCTGTGTATGTGTATGTGTGTACACACACAATATGACAGTGTTTTGTTTTTCGTTTAAACTCCCAAGCTGAAAGGCACTACTGACGTGTGTGCACGAGTGCGTGTGTGCGCACAATATGACTGTGTTTTGTTCTTCGTTGAAACTCCCAATCTGAAAGGGATTTGCAAGCATCTATCCACCAGACTTTCCATATTAGGTAAGTCTCAAAGAACAAGATAAGCTCAATAAATGTTATATGACTAACATAGCCTAAAAACTAGTCATTTAACCACGATCTAAACCTATACATCCAACTAAATATTGTCAGGTCTAGTGATCTTCTGCAAAAGCTACTGTCAGCAATAAATCAATTAAATCCTTGAAGTTTCAGTCACAACAAAAATGAGCTCACCACCTTTTCTACATCATCAACCTCCTCACTCTGGTAGTCAGAAACAACATCCACAATCTCATCAATAGAATCATCGGTTTTCTCATTCTCTTCTTCCTCGTCCTCCTCTTCCAAATCCATGGCAGTGAACTCAACATGACTTCTCCCACCCTTCTTTTCTTGTTTTGGTTGTTTTTGTTCTCTTGATAACAATAATTGACCCTGAAAACGTCCTTCTCTTCTGCTCTCTTTTGTAGCTCTCCTAGGAACAATAGAGAAGGCCACAGGACTAGAAATAGTACTCCAAGAATCACATTCAGTTTTTAAAACTCGAGCATTCTCAGTAGTTCCACTTCTCCCAAGAAAATCAGGGATGTCTTCTTGTTGCAACTCATCTAAATTTTCCTGACAAGTCTTTGTTTCTTTAATTAACTGCTCATCTGCCTCCTTCTTTAATTCTTGTGAACTTCCAACATATTTCTGGGCCAAAGAGCCCTTTGGGTGTTTTCTCCATCTCTCCCTAACATTGTCCTTCTCTAAAGAATTACCATGTGCCTTCTCTCTAGTATCTGGCTTTGGACCTAGCTGGTCCACAACTTTGCTCTTTGAGAAATTGAGCTTACTTTCTTCCTTAGGGATGACTGGAAATTCATTCGCTTTTCTGATAGCATTGTTTGATCCTTTCTGCTGGTCCATTTTCATACCACTAGGTTTTTTAAGTGGTATGTCACTTATACTGTGGACTGTTATCTTACTCACTTTTCCAGGAATAGTCTTAACTTCTGAAACAGTCAGTTTTTCTTTAGCGTTCCTAATCTTATATTCTTCATTTTCATCTTTGTAGTCTTCATTAACACAGGACCCAGCGATATAGGAGTTTTCAGAAGGTTTATCAGTTAGGCTGTCTTCTGTAATGGATTCTTCCTTTAAATGATCACTCCGATCTTCCAAAGAATCGTTCATGGATTCTTCTGAGGTAGTAGTAGCTCCTGAATTTTGTTTTATTATAGTAACCTCAGTGTTACCTTCCCTTTCTGATTGTAGGTCTTTCTTAATTTCTTGCTCTCTCTTTAACAAGCTTATTTCATCTTTCTGTTCTACAGTCTGTGGTTCTTTCTTCATCTGAAGAGAAGCAACATGCTGAAGAATGGAGCTAGGAACAGGTTTTTGTCCTGGAAGTTGCAGCAAGGCAAAACTACCAGACTGAAGAGGAATAAGACTTGCTGTACCAACAGGCTGCCCTCCTGAGCTGTAGGTTAGCTTGGTTTCTGAGCCTGTTTTATTTGCAAGACTTTGTGATTCTGGAGGAGAAATCCTTAAGGTCAGTGTACCAGACTGAGACATAAAACCAGGTCCAGAAGAAATCAATGATGGTGCCTGAGTGATAACATTCACTGGTGGAGAAGACCCAACTGTCTGAATTACAGGATTCATAACAGAAAAAGCAGATGAAGCAGAAGATGATGGAGTTTCTGAAGGTTTAGAAGGAGTGGGTAACCGGATTCCCATCACAGACCCTAGTTTAAAAAAGAAATATAATCAGTCTATTATCAAGACTTTCTAAAATATTTTTCTTCCTGCCTCGTTTTTGGGCTACAAATACAAGTGGTGCTCAGGGGCTTACTCCTGGCTCTGCACTCATGGATCAATTCTGGTGGGCTTGAGGGTTTATACAGAATGCCAGGATTGAACTCAGCTTGGTCACATGCAAGAATGTGACCTATACAGTGTACTATCACTCTGGCCCCAAGACTTTTTTTAGTGTCTTTTGGGTTTACCTACCTACCAATGCTCAGAGGTTATTTGTGGCTCTGCACTCAGGTATTATTCCTGGCCGTGCTCAGGGGAACATGTGGAATACAGAATTGAACCCATGCTGGCAATGTACAAGAAAAGAGCCCTATTCTTCTACCAATGCTCCAATCCAGGAGTCCTTTATTAAAAAATAACTTTAAAAACTTTTAAAGGAGCCGGAGAGATAGCATGGAGATAGTGCATTTGCCTTTTAAGCAGAAGGACAGTGGTTCGAATCCTGGCATCCCATATGGTCCCCCAAGCCTGTCAGGAGCAATTTCTGAGCGAAGAGCCAGATGTAAACCCTGGTTTTTTGGTGTGACCCAAAAAACAAAACAAAACAAAAACCTTTTTAAAGAAGTCAAATCCTAATGTATTAGCATATCACATGGTCAAATAACACAAGATAAATTCCTCAGAAAGCTCTCCAATTTTATACCTGGATTGCGAAACATAAGTGGCTGTAAATTGGGCTGAGTATTAGAACCTCGAAGCTGATGCAAAGGAAGGAGCTGGACAATCTGACCATTAGGATGCCTGAAGAGGTTCATTCCACTTGGGCTCCTAACGGGCTGTAAAACCATCCGCTGTCCCTGAACTTGTGTATTTGACACAGGTCTGAGAGTAGGAGAACCTTGTTGCACAGGAATCAACAATAATCGCGGTCCAGTACGTTTCACTGTGTTAGGAGAGACCTGTGGAGTAGCCACTGGAATTTGAGGGGCATTTTCTGAAAAATAGAACATGGAAACATAGTATAAGAATTTCCTCCTTAATACATATTAAAATATATACATATGCAATATTTATGATATAGACTTTTGCTTGCTAGAGCTTAAATAACTTCTAATTTGAATTACAGTCAAGTAAAATATTGTACCTCAAGTGTATGGCTCAAAAAAGTTACTGAAAACCCAAGTTTTATTTATACATAGTATGGTCTTACATTCAAAATTATAAAAAAGCACCAATCGAAAGATAGAACATTTTAACGACATTTTAAAGAGATAATGCTCCTAACAAAAATATAGGTAGAATTTATAATCTAGATTCTGATAAGATAAAATTTTCTTTAACTTTAAAAGTTATACTATTAATGCTAGACTTATGGCTCAGTCTCAGAGCTCACACTGAAGATAAGGCCACTGACTAAAGATCACACAATACATTTTAAAAAAACCTCAGCTTTTACATTTCACTGACATGCAAACAAACAAATGGAGAATAATTTTTAGAAGTAAAATAAATACATAACCCCCCCAAAAAAATGTAATGAAATTAAGAGATACCAAAGAAGCAGGGAAATAAAGCCTGGCTAGGAAGAGGCAAAAGATAACTTTTAAAACAAACAAATTTGAGGCCCGGAGAGATAACACAGCAGCGTTTGCCTTGCAAGTAGCCGATCCAGGACCAAAGGTGGTTGGTTTGAATCCCAGTGTCCCATATGGTCCCCCGTGCCTGCCAGGAGCTATTTCTGAGCAGACAGCCAGGAGTAACCCCTGAGCACTGCCGGGTGTGGCCCAAAAACCAAAAAACCAAAAAAAACAAATTTAATGAAGATGTGAATTTAAAGAAATTTAAACAAGCATACCTTAAGATGCATTTTAATGTGTGGAGGAGATATTTTAAAATACTAAATTAATGGGGGAAATATGAATTATCTAGAATTCTGGGCTATAGAAATAGAGAAGTAGGGATAACAATGAATATCACATAATATAACATTAGACTGAAAATATGGAACTTATTTAATAACATCAATAAAATCAGGGGCCGGAGAGATAACACAGTGATAGGGCGTTTGCCTTGCACACAGCCAATCCAAGACGAACGGTGGTTCGAATCCCAGCACCCCATATGGTCCCCCATGCCTGCCAGGAACAACTTCTGAGCGCAGAGCCAGTAGTAACCCTGAGCCCCGCCGAGTATGACCCAAAAACCAAATAAAAAATAATAACATCAATAAAACCAATAGTGGCTTGATGTGTGATACTGCTTTTTAGCAAGGCACTTTGCCCATTAACAACAATTTTCTTTTTTGGGGGGGCTAAACCCATTGACACTCAGGGGTTACTCCTGGCTATGTGCTCAGAAATCAAAATCGTTCCTGGCTTGGGGGGACCATATGGGACGCCAGGGGATCGAACCGTGGTCGTCTAGACTAGTGTTTGCAAGGCAGACACCTTACCTCTAGCGCCACCGCTCTAGCCCTGAACAATTTTCTAAAGAGATCATGCTTCTAATATTCACTTAAATTATAGGGCCCGGAGAGATAGCACAGCGGCGTTTGCCTTGCAAGCAGCCGATCCAGGACCTAAGGTGGTTGGTTTGAATCCCGGTGTCCCATATGGTCCCCCATGCCTGCCAGGAGCTATTTCTGAGCAGACAGCCAGGAGTAACCCCTGAGCACGCCGGATGTGGCCCAAAAACCAAAAACCAAAAAAAAAAAAATTATATGCAAAAATCTAGAACTCTTAAAAATGAAATAAATATCATGGAGCTGAAGAGACAGTACAGGTGTTAAGATACTTGTCTTGTATGCAGCTTACCCAGACACTATATATTATCCTCTGATCACCACCAAGAATGATTGCTGGGCACAGTCAAGTGCAGTCCAAAATCCCAAACCAAACAAAAACCAAGACGAAACTTCATAAAAGAAATAATGTGTCGAGGGCCAGAGCAACAGCACAGCAGGTAGGGTGTTTGCCTTGCATGCAGCCACATGGGGTTGGTCCCCAGAATCTCATATGGTCCCCAGAGCCAGCCAGGAATAACCCTTGAGTGATGCTGGGTTGTGGCACAAGAGAACCCCCCACCCCCGCCCTCACGTGGGAAAAGCAATAGTGTGCAATTTACACACAAAAGAAATCAATAAAAATTAGGGCCAGAAAAAAAAGAAAGAAAATTATGCCAAAGCAATAGCACAGCAGGCATTGCATTTGCCTTCCACATGGACAATCTAGGTTTGATCCCTGCATCTGTGTGTTCCCCAGAGCCTGCTAGGAGTAATTTCTCAGTGCAGAACCAGGGGTAACCTGAGTGCTGCCCGGTGTGGCCAAAAACAAACAAACAAACAAAAAAAATCAAACAACATACAAAGAAACAAAAAAGAATTTCTATGTAAATGAACCAGGCCAAAGCTGTGGCTCAGTGGTAGAGTAAATGTCTTACATGGGTTTGGAGGCCCCGAAATGGTTACAGAAAAAGAAAAAAACAAATATATCAAGAAACACATGCTAAGAACATCCTTAATTTCCTGAGCATTTCTACTCAAATTAAGTTTTTTGGGGTTGTTTTTCTTTCTTTCTTTTTTGGGCCACACCTGGTGATGCTCAGGAATTATTCTTGGCTATGTGCTCAGAAATGGCTCCTGGCTTGAGGAGTCCATATGGGATGCCGGGTGATAGAACTGAGGTCTATCCTAGGTTAGTGCATGCAAGGCAGACGTCCTGCTACTTGTGCCACTGCTCTGGCCCCTCATTTAATTTGTTTTTGTGAATACACAGTGGTGCTCAGGGCTCACTCCTGATGAAGCTAGGGATGGTAGGGATTGAACCCAAATTGGCTGTAAGAAGATAAATGCTCAATCTACCATACTACCATTTTAGCCCCATCAAAACAATTTTTAAAGAGAGATTCAAAATCAGATCACTAATTCAGACAATAAAAAGTCTTTCAGGGCCCGGAGAGATAGCACAACGGTGTTTGCCTTGAAAGCAGCCGATCCAGGACCAAAGGTGGTTGGTTCTAATCCCGGAGTCCCATATGGTCCCCCATGCCTGCCAGGAGCTATTTCTGAGCAGACAGCCAGGAGTAACCCCTGAGCAATGCCGGGTGTGGCCCAAAAACCAAAAAAAAGAAAAAAAAAAGTCTTTCACGGGGCCAGTGAGGTAGCGCTAGAGGTGTCTGCCTTGCAAGCGCTAGCCAAGGAAGGACCGCGGTTCAATCCCCTGGCGTCCCATATGGTCCCCCCAAGCTCAATTTCTGAGAGCTTAGCCAGGAGTAACCCCTGAGCATCAAACGGGCCCAAAAACCAAAAACCAAAAAAAAAAAAAAAAAAAAAAAAAAAGAGTCTTTCACATACGAAATATGTGTATATTGAAATGTGGAAAAGAAGAAACAGAGGAAAGAACAAAAAAGTCAACAAAAGTCACAGTTGACCAAAATGCAAGATGATAATTTATAACTTAAAATTTTAGTACTCTCTTTAATACTAAACCAGTATTTTCTTTTTCTTTTTTGGTTTTTGGGCCACACATGGTGACGCTCAGGGGTTACTCCTGGCTAAGCACTCAGAAGTCACTCCTGGCTTGGGGGACCATATGGGACGCCAGGGGATCCTAGGCAAGTGCTGGCAAGGCAGAAACCTTACCTCTAGCTCCACCGCGCCGGCCCCAAATCAGTGTTTTCTAATTCCACTGAGAGCAAGCCACGGCAGGTATTATTGTCGCTTTTAATCTATTTATAGTTAACCTCCACTTTGGCAAGTAATATCCATTTTCAATTAAAACAGTATTGTTTCTTTTATGTTATTTTGAGAGATAGTATAGAAGTAACACACTTCAATTACATATAGATAATGTGGTTTAATTCCAGGCACCAAAGATCATAGCCAGGGGTCACTCCTGACACAGAGGCAATAAAGAACCCGAGAGTCCCTAGATGTGGCCCAAATGGTATCGCAGCCCCACAATAAATATAAAAATGGCAGGGGAACGCTTTTGGCCTTACATCCCACTGGTCCTGGTTTGAACGCCCAGCGTTACAGAGTGCCAGGAACAGCCCAGGTGGTGCCAGAAATATCTGAGCACCACTGAATGAGGTTTAAATCCCCCCCCCCCTACACAAATACAATTATGGTATTAAGAGTATGGCTCAAAGAGCTGGAATACTATTTTACATATGGGAAATTTGGGTTCAGCTGTTGGTACCATATATATTATCAGTTGAGCACCAACACCAGCAGCAATCCTGGGAAATGAACCAGGAGTAGGCCCTAGCACCACTGGGAATTACTCCAACCACCCCCCAAATCTAAGTACAGGATATCCCTATTTGAACTCAATTAGACTAAGCTAATAAAAAAGAAAAATCTAAAACTGATAAAAATAAATTGAGTACTTTACCCAAAATGTCAACAGTATACAGCAATTAATTGAGTCATAAAAAGAATAGGCAAGAGGACTCAAGAGTTTTAATCTTCAACAAACACAAAAAGCTCTCAGGTTAGTTGCAGCATAGACTCTTACCACTCCCTTCATTAGAAGGCCCCACCACAAAACAAAAATAGAAAAACCCTTCCCTAAATAAGCCTTCCTCTTCAGGAATATAAACCTTTAGTACAGAACAGGTTGCTTTTACTCCTATACTCGACTTAATGGTTGCTCTACTGGCTCAATACTCTACTCCCATTAATTACTTCAGTATCTGACAGCAATCATTTTATTCTCAATCTTTAGTCTCTCCTAAGAAAATCTTCACTTCATTAGGTCACTTCTCAGGACTATTCCATTTAGTACCGAATTATCAGTTGTAATTTTATTAATGTCCTACTTTAAAGTTGAATGAATTTTCAGAAACTTTCCCTAACCTATATTAAGAGTTATAAAAATTATTCTTAGCAAGTTTTGTAGAATGCAGTGGTTTTCAAGAATATACATACGGGGCCCGGAGAGATAGCACAGCGGTGTTTGCCTTGCAAGCAGCCGATCCAGGACCAAAGGTAGTTGGTTCGAATCCCGGTGTCCCATATGGTCCCCCGTGCCTGCCAGGAGCTATTTCTGAGCAGACAGCCTGAGCACTGCCGGGTGTGACCCAAAAACCAAAAACCAAAAAAAAAAAAATATATATACATACGGTGTGAAAAAGAAACACCTATACTGTTAAGCTAAGAGAGCTTTAATTCTAACACAACCACAAAGTTACAGAAATAACTGTATAATAGCCAGCGAGTAACCGAGGCCTTACCTGGTCTCTGGCTCACAGGTGGATTCCCATCAATTCCTGAGAGTATGATGGGAACAGAGCTCAGAGATGAAGTTGTTGTGGTCACCATGGAAGAAGATGCAGCTGTGGTCACCACGACTATGGAGGTGGAGGCAGTGGAAGCTACAGGAAGAGTTATGGTTGAAGAAGATGCTACCAAAGACTTAGGAAAAGCAACTGAAGCCACAGGGGTAGTTATCCCAGTTGTTTTGATAAGGTTCACAGTGGCTGTAGGTGTTACAGAGGTGCTGAAATTAGTTTCAGAGACCTCAACTCCCCCTGCAGTGGTGGCACCAGAAGTGGTTTCTTTAGCTCCCGTGTCAGAAATAGCAGTCACAGGTGTCACAGCAGTAACATTCTCTAAAACCACTTGAGGGGTGGTAGTACTGACAGCAGCAGTCACAGGGCTGCACACCTGAGTTGGCTCAGAAGAAACCACAGGTGTAACAACCATTAATGAAGAAGGTCTGATACTGAACTTCTGTGGCCCTGTTAGGGTTTGGGGTGTGCTAACTCCAGGTATCTTCTGCTGCAGGGCTCCAACTTTGCTCATCACAAACTGTGTGAACACACCACCAGGAGAGGGTCGAGCCGCTGCAAATAAAAATTTGCAGGTCAAAATCTTCAGTTCTCATATTTTATCTTCTTAGTGATTATGTCTATCAACATTTCTTGTGCACCACTGGGTCCATCTCTAACAAGTACTACCTCCAGTATTATATGTGCCAGTTCCAACTCCTAGAAATAAAGCATTTTCCTAGATGCCAACTTTTATCAATTTAATAGGAAAGGGATTAAAATTGGGTATTACTAAATAGATCTTTTGACTGTGCAATATATTCAAATTGCCAAGACACTAAAGACACTAAAAAGAGCAGCAGCAAACAACTTAATAATTTAAAACAAATAAAGATATTCTTTCTAAGTCTAATTTAAACACTAGTTTCCACTGTTCCTCCTTTCTCAGCACCTCCACCTCCTTATTTCAGTCCTCCTATAAAGTGGTTAAAATTTGAATATGTCTAATATACATAAACACACACACACACACATATATATATTCAAACAGATCTACTCTTTTGTGTTTATTTTGTTTTGAAGCCACACCCGGTGGTGCTCAGGTATTACTCCTGGCAGCTCAGGGAACCATATGGGATGACAGGGATTGAAACCGGGTTGTCTATGTACAAGGCAAGCACCTTACTCACTGTGCTATTACTCTACCCTCCAACAGAACTACTCTTAGAGAAATTTATTCTAACTTAAAAACTCTTAAATATCTAAAACAAAAAAAGAACTCAATAACCAACTATATATTCTCAATGCTAAAAACAATTTCAAGTTTATATATCCTGGACTAGCACTGAAACACTGAAGAAAAACAGAAATAAACAGTATTAAGCTATTTCCAAACTTAATTTTTATGTAACATCTATGTTAAAGTCTGTACTAAATGAACCTACTTTGATTTGGCAAGCTCCTTGGCTTCTTAAGATCAAGAACTTATGACTGCCACCAGGAAAACACCAGTCCTTAGAAAAACTGTTAAGTAGGTAACGTATTTAAGTGTATGTCTTCCCTTTTAAAAACGTATTTAGAAACCCAAATCTCTAACCAAGTCTGAAAATTCTAAAAACTAGCCAGAGTTCTGTCAATTCATTTAGTATATTATAAGAATTTAAAAACCAGGGACCACGGGGGCCAGAGAGATAGCATGGAGGTAAGGCATTTGCCTTTCATGCAGAAGGTCATCGGTTCGAATCCCGGCGTCCCATATGGTCCCCTGTGCCTGCCAGGAGCAATTTCTGAGCATGGAGCCAGGAATAACCCCTGAGCACTGCCGGGTGTGACCCAAAAACCACAAAAAAAAAAAAAAAAAAAACAGGGACCGGAGAGATAGCATGGAGGTAGGGCATTTGCCTTGTATGCAGAAGGACGGTGGTTTGAATCCCAGCACCCCATATGGTCCCCTGAACCTGCTAGGAGTGATTTCTGAGCGTAGAGCCAGGAGTAACCTTGAGCACTGCTACTGCTGGGTGTGACACCCCCCCCCAATTTTTTTTAAACAAACAAACAAACAAACAAACAAAAAATAACACAGGCAACTCAGCCATTGACAATACTGCCAAGTTATTTATTTCTCATTTACAACCTCTGTACCTGGACCCACTGCCCAACACCGAATCACAGGCATTCCCAAAATACATGTGCAATCTAACTTACCAATTGGTCTTTTTGCAGGGACAAATGCCTTCAGGTTCTTCCCAGAGCGATTTGCTGTAGTGCCAGAGGAGGAAGTCAATTTGGAATTGGATGTTGAAGGCAACAGGGTACGTGGTTTCCTGGATGCAGCCACGCTGGCATTTGATGCTACCTTGGAGATGACAGTACTGAGGGTTGAGAGGTCCAGGACTGAGGGTCGCAACCTGCCTGTGATATAAGCAGCTAGCCTATTGGCTGGATGCAATGCCCCCATCTGTCCCAATAGCAACTTAGCCTGCGGGTAACTCTTACCATTAACCTGAAACAAGTGGCAAAGAGAAATTCTGTAAAGATAAAATTCTCTTTCTAACTCACCTCCCTTGACAGGGGTTTCATCATTTAAAAAAGATTTAAAGTCCCCCTCCCCTCAGATTTGGGATAGGGCGGAGGGATTTTTTTTTTAATTCCTATTTGGGATAATCTGAGAAATTAATAAATTCTTAAAAAATGTTATCACCTGTTATTTTCAACTTATCTCATAATAGTCATCACTTATACACCATAAATATGCAATCCTGATTAAACTATGAATCATCAGCTAAAACATATGTTTCCAAATTTCCCTCACAAGATCAGAGAGGTATTAACTAAATTCTCTCACAAGGATCCTTTTCAAACATTCTTCTTATCTGGTTAGTCTACTTTAAAGGTTTGGGTTTTTTTTTGGGGGGGTTTTGTGTTTTTTTGTTTCTGGGCCACACTTGGTGGCACTCAGGGGTTACTCACTCCTGGCAGGCTCAGGGAACCATATGGGATGGTAGAGATCAAACCTGGGTCTGTCCCGGGTTGGCAGGGTACAAGGCAAATGCCCTACCACTGTGCTATCACTCCAGCCCTACTTTAAAGTCTTTTGTTTGTTTATTTGTTTTTTGGTGTTTGGACCACACCCGGCAGTGCTCAGGGGTTACTCCTGGCTGTCTGCTCAGAAATAGCTCCTGGCAGGCACAGGGGACCATATGGAACACCGGGATTCGAACCAACCACCTTAGGTCCTGGATTGGCTGCTTGCAAGGCAAACACCGCTGTGCTATCTCTCCAAGCCCACTTTAAAGTTTTTAAAATAGCTTTTGTTATTAAAAACAAAACAAAACAAACAAAAAAGCTTAAGACCCAAAGTTACCTCCACTTTTGGACTTCAAAAATCTCAATTAGAAAAATGTCACCTCGGCCTGGAGAGATAGCACAGCGGCGTTTGCCTTGCAAGCAGCCAATCAAGGACCAAAGGTGGTTGGTTGGAATCCCGGTCCCCCGTGCCTGCCAGGAGCTATTTCTGAGCAGACAGCCAGGAGTAACCCCTGAGCAATGCTGGGTGTGGCCCAAAAACCAAAAAAAAAAAAATGTCACCTCCTGAAAAACTAGGTTTTGTGTTCAAGATAGATAGTAAAACCAACTCACTGTAACTCTAAAATATTCATTAAATAGTAAAAAATAAAGTGAATCAATAAAGGAGATAAAAATTTTCTGTCTAAGACTATCTTGTGCAGGAGTAGTGTTTAGTTTTCTCTAAAAAAAAAAAGAAAATAATTTCTCAAAGCCATCATTTACTTAGATGACAAGGGTCTTCATTTTCTGTCATTCCTTTCCATCATTTAAAAGATGATCATGCAATAAAGAGAAAACAATGCCTACTCGTAGGGCCAAAGAGAGAGTATTGCAGGCAGGATGTTCACATGTAACCAACAGGATTTTAATACCAGCACCCTATAAAGTCCCTTAATCCCAAACAGGAGTGATTCCTGAGTGATTCCTGGGTGCAAATCAGAATTAAGCTCTGAGCACCAGGGTTATGTTCCCAATACAAAAATAAAAGACATGCCCCACAAAACCATAATGTCCTACTCTCTGAATTCATAGGGGACAATCAAGTAACCCTATCTTCAAATATACAAGCTTACACTTTACTACTTCAGTAAAATGCCTTATGCTGAAAAACAGACAAGAGTATCTTTCTTTGGGTCTGGTACAGAAAACAAGGCCTTTTCATTCTAAAGTAAACTTCACAACTATTCAGGCTCTACGGAACTTAAGTCAGATATCCCTGATCAGCTATCTTGAGAGTTGCTCTGAAAATTAGTTACCAACTTCCCCTAAAACCTCCACACTACAGTGGCCTGACTGCTTATGCAAGTTCACACTTTTTTTTTTTTTTTTTTTTGGTTTTTGGGCCACACCCGGCAGTGCTCAGGGGTTACTCCTGGCTGTCTGCTCAGAAATAGCTCCTGGCAGGCACGGGGGACCATATGGGACACCGGGATTCGAACCAACCACCTTTGGTCCTGGATTGGCTGCTTGCAAGGCAAACGCCGCTGTGCTATCTCTCCGGGCCCAAATTCACACATTTTATAGTGACTCTTATGCCTGTATTAAAAGGTGTCTAGCTTAACTAGAAAATTTTAGATAAGTTTATATTCTTAAACTATCAATAAATAAAGTAAGGTAAGGGCCGGAGCAGTGGCGCAAGCGGTAGGGTGTTTGCTTTGCAAGCTCTAAACTTGGACAGACGAAGGTTCGCTCCCCCAATGTCCAATATGGTCCCCCAAGCCAGGAGCAATTTTTAAGTGCATAGCCAGGAGTAAACCGTGAGCGTCACTGGGTGTGGCACCAAAACAAAAAAGTAAATAAAGTAATAAGGTAAAAATGCTACTTACATTAAAAATATAAGAAATACCAGCATAAGCTACTATAGCACCAATAAAAACAAAATGTAATAAAACATATTTGAATATATTGATAGTTCTATTTCTTTTTGGTTTTTGGGCCACATCCAGCAGCACTAGGGTTTACTCCTGGCTCGGCACTCAGAAATCACCCCTGGCAGGTTTGGGGGACCATATGGGATACCAGGGATTGAACCCAGGCTGGCTACATGAAAAGGCAAATGTCCTACCCGCTGGGCTATTGTTCCAGCCCTGATAGGTATATTTCTTTTATTGGGGGGGGGGGGAGGGGTCACACCCTACAGCACTCAGGGTTACTCCTGGCTCTGTGATCAGAAATCGCTCCTGGCAGGCACAAGGGACCATATGGGATGTCGGGATTCAAACCACCATCCATCCTGGATCGGCCGGCTTGCAAGGCAAATTCCCTACTGCTGTGCTATCTCTCTGGCCCCTGATAGTTATATTTCTAAGAAAACAGTCTTTAGCCTAGAGAAGTGGCCATGCTAATAAAGTAAATGCCAGTCACTACCACACATTCATTACCCCAATAAAAAAGTACATTTAATCACATTGTGCAAGAAGAAAAAACTTTTACTTTTTCAATTCAAAACTTTCCAGGCTTGAGAGAGTTCAAAGGGCTAGTGAGCATGTGATAGCCTAGCTTCCATCCCCAGCACTGCATGGTCCTGAGCAGTCAAGTTACCCTAAGCGTCAAATGATAGAACCATAGCACTATGTGCACAAAATCCAAAATCAAACTTCTTTCCAGATTTTTTTCTAGGTTTCAGTATCATTTTACTATAATAATCTGCCTGAATTACTGAATATGAAGGATAAAGGTATTTTTATTATAACAATTACCCTGACAAAAACCTCTAAGAGTTTAAGCATGTATAAAAATGTGGCTCAATATTTTTAAATCTGAGTATCATCTTACTAAATCAAAAATTTCTCCAAGTCTACGATTATATATTCTCTTAAAACAATTTTATTTTGTTCTGAAAGTTATCTGATCACTCCAAAGAATAAATTCTTTAAGCCTTGCTTCACTGTCAAAATTTAACACTATAGCCAGACAATAATTCAAGAGGAATCAAAAATTTAGTATAGGTGGGCATCAAATTTAGGCCTATTAGAAAAAAAAATAATTTTTTTACCCAGTTCCCAGGAAATGTGAAAATAAATGTTATCAGGCCCAAAAAGGGCTCTGAAAAAAAAAATCAAGATACTATCTAAGAATAAAAATATGCTACACCCAGATTAAAGATAATTCTCACCTGGATTAGCCCAGATGTGCTTGAACTGAGTTTACGTTTATAGGCCACAAGCTTCCCTGCAGGAGAAAGTCCTGCATAAAAGGGCAGACCTTTGCCGCCATGTAATCTCTCCCTCACTGAATCCGGGGCATGTGTCTGCACAGGAGAGATATCATCCATTTTCCCAGGGGATAATGGACCATCAGGAGTCTCTGATCCAGATTTCTCAGCCATATCATCTTGGTCTTGACATGATGGCATAGAGATTTTCACACGAGAAGAATACACAGGAGGGTTCTTCTCACCCCGGCTCTTTCGCTGAGAAGCCAACTCAATGATGAAGCTGCCCACCTTAAGTGATTGTGGCATGTTGCTATTGATGTGCTGGGACAAGATGCTCAAAATCTTGCTCCGATCCTCCTCCCAGTTGCAGTCTGAGATGATTTCTATCAGTTTGGTAGGACCGCCAGGTGACCTCTGATGCACATAGGAAGTTGAAGAGGATTCTGCTTCATTGCAGGATGATTTCCAGCTCTTTTCTGTTAAGACAATTAAAGAAGTTTTTTTGCATCATTTATCTCAAACCACAAATGGTTATTGTTCCTGATTTCTAGGATTAAGTGGCATGAAAATGCAACAACTGTTCTATGTCCTATTCCCAAGTACTTTCAGTGGTAACTTAACACTCACAAACTGAGTTTTCTGGAATAATAGGAAGACGGCAAACAACCAGACTATAATAGTTTCACTCTCCTCCTGTCTGGGCTCTTATAATTGTTGTCCCACTTAAAGACTACCCTAAAACACTGAACAGTAAGATGTTAACCTGCAAATAAAACATGACCTAAAAATAAGTTTCTTTGGTGTCGCTTTTTTGTTTCTGGGCCACACGTGGCAATATTCATAGGGTTACTCCTACTTCTGCATTCATAAATTCTTCCTGGTGGGTTGGGAAACTGTACAGAATTAGCAGAGAATAAAACCGGATCAACTGTGAGCAAGACAAATGCTCTATCCGCTGTACTTTCACTTTGGTCCCTTCTTTGGCATAGTTTAGAAGTATACTCAAACTCTAGTTTGTACTACAAATACTTGAGATTACTTCTATTCTTCTAGATATGACTCCTCCACTTCCACTATACCAGTGGTCGGCACTGCAGCTCGCCATATGTGGCTCTTTACAGTTTTAATTTGGCTCTTCTGTGTACCGGGCAGCTGCTCCAGGAGCCAGGACTCTGCTCTGGCCTCTAACAGTGTGCGCCCTGAGTCACTCTCAAAATAAATTTCAATCGTGGTTTTGGCGAGATTTGGCTCAGTTGAAAAAAAAAAGGTTGCTGACCACTGTACTATAACCAATCATTCTACTTACTAACCTATACTAGCTACAGTGTGAAGGAACATAGATCTCTTCATCCTACATGGTGGTTCTGCTTTCAAGCAGATTCTTGTTCCACCTCAGCAGTCTCACGGACTTAGCTCAGTTTCTCACAGAAACATGATTGCTTCTGTGTACAATATGACATCATAAAATTAAAGATTAGAAAATACTACTGCAGGGCCGGCACGGTGGCGCTAGAGGTAAGGTGTCTGCCTTGCCAGCGCTAGCCTAGGACAGACTGCGTTTTGATCCCCCGGCGTCCCATATGGTCCCCCAAGCCAGGAGCGACTTCTGAGCGCATAGCCAGCCAGGAGGAACCCCTAAGCATCATTGGGTGTGGCCCAAAAAACAAAAAAGCAAACAAACAAAACAGAAAATACCGCTTAAGTATCTGAATTCTTATAAAGTAAACAAAAAGTAAATAGGGGTCAGTGACAGAACAATGGGTAGAGCAACTGCCTTGCATATGGCCGACCCAGGTTCAATACCCAGCATCCCATATGGTCCCAAACCCACAAAGAATAATTCCTGAGCATAGAGCCAGGTGTGGCCCCCAAACCAAACAAAACAAATAGATTAATTCCCTCGTCATTACTTCTCATCATAGTAATTCTGGCAACAATCTCCACTAAATAAAGCAGTGCATTCTTCCATCACTGAAGGTACTGACAAACTGAGGACACATTTTAATAACTACACTCACTTTGGCAGCACATATACAAATTTTAGTAACTAATGATGCTAATATTTGCCAGAGTTTGGGAGAGGGTTGAAAAAAGAAAATCAGGGGCCAGAGCAATAGTTTATCAGGTAGGGCATTTGCCTTGCATCTGGCTGACCCAGGTTAATCCTCAGGATTCTCATATGGTCCTGTGAGCTCTCCAGGAGTGATTCCTGAGTACAGAGCCAGGAGGAACCCCTCACATAGCCAAATACGGCCTAAAGACCAGGAAAAAAAGAAAAAAGAAAATCACAGAGCACATCCTAAACATCTCTTGCAATAAAATGCCTTATTGATATGAATAAATTTTATTTCTTAGAACTGAATGATAAATTAAGGAATAACAGACTGGAAAAGACATCTTTTATAACTCTCAATTTATCAGAATTGACAGGATAAACATTCTAGATTGGAAAATATTTTTGATTTCCTTCTTCCCATTATTGTACTCATATAATTACTACCAAGCTAGTAAAATATTGTGACTTATCAGGCTGACCTTGTGATTTATCAGACTCATCCTCCAGGTCACTGGTGCTTGGTTTCAAGGACTGCTGTTCAGAATCAGGATCCTGGAGAAATTACAGAGAATACCTCAACATACAATTAATAGTAAGAGATAAACAATGTCATACACATAAACTATCTCAAAGCAGCCTCAAACAGTATAAAGATTAAAATGTATAAACTTTGTATCACATGCTCAGGAGCATTATTATTATACTTAATATATACAACCCTATATGTACTTGTAGTTTTGCTTCCTCGTGTATTTAGCAGTGACTGAGGTGCAGGAAAAAAATTTACACTGCACTTGATAGTGTATTCTAGTAAAGAGAAAAAAGTTTGATGAAATAAGCTTGTATTTTAGGAAATTTACCAATAATAAAAGGAAGTCCTAATTTAATAATTAGAGATAATTTGATTAAAATCAGCGCTCAGGGGTTGCTCCTGGCTCTATGCTCAGAAATTGCTCCTGGCAGGCTCAGGGGACTCTATGGGATACTGGGATTCGAACCACTGTCCTTCTGCATGCAAGGCAAATGCCCTACCTCCATGCTATTTCTCCAGCCCGAATTTAAATTTTTTTCTTCAGGAATACCACTCTTGTTTTGGGGCCACAACCAGTGATGCTCAGGGTTAACTCCTGGCTTTGCACTCAGTAATTATTCATGGCAGTGCTTTGGGGGACCATAGGGTATGCTGGAGATCAAACTGGGGTCAGCCACATGCAAAGCAAGCACCCTACCTACTGTACAATCTCTCCATCCCCAGGAATAATATATTTTTTTTTTTTTTGGTTTTTGGGCCACACCCATTTGATGCTCAGGGGTTACTCCTGGCTATGCGCTCAGAAGTCGCTCCTGGCTTGGGGGACCATATGGGACGCCGGGGGATCGAACCTCGGTCCGTCCTAGGCTAGCGCAGGCAAGGCAGGCACCTTACCTCTAGCGCCACCGCCCGGCCCCAGGAATAATATTTTTAAAACACCTAGCAGAGGGGCAAAGTGATAGTACAGCAAGTAAAGCACTTGCCTTGCATGCAGCAGACCTGGAATCGGTCCCTAGTGTCTCTCTCCCCTCTCCTCCCCTCCCCTCTCTCCCTCCCTCCCTCTCCCCCCCCTCTCTCTCACACACACACACACACACACACACACACACACACTCACACACTTCCTATACCTGATGTTCAAGCTTCTGCCCTCAAAGACTATACTACATTATTCTGATATTAATGTACATTCTAACACTAATTCTTTTTTTGTTTGTTTTGTTTTGGGTCACACTGGCAGCACTTAGGGACTACTCCTGACTCTATGCTCAGAAATCACCCCTGGCAGGCACAGGGAACCATATGGGATGCCGGGATTCAAACCATCGTCCTTCTGCATGAAAGGCAAATGCCTTACCTCCATGCTATCTCTCCGGCCCCTCTAACAGTAATTCTTAATAATTCAATAATAACTTCTATTTAGAAATTAAAAAAAAATGACAGGGTGGGAGAGATAGTTCAGCAGGTACGGCACTTGCCTTGCATAAAGCTAACCTGGGTTCAATCCCCGGCATACCATACGGTTCCTAGAAACACAGCTAAGATAATTCCTGAGTGCAAAGCCAGAAGAAACCCTGAGCATCTACAGGTCCCCCAGCCCCTCAAAAATAGAGAGATTAAAAAAAGAGAAATCGCTTAAGAAATAGCTTAGCGGGGCCGGAGAGATAGCATGGAGGTAAGGCGTTTGCCTTTCATGCAGGAGGTCATCGGTTCGAATCCCGGCGCCCCATATGGTCCCCTGTGCCTGCCAGGAGCAATTTCTGAGCCTGGAGCCAGGAATAACCCCTGAGCATTGCCAGGTGTGACCCAAAAACCAAAAAAAAAAAAAAAAAAAGAAAGAAAGAAATAGCTTAGCTGGGGTCAGAGAGCTAGTATAGCAGATAGGGTGCTTGCCTTAAATGCAGCCAACCCAAATTTGATCTCTGGTACCCCATATAATCCCCTGAGCACCACCAGAAATAAAAATTAAAAAAAAAAGTAATTTACCTTTGTACTATAGTCCTCAGGACTAGACTGACATGAGTCTTGGGGCTGAAATACTGGCAGTGATAATGGTGATGGTTGCTTCTGTTCCTCCTTTCTTCTTTCATACACTCGAACTCGAGCACAAGTCATCATACTTTCAAAGTACAGATAGACTGGATCTTTGTCCTCTTCTCGAATCTGTAAGTTTCATACAACAAAACATTCCATGCACTGGAGAGGGAAGTTGAAGTAGACTCCAAAAGGAACTGTCTTTGTTACTGTTGTAACAATGAAAGCAATTCGCTTTTTCTTTTTAGTTTTTGGGCCATATCTGGTGATAAACAAGGGTAACTCCTGGCTTGACACTTAGGAATCATTCCTAATAATGCAAGAAATCAAATGGGATTCTGGGGATCAAACCCAGATCTGCAAAGCAGTGTCCAAAGCATGCCATGGACTCAATACTGCAAGTCCCTGTCTTGACCCAACAATTAAAACTCTGAAGTGCAGCAACTAAGAAGACCACTCAAGAAACTGAACTCAATCACTGACACCACAAGTATAGTCCTGATTAGCCCCACCCCCACCCCCAGGCATGAGCACCCAAATCATCAGGCCCAAGAGTTAGCAGAAGACCACCAAGTAAGGTCCCTGGGTCCTAGATCCCTAAGTACTACTTAGAGCCCTCCAATATCCTCACAAAATTCTTAAGTGCAAAATTTAAATTTAACTAGTACAAGTACAGTTTATATGTGCTAACTCATGGAACAGAGAGAGGATATGATATCTATCATGTATTTCAGAGCAGATCAACAGTGCTTCTGAAATTACCTGTGAATAAGACATTTCATATTTAAAAATCCAGTGAAAAAGAGTAGCGAGATATAACAGCAGGTAAAGCACCTGCTTGCATCAAGGTGACATAGATAACTCCCAATTACCAAGCAGTATTGGGAACTGGCCCTTTGAGTCTCTGTATAAAGCAATTTTTAAAAGCACTGTAAGGCAAATGCCCTACCGCTGTGCTCTAGCCCCACAAGTCAGTAATTTTAAAACAGCAGCTCACCTTTATGTGATCATCCTAGAGAGGTTTTTACCTCATGAGGGCCAGAGAGATAATATAGCAGGCTGGGATCCTGCCTTGCAAGCAGCTAACCCACGCTCAGTTCCTGACATAATACAAGGTCTAATTCCACCAAGAGTGACGTCTGAGCACAAAGCTAGGAGTAAGCCTTAAGCACAGTTAATCATGGCCCCAAAACCAACAAAAAAGAATGACTATTATTAGGGTTAAGGGAGATAAATAATTGGACTAGAACACATGCATAATTTACATGCAGGAAATTCAGGCATGATCACCAGAAATAACCCCCAGGGAAGAGTTTCTGAGCAAACCCAATTATGCACCCCTCCAAAATTAACCCAGAATTTATCTCTTTAACATTTTTTTTTTTTTTTTTTTGGTTTTTGGGCCACATCCGGTAACGCTCAGGGGTTACTCCTGGCTATGCGCTCAGAGGTCGCTCCTGGCTTGGGGGACCATATGGGACGCCGGGGGATCGAACCGCGGTCCGTCCTAGGCTAGCGCAGGTAAGGCAGGCACCTTACCTTTAGCGCCACCGCCCGGCCCCTCTTTAACATTTTTCAAGTGCCAGAAAGAAGAAAGTATTTCTTAAAAGCAAAATGATTTTCAGAATATAAATAAATAAATATGTTATTCTAATTTTCAATAAAAGACAAAATTCTAGGCTTACCACAGGATTGGGTTTGGGAGTATATACCCGTGCAGGTTTAATTCCAGTGAGAGGTTTGGACTTTACAGTAGCAGATAAAACTTCTGGCTGAGGCAACAATGGTTTCATAGGTTCAATGACAGAAGGTGTTGGAATATAAACTGGTTCTGGATCGATCTCTCCTTCAACTTTTACCCACAATGGATAATGTCGAACAGGTTGTTCAGGCTCTGTTTCACATATAGCTTAAAAAGAAGAATGATTTTAGGTGCTTTTGGCAACAAGTTTACTAAAGTATATTGCCAAAATATACCCTTATAAGCAATAGTACTAAAACAATATCCTCTTTTAAAACGAGCTTCGGTTATCTCCTTCACCAATTTTATCGAACAAATATTTGTAGAATACCAATTATAAATACTGTTTCAAACATTAGAAAGAATGAGGGGCCGGAGACATAGCATGGAGGTAAGGCATTTGCCTTGCAAGGATGGTGGTTTGAATCCCGACATCCCATATGGTGCCCTGAGCCTGCCAGGAGCGATTTCTGAGCGTAGAGCCAAGAGTAACCCGAGTGCTGCTGCGTGTGACCCAAAATCCAACCCCCCCCCAAATGAATGAATGAAAAAGTTTTTCAAGCTGAGATTACTTAAAGGACTAAAGTGCACGCTTTGCAGGAAGGGGCCCAGGGTTTGATTCCTGGTACTACATGGTTCCCCAAATAGGTGCCTGAGGAACATTACCTGAGCGACACCAGTTGTGATCCTAAAATAAAATAAAACGAAACAAAACAGAAATAAAGTTCCTGTCATCACAAAATTTATATGCCAGTGTAAGAAAATAAACTAGTATGAGCCAGAGCAGTGGTGCAGTAGTAGGGTGTTTGCCTTGCAAGAGGACGGACCATAGTTCGATCCCCTGGCATCCCATATGGTCCACCAAGCCAGGAGCAATTTCTTTCTTTCTTTTGGGTCACACCATGCAGCACTCAGGGATTAGGATTACTCCTGGCTCTACGCTACGCTCAGAAATTGCTCCTGGCAGGCTCAGGGGACCATATGGGATGTCAGGATTCGAACCACCATCCTTCTACCTTCATGCTATCTCTCCGGCCTCCAGCTATGATTTCTGAGCGCATAGCCAGGAGTAACCCCTGAGTGTCACCAGGTGTGGCCCAAAGGCCAAAAAAACAAAAAAAATAAAGAAAATAAACTAGTAAATCAAACTATGTAGTGTCAAGTAAATATCATAAAGTACAAGGTTGGTTAGAATAATATATAAACAATGGGGCCAGAGAAATAGTACAGCAAGCAGGACATTTTAAGTCTGACACACATTCAATTCCTGGCATTCCATGTGTTTCCCCGAACCTCCATTAGTAATTTATGAGCACAGGTCTATCAGGTGTGCCCCCAACCCCCCCCCCCCGAATAAAAACCAAAATAAAAATAAACAAACATGGGGCCGGAGAGATAGCATGGAGGTAAGACATTTGCCTTTCATCCAGAAGGTCGTTGGTTCAAATCCCGGCATCCCAAATGGTCCCTGGAACCTGCCAGGAGCAATTTCTGAGCATGAAGCCAGGAGTAAACCCTGAGCGCTGCCAGGTGTGACCCAAAAACCAAAAACCAAAAAAAAAAAAAAACAACAAAAAAAACAAAAAACAAAAAACAGGGGGGTTGGAGCAATATTACAGTGGTTAAGGCAGTAGGTTTCCTTGCAATGTGGCCACTTGGGTTCAATCTCGAGCAGGGGTGGTGAACACGTGGCTCCCAGCCAAAATGAATGCGGCTCTTTGCCTCTTATTATTTTGTATACTGTGGCTCTTTGCCAAGTTTGGATTTTGTTATGCTGCTTCTGAGGAGGGACCTCTGAGGAGATATCTCTGTGTGCGTAGTCCTGTCTCCCACCCCTCGAAAACAACTGCACGGGCCAGCGAGCGGGGGGACCCGTGTGTCACGTTTGGTCACAGCTTGAGTTAGTTCTTAGTGTGGAGGATGCAGCACACCCTCACCATCAATGCAGAATTTTTACCCTTATTCAAAATGGCAAAATGCAATATGTGTTAAATTAAATTAAAATTAAATTGTTAAAATTATATGCTTTTGTGTGAGTGTGTGTCTGTTTTGGCAGGTCACTGCATGGTGTGGCTCTCTGACTCTCACAGTTTAAAATTTTGGCTCTTTGTATCGAACTTGTTTGCCACCCCTGATCTCGAGCACCATCAGGAGAGATTGCTGAGTGCAGTCAGCAGTCATCCCTGAGCACCACTGGGTATGACCCAAAAACTAAAAAAAAAAAAAAAATTAAAAAAAAATTGGTTTTTGGATTACACCCAGCGACGTTCAGCGTTACTTCTGGCTCAGCACTCAGAAATCGCCCCTGGCAGGCTCAAAGGACTATATGGAATACCCGGAATCAAAGCACTGTTGGTCCTGGGTCAGCCACATACAAGGCAAATGCCCTACTGCTTTGCTATCTCTTCCGCCCCAAAAACAAAAAAATGTTTAAATATGGAACACTTCATGAATTTGTGTGTCATCCTTGCACAGGGGCCATGCTAATCTTCTCTGTATAGTTCCAATTTTATTATATGTGCTGCTGAAGCAAATACCAGAAACAAAATTTTTACAAAAACAAAACGGGAATAAGGCCCTGGGACCACCAAAAAATAAACAAAGGATGTTATCATAAATCGCAAGGTCAGCAGAAGTCTTATCTGTAACCATGAAAGATAACCATTTTATACTATACTTTAAATTTTTACAAGGGGCCAGAGAACTCTTATCAAAGTACTCTATCATGCTCTGAATGCAGAAGCTCTTGGGTTTAATCCTCAACAAAACATTGTCTCCCCAGCACTACTGGGTATAACCCTAAGCAAGAAGCTGAGAACAGCTCCTAAGCACTAAAGAAATTGTTCTGTGGTCTCAATACAAAAAAGAATTAAAGGGGCTGGAGATAGGACAGCAGTAGGGCATTTGCCTTGCATTTGGCTGATTCAGGAGGGACCTGGTTCAATTTCCAACACCCATATGGTCCCCCAGCCTGCCAGGTCCAATTTCTCTCTGTATTGTTCCAATTTTAGTATATGTGCTGTCAAAGGGAGCACCAAGACCGATTTCTGAATGCAGAGCGTCACTGGGTGTGGCCCAAACCAAGCAATCAATCAATGAAGTTTAAAAATGAAAGAAAAACAAAACAAAAAAAAATTAAAGAAGAGGGGCTGGAGCGATAGCATGGAGGTAAGGTGTTTACCTTTCATGCAGAAGGTCATCGGTTCAAATCCCGACATTCCATATGGTCCCCCGTGCATGTCAGGAGCAATTTCTGAGCACGGAGCCAGAAAAAAACCCTGAGCACTGCCGGGTATGACCCAAAAGCCACAAAAATGAAAGAGAGAGGGAGAGGGAGAGAGAGGGAGAGAGAGAGAGAGGGAGAGGGGGGGAGAGAGAGAGGGAGGGGGGAGAGAGGGAAGGAAGGAAGGAAGGAAGGAAGGAAGGAAGGAAGGAAGGAAGGAAGGAAGGAAGGAAGGAAGGAAGGAAGGAAGGAAGGAAGGAAGGAAGGAAGGAAGGAAGGAAACTTTACAGAAAGACACAAAATTACATACTAAATCGCAAAATAAGCACTTAATAAATTTAAATTCATTTAAATGTTACAACAGTCCTTGAGATACATTTTTTCCCATTTTGCAGAAACTGAGGTTCAGGGAGTTAAACAGTAAGAGAAAGAGGCAAGATCAAATCCAGTCAATAGGGTTCCAGAGACTGAGCTGTTTGCTATACTTACATCTTGCTGACAAACTATAATTCAAAAGGCATAGGTACAAAAATGTATTAACAGAAAATTACTGAAATCAGGCTGGAGTGACAGCACAGCGGTACAGTGTTTGCCTTGCACGTGGCCAATGGCAATCCATATGGTCCCCCATGCCTACTAGGAGCAATTTCTCTCTTTTTTTTTTTTTTGTTTTTGGTTTTTGTTTTTGGTTTTTGGGTCACACCTGGCAGCGCTCAGGGTTTACTCCTGGCTCTATGCTTAGGAATCGCTCCTGGCAGACTGGGGGACCATATGGGATGCCGGGATTTGAACCACCGACCTTCTGCATGCAAGGCACAAGGCCTTACCTCCATGCTATCTCTCCAGCCCCACCCCACCAGGAGCAATTTCTAAGCACAGAGCCAGGAGTAACCTGAGTGCTACTGGGTGTGGCCCAAAATTCAAAACACTAATAAAAAAATGAAAACAACTGAAATCAAAACCTGGAGAAAATCACATATATCATCTAGAATCTATACAAAAGAAAGCATGAATTATTTAGCCAAAGTAAGTGGCTGGATCTTTATTTTTAAACCAATCCCTGCTTTCCTATAAAGAAGCTATTGGGGGGGGGGGGGCGCCCGCAGGAGAGATAGCATGGAGGTAGGGCATTTGCCTTGCATGCAGAAGAACGGTGGTTCAAATCTCGGCATCCCATATGGTCCCCTGTGCCTGCCAGGAGCGATTTCTGACCGTAGAGCCAGGAGTAACCCCTGATTGCTGCTGGGTGTGCCCCAAAAACCAAAAAAAAAAAAAAAAAAAGCTATCAGGAAGCACACACTACATTTTCCATGTTAAGAGTACTCAGAGAAGATATAAATGGTTTTAAGCCAAAAATCGTTTGCTTAGAGTCACATAAAATGTAATTGAGCATCAATTCACACTTAATCCAAATATTCAGCTTAATCAACCTTCCATAATGAAACAAAATCAAAATTACTGTCTGATTCCCATGGAAGGTTTATATGCTCTGAACATTAAGACTACTAGTTTGGGGGCCAGAGGAGTAATAGCATAGCAGGTAGCACATTTGTCTTGCATGTGGCCAACCCACGTTCAATCCCTGGTATCCCATATGGTCCCCAAGTCCGCTAGAACACACAAAAAAAATATTGAATAGTGCTTTGAAGTTACAATATAGGTAAGTCGGAGTGGGTGAGAGAATGGAGGGACCCACAGGAAAGTAACTAGGAACACTAACAGAGGAAAGAGGACAATGGTGAGGAATTTGGTCTGGAACATTGCAGATTGCATTTAGTCTGGAATTTGGTCTGGTAACTTTGAAACTCACAATGATTCTATATATCGAAAAACAGAAACAAAGCAAACACTATTGTCTTTGACTTTTTTTTTTTTTTTTTTGGTTTTTGGGCCATACCCATTTGATGCTCAGGGGTCGCTCCTGGCTTGGGGGGACCATATGGGACACCGGGGGATCGAACCACGGTCCGTCCTAGCGCTTGCAAGGCAGACACCTTACCTCTAGCGCCACCTTCCTGGCCCCGTCTTTGACTTCTTTCAATGATCTTGCAAGGATTTTCTTAGTTTTGATTTGAGACAAATCAATGAATACATAAGGCTGTAGAAAGTGGGGGCCAGAGAGATAACACACAAGTAGGGCTTTGCCTTGCACGTGGCCAATCCCGGACGAATAGTAGTTCTAACCTGGCATCCCATATGGTCAGTCCCCCAAGCCTGCCAGGAGCAATTTCTGAGTGCAGAGGCAGGGGTAAATCCTGAGTGGCGCCAGGTATGACCCAAAAACAAACAAAAAAGTGAAAAGTAAAATTATCAAAATATTTAAATTTGGAAAATTTGACATTTTTAAAATAAAATTCACACAAGGCTGAAGAGATTGTACAAGCGATTACGAAGTTTGTTTGCCTTGCATGTTATGACCCCAGTTTGATCCTCAGAACCTCCAGAAATAATACAGAACATAGTCAGGAGTATACCCCCAAAAGTATACCGTATAATACTCAGCTATTCTGTTCTTGTTTTAGACTCAAAATTCCTCACACCCAGTGAATGACTCAAATCATAGAGTCTTGTGGAAATTATTGGCTTTTTTTTTTGTTTTTTTGGGTCACACTCAGCGGCGCTCAGGGGTTACCCTGGCTCTGTGCTCAGAAATCGCTCCTGGCAGGCACGGGGACCCCCTACCCTATGTGATGCCTGGATTCTAACCATCATCTGTCCTGGGTCAGCTGCATGCAAGGCAAACGCACTACCTCTGTGCTATCTCTCCAGAAATTACTTCTTTAGGTGAGGTTGAGGTAGAGAATATATAATCTCGATGTGGTAATCATCAGTTCATAAAGTAAATATAGCCAAAATTGAGTTATATGCTTCAGATGCAACTATATTTGTAAAGAACACATCAATAATTTTTGAGAAAAAAAAAGCTAAATTATACTGATCAAATTTTTATTTACAAAGCCTGGAATGATAGCACAGCTGTAGGGCATTTGCCTTGCACGCTGCCAACCTGAGACAGACCTGGGTTTGATCTCCAGCATCCCATATGGTCCCAGAGCCTGCCAGGAGCAATTTCTGAGTGCAGAGCCAAGACTAATCCCTGAGCCAGGTGTGGCCCAAAAACATAAATAAATAATTAAACAGACAAACAATTTTTTTTTTTTTTGGTTTTTTGGGTCACACCCGGCGGTGCTCAGGGGTTACTCCTGGCTGTCTGCTCAGAAATAGCTCCTGGCAGGCACGGGGGACCATATGGGACACCGGGATTCGAACCAACCACTTTAGGTTCTGGATCAGCTGCTTGCAAGGCAAACACCGCTGTGCTATCTCTCCGGGCCCACAAATTTTTATTTAGAGAAAATGCAGGTGGGGAATAAAAGAGTAAGAAACACAGACACACATGCGCAAAAAATATTTAAGCACATTCCACAGTTAAATGAAAAGATATTCAATTTAGCACCAAAAAAGTCATTTTTAAGAGAAAACTTTATAAAAAGTTATATGTGTGTCATGCATATGCATTAAACAAACCATGTAATATAGTATTTAAGGAAATAAAAATCTTTAAATAACTGATCAGTATGTGTGGAATTTTTTTCTTTTTTTGGTTTTTGGGCCACACCCAGTGACGCTCAGGGATTACTCCTAACTATGCGCTCAGAAATCACTCCTGGCTTGGGAGACCATATGGGATGCCACAATCGAACCACGGTCTGTCCTACATCAGCCAAGCACAAGGCAAATGCCCTGCTGCTGGGCCACCGCTCCAGCTCCATTAGTATTTGGGTATCTTTAGGCCGGAAAGACAAAACAGATAAGGAAAGGTATTTTCCTTGCATATGGTATAGCCAACTTGGGCTCAATCCTTGGCATCCTATATGGTCTGCCCACTGCCAGGAGTAATTCCTGAGTCCAGACACAAGAATAATCTCTTAGCATCTTTGAATGTGGCCCCAAACCAAAATTAGATAAATAAAATAAGTACATAGTTGTTCGGTTTTTCTAGTTTTTTTTTTTTGGGGGGGGGGTCATACCTGGCAATGTTCAGGAGTTATTCTGCACTCAAAAATTGCTCCTGGAAGGCTGAGGGGACTATATGGGATGCCAGAAATACAACAGAGCTCTGTCTCAGGTTAGCCACATGCAAGGCAAATGCCCTACCACTGTGTTATCTCCAGCCCTGGTACATAGTATTTTAAATAGGTTTATTTACAAATATTCATACTTTACTAAAAACATAAAAAGGTAGTACTAATTCTCAATAAATACTCACTATATTCCAGCTTCTTTCTCTTTTTTTTCTCTTTCAACTGTTCTTCCTCTTCCCTGATTCCTTCTTCCTCTCTTGGTTCTTCCCCCAAATTTTCATAAAACAGTGGATCACGATGTGCAGCCTTCCTCTGGAAATGCTTTGTTTTGGATCCCCCTTTCACTAGCACAACTTTTCTTTTTAAACAAGTACAACCAAACATGCAGTCTGGTCGACGGCAGTGAGCAGGCTGGCGTTTCTCCAAAGCTAGACTGGAACATATACATCCCAATCGACAGAAGTCATTGTTGCATGGAGGGGCTCGTTTCCTTATGATTGTGTGTATAGGTTTGGTTTTGAGAGATGCCTACAGTTAAAACAGAAAATTGAAAATTTAAACACCACCAACAAAGTCAATACAGAATGAAAACATAATTCATTCACATATGTAATGAAATGACTTAATATAAAATTTAAAAAAATAGACAAAAGGAAAAAAGAACAAAAAATTAAAAAGAATTTTTTTTTTTTGCTTTTGGGCCACATCCAGTGATACTCAGGTGTTATTCCTGGCTCTGCGCTCAGAAATTGCTTCTGGCAGGTTTGGGGACCATATGGGGATGCCAGGAATCAAACCCAGGTCCGTCCCAGCTAGGCGTGTGCAAGCCAAATTACCCTACCGCTGTACTATCTCTCCAGCCTGAAATAAATTTTTTAAATGAGTTAAAATAAAATTACATCTAGTCACATGTTGATCAGACTTCATTGATTCTGAACAGTAATACCACAAGATAATCAGGGTTCAAAGAGCATGAACATGAACATAAACAGAATTCTGAGAAATCTTCTAATCTAATATATATCACAGAGAAGAAAGTATTTTAATCAATGAGACAAAAATAAAAAAAAATCTGAGTCTTCTCAATAGAAAGCACACATCATATTCTACGGCAGGGGTCTCAAACTCAATTTACCTGGGGGCCACAGGAGGCAAAGTCGGGGTGATCCTTGAGTGCAAAGTCAGTAGTAAGCCTTGAACATTGGGGGGAGGGGGTGTGACCCAAAGAACTAAAACAAAACAAAACAAAAAAAGATTCCTCTAGGGCAGGGCCACAAGTTTGAGACCCCTGTAGGGCAAAGCTGACAAATATTAAGGCTGAAAAACGTCGGTCATATCCACGTGGTTTCATAAAGCTTCACGGGGATCCAGGTATACTGGTTAACATGTCTATTTCACAACAACAGCAAAATTGAAAAACTACAAAAACATAGGATATGCAAAGCCCAAAGTATTTAATATCTGGTCTATTCCAGAAAGTCAACTGGCCTGCTCTATAATAAAATAAATATTTAGAAGCCATAACAGTTAGTATTCCTATTATCAGATTATAGCTCTAAAATTTATTAACAATTTAAAATTAAAAAGCCAGTGAACTACATCAACTGAATGCCATTCCTAAACCCTCCAACAGAAATGGCCCAGCTCTGAGACTAAAGTCAAATGTAATTAGCTAAATCCTTTCAGGTAAGACTAAACTACAAGACTAAAGACTCTGGGTTTTCCCTTGTGAAATATGATTAGTCAAGCCCCCAACATACCCACCCGGCAACCAGAAAACCCAGCAGCAGTCCACACACACAGGCCCCATCTCCGTAGAACATTTGAGTAAAAAAAACAAATGCGAAAGATATCTATACAGCTGATAGAAGATTAACTAAATGTCCACTCTTCCTTCCAAAATGCCTTTTTCCCCTTTTCCCCTCACTAAACTAATTCTAACCGAACATTAATGTGGATCTAGAATATATATACTTACTTGAGCAGTAAGGAGAGTTGTTAAGGATACATCTGCTCGCTCTTCAGTGATATAAGTCCTTGGTTTTCCTTCCCAAAGCGCACAGTCTTCCAGGTCCATTAGCTTCACTTGAGACTTAGACAAACCTGGAGGACGAGTTCCCTGTTGCTGTTGCTGGTTATGTGTCTGTCGCAAACTAATCTGCTTTGGAAATACATTTTCATCTACACCTGATACAACCAAGTTATTCACTTCATTTTCTGAGATGGAGCTTGAAGAATTCTTTGTAACTTTATCTCCTGGAGTCATCTGAGCATGTTTCTGCTTTGGTGAAATGGGGTAAGGTAAAATGGATTTAAAAGATGACTTAGTTCGGTTACTGGAAGTAGGCTGTTTGTTTTGGGACTTCGCCTTTCGAGAGACTGGGGGTACAGAATGAGACTTTGAAGAGTAAGAGGTAGAAGGAGAACCAGCAGATTGCTTCTTTAATACACTATCAAGCGTCCGTACGTAGCTGGTACTCTTGGTAGGAAGTTGGTATACAACAGGAGATGTGGGAGCATTGGCAGAGAAACCCATACTTGTTTCCATCAGCTTGCCTTCATTTTCCAAATATTCATCTAGCTTATCACTGCAGAAAGCTGAACGATTTTTCAGTGAACCTTCTGCATTTCCACCTATAAATAAGGAGACATAGATAATAAATTTAATGTGTTTAGATCTTTAGATACAAAATTTAAAAAATTTAAAAAGAAGAATATGAAAGAGACAAGAACCATTACATCACAATTCAATTTTCTATGTAATGAATTAGTAAAATTAACAAATAAAGATGCTTTTACAGCTTTTACAGTAACAGAAAGAATAGTCTATAAACGGTTTCAGGAATTACTTAAACCTAACATAGTGGGGCCGGAGAGATAGCACAGTGATTTGCCTTGCATGTGGCCGACCCAAGACTGACCTGAGTTCAATTCCTAGAATCCCATATGGTCCAGAGCCTACTAGAAACAATTAATATCTGAGTGCAAAGCCAGGACTGACACCTGAGCGATGCCAAGTGTGGCCAAAAACACACAAACAAAACAATAACAACAAACCCTAACATAGTAAATTTCAGAGGAACACAGGGAATGGTCAAAAATACTTTTTCCAACTGGTACATTTACACGGTGGAATACTATGCAGCCGTCAAAAATATGTGAATGGACATGGAAATAAGCTGAGTGAAGTAAGTCAGAGGGAGAGAGATAGACACAGAATAGTCTCACTCATCTATGGGTTTTAAGAAAAGTAAAAGACATTATTGTACTAATACAGAGATACAATAGAGATGAGGGCTGGAAGGACTGGCTCACAATATGAAGCCTACCACAAAAAGTATTGAGTTCAGTTAGAGAAATAACTACACTGACAACTATCATGACAATGGTAATGAGTGAGAGAAATATAGTGTCTGCCTTAAATACAGGCAAGGGGTGATGAGGAGGGAGTTGGGAGGCATTGGTAGTGGGAATGTTGCACTGGTGAAGGGAGATGTTCTCTTTTTTTGTTGTTTGTTTTTGTTTTTTTGTTTTCTGAGCCACACTCGGTAAACACTCAGGGGTTACTCCTGACTCTGTGCTCAGAAATCGCCCCTGGCAGGCTAGGGGGACCATATGGGATGCCAGGATTCGAACCACTGTCCATCGCAAACGCCCTACTGCTGTGCTATCTCTCCGGCCCTGATCTTTTTTATAACTAAAACCCAACTACAAATATGTTTGTAATCATGGTGCTGAAATAAAGACAAATATATAAAAACTTTTTCCTTTAGGTTATTTTAAAACATGAAAAAGAGACCAGAAATTAATAATCAGTTTTAGCACAAAGCCTTTGGCCACTTGTTCCAACATATCTAACTAATTACCTTCATTCCTAGAGGCAGAAGCATTTTGAAACTTTCCCCTCCAACCTTTTATCTTGGTAAAGTCGTTGGTCTTGCCGGTCCTAGAAACAAATGGAAATCCAGCATCTATAAAATAAAAAGTAGATGGTGACCAAAATTGGCAGGACAGTTTTCTTTTACTAATATTTTATCAAAATTATATAGAGATCATTATTAAGGTGGCCAAGAGAAAATGGTCTCAGAATGTCTTAAATGTCTCTTAACTTTTCTTATATCACAATTATGTTTAGCTTTATAAATGAAGCACACTCACCAGGAGAGGTAGGGTTGGTTCCTGTGAGGTTCCAAAAAGGAAAGCTATTAGCTGGAGCCAAAGGTAGCTGTACTCCCAGGTATTTAAGATCAATGCTCATCGATGGATCCACAGAATTCAACTTTAAGCCAACTACAAGAAAAAAGGACCACAGACAGGTGGTGGTGTTGTTTTTGTTAATGTGGGGGGAACCTAAGAGACTAAAGAAAGTCAAAAGTAAAAATGATGAAAAATGGGCCTGGAGAGATAGCACAGCGGTGTTTGCCTTGCAAGCAGCCGATTCAGGACTAAAGGTGGTTGGTTTGAATCCCGGTGTCCCATATGGCCCCCCGTGCCTGCCAGGAGGAGCTATTTCTGAGCAGACAGCCAGGAGTAACCCCTGAGCAATGCCGGGTGTAGCTCAAAAAAAAAAAAAACCAAAAAAAAAAAAAAAAAAGATGAAAAGTGGCAGATTTTAAAATGACGCTGTGATTTATAACACCTGGTATGTATTGTATACTATTCTCTTCTCACCTTGGCTGTAGATAAGGCCTTGATTTGCTTCTATCCAGTGTAAATGGAGATAGGATATACATTATTATGAGTCTGTGACAACTTGATCACTCCACTCATCCTTTTAGAGCTCCAAGAACATAAATTTTGCCAACAGTCTGAGGAAAACTGGAAGAAACTTTTTTTTTTTTTTTTGGGTTTTTTTTTTGGGCCACACCCGGTAACGCTCAGGGGTTACTCCTGGCTATGCGCTCAGAAGTTGCTCCTGGCTTGGGGGACCATATGGGACACCGGGGGATCGAACCACGGTCCGTCCAAGGCTAGCGCAGGCAAGGCAGGCACCTTACCTTTAGCGCCACTGCCCGGCCCTGGAAGAAACTTTCTTCCCAGTCAAGACTGATGAAAAACTAGACCCAACCAACATTTTCCTAGCTTCAAGAGACCCTAAGGCAGAAGAGACTCAAAACCTGATCCAGGTAATTCTGATAAGTAAATGTGATGTCTCTATATGCATTATCTATCAGATGCAACCATAAAGAACTTAAAACTTACAAGAGTGCTCACTTCGGCAGCACATATACTAAAATTGGAACGATACAGAGAAGATTAGCATGGCCCCTGCGCAAGGATGACACGCAAATTCGTGAAGCGTTCCATATTTTTAACAAAAAAAGAGAAGAAAAACTTACAAGAAAACCCCATGAAGAAAGAAAGGGATACTATATAGAATTGTGTGAGGGGTGACAGTATTTAGTTAAATTGACTAAAGTCCCTAGAGCCTGTCCCAGGAGCAACATATGAGTGCAGAGCCAGGAGTAACCCTTGAGTGTGGCCAGATATGACCCAAAAACAAACAAAAAACACATGGGGGGGTGGAGCAACAGCATAACGGGGAGGGCATTTGCATTGTATTCAGCCAACCTGGGTTCAACCTGGCCTCCCATACAAGCCACAGAGCCTCCAAGGAGTGATTTCTAAATGCAGAGCAAGGAGTAAACCCTTAGCATCACTGGTGGACCTCCCTGCAAAATTAATCCCAAGAAAGCATAAAGTTCTTTCCAAATTCAATTGGTTTTGCTTTTTATCATTATTAGGAACTATATTTTTTCCTTGTTTTCTTTCTTTGGGCCACACCTGGTAAACTTGGGTTGTTCCTGGATATGCACACAGAAATTACTCCTGACTAGGGGGACAATATGGGACTCTAGGTATCATCAACCAGGTCCATCCAGGATTTGCCATGTGCAAGGCAAACACCCTACTGCCGTGCTATCGCTCCAGCCCCTGGAACTACTTTGTCAATTAAGAAATAACTACACTAATAACTATCATGACAATCTTTTTTTTTTTTTTTTTTTTTTTTTTAAATTTTGGGCCACAGCCAGTAACACTCAGGGATTACTCCTGGCTATGTGCTCAGAAATCGCTCCTGGCTTTGGGGAACATATGGGACTGTAGGGGATCGAAACGTCCTAAGCTAACTCAGGCAAGGCAGATGCCTTAACACTTGCGCCACCACTCCAGCCCTATCATGACAATCTTAATGAGAGAAGTAGAATACCTGTCTCAAATACAGGCAAGGATTGGGGGTGGGGGGGGGCGCGTTGGTGGTGGGAATGTTGCACAGGTGAAGGGGGATGTTCTGTTTATGACTGAAACTCAACTACAATCATACTTGTTATCATGGTGCTTAAATAAAGATTTTATATTAAAAAAAAATTCTTAACCAAAAACTTTTTTTTCTCACATGATTTCCCACTGACATCACTTCATAACCATAGAGCTGGATCCTGCATTACATGTTCCTTCACAAACATGGTTCCAAAACAAAAAGAAACACCAGGGACAAGAGTGATGGTACAACATGTCCAGGGCATTTGCCTTGCATAATGACCCACGTTTGATCCTTGGCATTCATAATAGTCCCCTCAAGTACACCAGGAGTGATCCCTAGTGTAGAGCCAGGAGAAATGCCTGTGCACTGCTAGGTATGGCCCCCAAACACGAAACCACACAGGAAGATTTACTTTGGGACAGGATAGCTCAAAAAGTTAAAGCACATGCTTTGATGCAGGACCCTCTGGTTAAATCCTAGCACTACATAATCTCATAAGCACCACTAAAAGTGACACTGAGTCAAAAGTAGTTCTTGAATTCTCTCTGGGAATGGTCCAACCCTCTTTTTACCCCTCAAATAAACAGAACTTGGGGGGTGTGAAGAGAAAAGGACAAGCTTTAGGTCAAAGACAAAATGATCTAGAATAGTATCTAACAAAAAAATACCTTCCTATAGCAAAATTCACTAAAATATAAAGCATCTATGGGCCCGGAGAGATAGCACAGTGGCATTTGCCTTGCAAGCAGCCGATCCAGGACCAAAGGTGGTTGGTTCGAATCCCGGTGTCCCATATGGTCCCCCGTGCCTGCCAGGAGCTATTTCTGAGCAGACAGCCAGGAGTAACTCCTGAGCACTGCCGGGTGTGGCCCAAAAACAAAATATAAAGCATCTATATAAACACACGTGAGGAATATAGGCAACAGAAAAAAAGGCAGAAATATGTAAGAAAATCTCTAGCTAAGAATCACTCTAACACTACATTTAGATCTTTCTTAGTATCTGAAAGAAGGTAATTCAATGTGACAAGAACCATTTAAATGCCAGATGTAGAGCACTTAATTGCTTTGAGTATGTAATGACCCAGGTTCAATTCCTGCAATTGCTGGGAGCAAAACAAATTTATAGCTCAACAGTATGCAAACTTTGCATGCAGGAGGCTAGGTAACATCCTTAGTACACGGTTGCCTGAACCAAGCTGGAAAAATTCTTGTACATCATTAGGAATAGTCCCCAAATGAACCAAAATCTTAAGGGGTCAAGTGGTGGCGCAAGTGACAGGGCATTTGCCTTGCACGCACTAACCTAGGGTAGACTGTGGTTTGATTCCCCAGCGTCCCATATGGGCCAAGCCAGGAGTGATTTCTTTCCTTTTTTTTTTGGTTTTTGGGTTTTGGGTCACACCCGGCAGCACTGAGGGGTTATTCCCGGTTCTATGCTCAGAATTCGCCCCTGGCAGGCACAGGGGACCATATGGGATGCCAGGATTCGAACTACCATCTTTCTGCATGAAAGGCAAACGCCTTACCTCCGTGCTCTCAGGCCCCCAGGAGTGATTTCTGAGCACATAGCTAGGAATAAACCCGAGTGTCACTGGGTATGGCCCAAACACTGCCCCCCCCCCAAAAAAAAAAACCACCAAAAGCTTCAATAATAGTAGTTTCAAAAGAGACAGCATAGAGATAAGGCACTTGCCTAGCATGCAGCAAACACAGGCTGAATTCTCAGCACCACAAAAGGGAAAGCCCTAGCAGGAGTAATCTCAGAAACAGAGCCATAGTAAGCCCTAAGAAGAGCCAGGTAAGGTCCCAAAACAATAATAAAAGAAATAAAATATAAATAATGAAATGAATAAATGGGAATATAAAACTGTACAAAAATTTCCAAATTTATGCAAATATTCCAACCACAAGAAGGGAAAGCATAACTCACAGTTATTAAGTATGGGATATATACATGTAATGACTTTCTTCCAAAGAACATAGCAGAGAGGATCAATGACAAAACCAAGTAATAGCAGACACTCTTTTTT